>NC_092717.1:100467125-100772390 GCF_047496885.1 Scyliorhinus torazame
GAAACAGGGTTTGTCCCTCACCTACTCCATCCCTCCCCCAACTTGATCTGCTCAACAAACAGTAACTCTGCTGAGCATATCACAGGTTCCTTTCACACAAACAGATGAATGAAATGAAATGAAATGAAAATCGCTTATTGTCACAAGTAGGCTTCAAATGAAGTTACTGTGAAAAGCCCCTAGTCGCCACATTCCGGCGCCTGTTCAGGGAGGCTGGTACGGGAATCGAACCGTGCTGCTGGTCTGCCTTGGTCTGCTTTAAAAGCCAGCGATTTAGCCCAGTGTGCTAAACCAGCCCTGTCCAGCCCAGCCCAGATGTAACATAGGAAAAAGCAAACTGAATAGATAAAGGTTTAACTTCAGTGACTCTTTATTCCAATGTCACCAAACATTTTAAGTCAAGTGTTATTTTAAGGATGCACAACATTTAAACATATTGAGAGCTCGCCCCGATACAAAAACGTTCTGAGTTGGCCCGTTCTCTCCATTTTGCATCTGAAGCACTGGCTCTGCTCCCTGTAAGCCCACTTAAACCATTCTCCAATTCTGAAGCTGCATCTGTCTCGGCACAGCCACCACAGTAACCATGGCATCCAGTGTCCTGGCCCATGGCGAGAATGCCCCACAGAGGTCTAAGGTCAAGGAAACTGCGTCACTCCCTGTTACATATTTCCATGCTTATGAGTTTCTTTCGCAGCAACTATACATATCAAACACTTACTGTTTACAAAGCAACTGCATAATTAACTAGTTTGATTAAGGTATGTCAGCTAAAACATTTAGATCAATATAGTGAAGTATTTTCTTCAGTAATCATAGCTCTGGGCAAATGTGAGGATTAGGATAATATCCAGCATTCTCTCAAGATCACCTTCTTAGTCCATCATCTGTGGCAACTTTCAATCAACAGTGTGGGAACATCTGAGATGTTAGGAGTGATTTGTTATGTTGTAGGTGTAACATAAGCGGCTTCCTTGTGGTACACTTGACAAAGGAAGGTTCAGACGTGGAGATAACTTCAACACGTTTATTAAACTATTTACACTTCTATTACTCGGGTTCGACACTACTGCTAATCCTACTATAACCACCCAGACTGACTAACCAGTTGCTGCAATCCACGTGGTGGGTGTAATATTGAATCAATCCTGTGTCTCTACTCACTGACTGTCTCCACTGAAAAGAGGCAGATCATGAGTGTGGTGTCCTTTATATATGGGTTGGTGTAATGCCCCCTGTGGTCGTGTCACCTCCTTGTGTATCATGACTGTCCATTGGTCATGTCCTATCTAACTGATCTATTGGTTGAATGTGTGTGTGTGATGTTTCTGGTGCTCCCTCTAGTGTCTAGCTAGCCTACATGTATTTACATTGATGCACATCACCACATCCCCCCTTTTTATATGTTAGATATTTTCTGCACACTTTGAGAAAATTGAACAAAAAACAGGTAGATAGGTTAAGGTATATACAAGTCATGGGAACAGTGATTAAACAATAAGTCCAAATCATTCGTGTGAGTCCAAAAAACATCAATTATCATGGTCAAATGTCTCTCTTGGTTATGAACGCCATCAATGTCCTTGTGCCACAGGAACCAAGAAGTGGTCAAATCACTTCGCTGTCTGATTTGGAGTACCTTTCTTTTTCGATGTTTGTGATGGTGCTGTCGGATGGCATCTTGTAGCTGATAAGATGTTGATGTTGAAGAGGTACCATCAACAGTATCATTCGAGGTCATGGATGTGCCATATGTTGAAGTTGGATAAGACTATATATACTGGTTCTGGCCACGTGCTGTGCTGGAAGGGTGATCCTGCTAAGAACCGTTGAAGCTTGTCGAATTAGAAACAGGATTGCTACTTGCATAAATACCTGGTGATGTTGTGAAACTAGAACCTTGCATCTGATAGGAATATGCCATCTGGCCAGGCTGAGGTGCAGCAAATCCTGGGCTGTAACTAAGACATCCAGTCTGTATTGCAGATTGCGCTTGCGGTTGTCCTCCTTCGGTCTTGATTCCATTAGGAGCCAATCCGTAGTGCTGGCCTGTTTGAGAATATGCTGCATAGACTGCTGCATAGGCTGCTGCATGCCTGAATACTGGGTTTGTCCAGCATGAGCTGTCATTGGCTGCACTGCTGGTGTGGATATAGCTGTGATGAATATTGGTGTATTCCTCTTGGACTGTAGCCGCTGCTTGTTATTTCTGATCCAGTGTAATTGTTAAGTGATCCATCTCCTGTCGTTGTGGCATCTGCTGTCACCCTGAGCGTGCCATCACTGAGGTTGCGGTACTCCCTGTCTGGAGTAAAGTCCGCCTTACGTGAATCAGAGTCGGCGTTTGGTTGCTCCCCATCTGGAGTCTGGTCTGTTTTAACTGAGTCAGTGTTGTTTTGTTGATGCTCCCCGTCCGGAGTCTTAGCAGGTTCACTGGAGTCAGCTGAGATTTCTTGAAGCTGCACGTCTGGAGTCGGAACATGCAGGAGTGCATTGATTTGTGGAGAGGTTCGAGCACCGGAGTCACCAGTGGTCTCACAGTGATCGTCAAGTGCCTCTGTACACACTAGCTGAGGTCTGTCACTTTGCACATCTTGCATGGGAAGTGGGATGCTGTCGTCAGTCGTCTCACATACTGTGGGTAGAGCCTCAGTAGCTGCTTGTTGTTCATTTGGGTTGGGTAAATTGTCAGAGTCTTCATCGGGTGGTGCAAACAATGTGGGTGGACTGCCATTGTCTTGCTGTTGTCCTACATTTGGGCTTGGACTATCATCGTCGCTTTGTTCTTCACTGTAGCATGATAGACCGTCGTGGTCGTCCTGCTGTGCACTGGAGCGTGGTAGACTGTCATAGTCTTCTTGCTGTTTACGTGAGCATGGCAGACTTGCATCGTCTGCCGCTAATTGGTCAGAGGAGGTTGCTAGACCCTCATGGTCTTGTTCCTGCAATTCGAGGAATTAAGGGCTATGGAGAGAGCGGGTAAATGGAGTTGAAATCAGCCATGATTGAATGGTGGAGTGGACTCGATGGGCCGAATGGCCTTACTTCCACTCCTATGTCTTATGGTCTTATGGACTGCGCGTCGGAGTCTTGCATTGCTTCTATCGTGGAGGCTGTCCACAAGCTCGCTGTGGAGGCTTGTGACACTGGAGTCACGTCTTGTGTGTGCAAGGACTGCGCTCTGGAGTCTTGCGTTTTTTCTATTGTGGAGTCTGTCCACGAGCTCGCTGCGGAGGCTTGTGACACTGGAGTCACTTCTTGTTCGTGCAAGGACTGCACTCTGGAGTCTTGCGCTTCTGCAATTGTGGAGCCTGTCCACGAGCTCGCTGTGGAGGTTTGTGACACTGGAGTCACTTCTTGTTCATGCAAGGACTGCGGTGTGGAGTCTTGCGTGTCCTCTTTCATAGAGTCGGGAACACTGAGCGGTGCGTGGACCACGCTCTGTGTGGCAGCAAGCCACTCTCTGTGGGCTTGCCGCTCTCTGTTTCTTGGTTTCAGGCTGCAGCATCATCCTGCACTCACAAGTTGGGATGTCATATCTGCTGGGCTGAAGATCCCCAAATCCGAAGAACTCGTCGTGGGGGTCGTCAATGTGCAATACGTCTAGTTGCGGTTTGGATTTGGTACTGGGGTAGCCTCCCAAGGTGAAAGGTTTGTCTGAGTCGTTGTCTTCTAGGACCATATCATCACTGTTTGCGACGGAGCTGGCATTGGGCTCGCGAGGTCCAGAGAAAATGTAAAGGTCGGTTTTGAAGTATTCAAGGTCGGAATCATCGGTTTGGGCGTAGGTAACTGCTTGTTGCAGGGTTCTTCGGAGGTTAATTTCATTTCCTGGTTCAACTTGAGGCATTGTGCTGTCATTCCAGGTGAAGGAAAGTTGTTTTACGGCTTTAAAAGATTTTTTCTTTGATTTGGGACGTTTCCCCTTTAAATGGGCATGGTCCGGGGCCTCTGATGCCATGACGCATGTGACATCATACGTAGGAAGCGTTTGCACATGCGCAAATCGCTGTTCCTGTACCGGGGGCCGTTTTTGTGAGTGCGCATGCGCGGCGTCTAGCGCATGCGTAAACTGACCTTCCCGTTCTGTGCGCTTCTCGCGCAACTACAGTCCCTTTAGAAAGATGGCCACCGATCAAAATTGTTCTCTGCTCCGGGATCTTGGCCTCGTGGTGAGTACTGGCGCTTCTCTTACCTTTTCTTGCTGGTTGGAGTGTGTTTTCCTCACAGTATTTGCCGAATTTGTCCAGGACTGCCTGGAAGTCGCTCCTGTTTTGCCCCTTGGAGAACTTGAATTTTTAAAAGATTTCTTTTGCTCTGGCACCGGCGATGGTGAGCAGAAGCTCTGTCTTTTCAGCATCGGCCACGTCTTCCAGGTCGGCTGCTACCAGGAAGATTTCAAACATTTGCCGGAATATCCCCCAGTTTTCGCGGAGATCGCCGTGGCACTGGAGCTGCTGCGGAACCCAGATCTCGAACATCTTGCCTGGGTATCGTTGCTGGTTGTCACTGAATGCTGAGGTATGGCTATATGGATTGAAACAGTTCAGTCCTGGTACCATGATTTGTTATGTTGTAGGTGTAACATAAGCGGCTTCCTTGTGGTGCATTTGACAAAGGAAGGTTCAGACGTGGAGATAACTTCAACACGTTTATTAAACTATTTACACTTCTATTACTCGGGTTCAACACTACTGCTAATCCTACTATAACCACCCAGACTGACTAACCAGTTGCTGCAATCCACGTGGTGGGTGTAATATTGAAACAACCCTGTGTCTCTACTCACTGACTGTCTCCACTGGAAAGAGGCAGATCACGAGTGTGGTGTCCTTTATATATGGGCTGGTGTAATGCCCCCCTGTGGTTGTGTCACCTCCTTGTGTATCGTGAATGTCCATTGGTCGTGTCCTATCTAACTGATCTCTTGGTTGATTGTGTGTGATGTTTCTGGTGCTCCCTCTAGTGTCTAGCTAGCCTACATGTATTTACATTGATGCACATCACCACAAGGAGCACCACTAATTTCTGGTTTTTCAATAGGACCTGGGCTAGGTCGTGGGTCAGCCATTTTGGGGTCTTTGCCATCAGGTCATTAGGAGCTTCATGAGCAGGAACTTGTTACTTCAGCAGTGGTCTCACAATATAATGTTTCTGCATCTTGTACAGGAACTGGCATTATTCCATGCATCTTGTACAGCCCTCCTAGCATTAGATTTACACTCTAAATTCATTACACAGGTCAGGTCGTTCCAGGATTCAATGCCACTATCTGACTCTTCATCATTTGAGCCACTGACAGCAGTCACCGATGCAGCTACACCATTGATTGTACTGCTTAATACTACATAAAGGCTTTTCACAGTAACTTCATTTGAAGCCTACTTGTGACAATAAGCGATTTTCATTTCATTTCAAATTTGGCATCAAGCAGCTTCCCTCTGTGAACCATCTTTTGAGGTTGCTCTCCAGATACAGGTTTTATACCATAAGTATGACCACCAGTGTCAAGGCATTTGAGAACGTTGTGGGATTCAGAATCCCAGGCATTTTGTGTCTTATTTTGATCCTTTATATTCGTATTCCTGAGGATTACTCTTGCTCGGATCAGGAGATCAACACCATCGGCCTTGTGGTCATGCAATGTTTTTCTTCTCAGCGTTTCTTTCTCAGTATCTTGAATGCTATCTCAAATACACTGTTTAGGCTTGCATGATACACAGTTATCCAATCGACAACTTGATCATAATCTTCAGTAAGCATGTAGAGCCCAAGTGGATGTTCTATTGGAACACCTGGGCTTCTTCGAAAGAAGAGATAGTGTGGAGAGTAGCCCGTTGAAGAATATGGGGTTCCTTATATGCGTCAACCAATTCTGGAAGGTAATCAGGCCACTTTTGTTTGCTCTCACAATCTCCAATGAAGGGTACAATTGAACCATTCACATTGTCCATTAACCTCTGAATGTTAGGGGTCAGTGTGATTCTTGTCAATGTCATACACCTTGAAAAGCTCTTGTATGATCTTCGTCTCAAAGGTTGTGCCTTTGTTTACTGTGTATTCTGCAGAGAACACCAAAGCGAATGAATCATTCATTGGAAAAAATAGGTCCGGATTTTCTGTTTCAAATACAAAGTGCTGGCACTGGGACTGAATGGGTGTTCTATGGCACCAAAAGCAGCGCCAGTCCCAGAACAATTCAGGATCCGTTAATGGGCTCGCACCGGTGCCACGTGAACTAGTGTAATTCCAATACAAAACGATGTCCGATTCACCGGGGTCGGGATTGGCACTCGAGAGGCTGACAAGCTGCAGCCGCATGTAAGCACTCCACTCCCCACACACTCATTCCAGCCAACAAGGTGGCACCTTGAAGAGCGGCACGGTGTTTCACCAGTGTGGAGCTCGAGACATTGCTGGATGCCATGGAGTATAGGCCGGGCACCCTGTTCCCTGGGGTTAGAAGGCAGCTGCCACCCACTGCTGTATATTGGTAGGCCCCGATCGCGGGCCAGGACACCATGGGGGGCCCCCCTCCCGGGGTCGGATCCCCCCGCGCTCTCCCCGAGGACAGCCCCCGCATACTCACCTGCCAGGTCCCGCCGTACGTGAGGTGAGTAATTCACGCCGGCGGGACTGGCCAAAACTGGTCAGCCACTTGGTCCATCGAGGCCCGGAGAATCGACGGGAACGGCGTGGCGGGAATCCCGCCGCCGCCCGAAAAGCGCGCTGGAGAATATGGCAGCCGGTGTCGGGGCAGCGGGGCGGGATTCGCGCCCACCCCGGAGGGGGTCGGAGAATCCCGGCCCTGATGCTTGGTGCCCTGCCTGATCGTGAACTGCTTACAACACTTGAAGGTTGATACTCTTGGGAAGGATGAAAGAAGCTCCATCTTCCTCCTGTTGTCATGGAGAACATTATCTTCTCCCTGATCAGCACCTCAACAGTTTCTATGCCTGTTTGGACTCCTTCATAAGGAGTGCTGAGGAGATGGATGTTTAATCCTCCAGTAGAAGTGAAATCTACTGATGCTTTCATCAACATGTTGCTAGCTGAGATTTTCCTTTGAAAAAAATGGCAGAGGTGAGACTGTGCACGGCTCTAATCTTCTGGATCTGTTTTTGATCTCATTCATAAACATATCGGTGACACTTTGATGAATCCTTGCATAGATTCCATAGGAAATTGGAGTATGAGTGCTGTCCTTTGCTTAAGGCATGGACAAGGCATCCCCTCTAACTTGGCAAAGGTAGGATCCCTTCCATGGTTGGGCTTCCAGCTGAAACATCAGCCTTTCCATTACTTGAGCTGGGCCCATATCTTATCTGGTGAGGGAGGAGGGAAGCAGTCGCACTTGACGGAGATTCCATTCCTGCTGCTTGTAGGGTCTGGGATTGCTGAGGGCGTCTCATGTAACGCGCTGAACACTGTTGCAATTCCAACACCTCTGACTTATCTGCCGACAACAGAGAACAATTGTATAAAGATACAGAAAGCACCAGGATGCGAAGACAAACGTGAGCACGAAAACATTAACACATGACCCCATAAATATAATGGAGGTGGGGGGGAGGGCGAGGGCGGAATCTAATTCTGCCTGAGCAGAGTTTAAAAAGAATCCTTCCACTGGATCATACTGCTTGTGTCTGCTTGTTGGATCCTCGTGAGTGCTCTGCCTGGGGCTGGTTTAGCACAGTGGGCTAAATAGCTGGCTTGCGATGCAGAACAACGCCAGCAGCGCGGGTTCAATTCCTGTTCTGGCCTCAGCGAACAGGCGCCGGAATGTGGTGACTAGGGGCTTTTCACAGTAACTTCATTGAAGCCTACTTGTGACAATAAGCTATTATTATTATTAATTGTACTATATAGGGTATACATCTATCTTTCAAGCCATCACCTGCTAAAGTCAGAGAAGCAGAGGCACAGGCCCCAATTTTAATTCTGTTCAAGCGGGATGGGTTTTGAATGAGTTAAAATTAGCCCTACATTTTCTGAATTCTGAAATGTGAGTTGCTTCTTCCAGAGAGAGGGTCTATATATTCCGATGTGTGAATCTGCAGTTTACAGTGAGGTAATTTCTCAGAAATGTTTGTTTATATTCTGCATTAAATGAGCTGAGGAAGATCACTAAAGCTGGAATCGTACTGTGCTTTGCTCTTATTAAACTGAAAGCATTCATTTAGTTTGTGTATGTATACCTCACATTGATGCTGCAATGTTTGGTTAAGTGAGCAGCCCACACATAGAACTATGTAAACATCTATATAAAATTCATTTGTTCCCAACCCACCTACGTAATGAAAACAAAATTATCGATCGGAAAATGTGTGTCACTTGAAACTATTTGGGAAATTATACAGTAATCGTGTAGTTTACCCAGAGATAATTCATTTTGATATTTATACAATAGAATCCTGCCTTATAGTGTGATAGTTTACATTGCTGTAGGAACACATTCGAAAATTGTAGGTCATTGGCACAGGTTTTTTAGCTAAGTGCTTGCAGCTTCAACATCACTTGCCAAAGGTGCATTTTCAAAAATATTCAAAGCAATGCAGCTGATCTTAGAATTTGAAATTAATTAATTCATCAAACTTTGAATAATGACACACTGCCTGCAGATGTACAAGTATGCCGTGATTTACATGACACAACATAATTGAAAAATCTCTCTGAAGGTTATCAGACAACTAAGAGTCTTCAAATATTGAACAACAGCAACAACCCAGACACAAGAATTGAAGAGCAGGTGAGCACAATACAAATAAGAAAAAATACATTGAACAGGACATTACAGTGGGCTGCGTCTATTATCCATGTATAAAACATATGCCTAAATAGTCACCATGATGAACACAGTGTGTACAATCATTCCCTGATGGATGTGAGGCATGCACCACATTGGGAAAAGGTATTGGTAAAGGTAATCTCGAGAGTCCATCAGCATTCCTATGGAGAATTGTTTGACAATATTTTATCATGTCTTCTTCTTGGACAGTCTCTCAGGGTTGAGGATGACTTGCTTCCACTCCAGGGAGGTGGGGTTCTGCGGTGGTGGCTGAATAGTCCGATCCTGGATCACAGACTCTGCAACAGATTTGTCAGGTGGTATTTGATGGGGTGGGTGGGTGGGACACTCTGGGTTCTGCGCTCTCCTTCCGCTGTTTACGCTTGACCTCCGCGTGCTCCACCTTATGACGCTCGAGGTTATTGGCGCCTTTGCAGATGCTTTTTCTCCAGCTTGTGTGTCTTAAGGCAAGCGATTCCCACATGTAGATGCAGATGTTGCATTTATTGAGGGAAGCTTTCAGAGTGTCCTTGTAGCGTTCCCTCTGCCTCCTAGTGATCACAGAATCATCGAACAATACAGTGCAAAAGAGGCCCTTTGACCCTTCGCGTCTGCACCGAGGCATGAAAAACACCTGACCTGCCTACCTAATCCCATTTGCCAGCATTTGGTCCGTAGTTTGAACGTTATGACGTGCCAAGTGCCCATCCAGGTACTTTTTAAAGGGTGTGAGGCAACCCGCCTCTGCCACCCTCCCAGACAATGCATTCCAGGCCGTCACCACCATCTGGGTAAAAAATGTTTTCCTCAAATCCCCCCCTAAACTCCTGCCCCTCAGCTTGAACTTGTGTCCCCCTCAATACTGACCCTTTAACTAAGGAGAACAGCTGCTCCCTATCCACCTTCTGCACTGTAAATTCTATGATAATCTATGAAACCCTGTCCATGCCCTTAATAATCTTGTACACCTCGATTAGGTTACTCCTCAGTCTTCTCTGCACCAACGAAAACAATCAAAGCCTGTCCAAATTCTCTTCATAACTTAAATGTTCCATCCCAGGAAACATCCTGATGAATCGCCTCTGCACCCCCTCCACCCTCATCCTTCCTGTAATGTGGCGACCAGAATTGGACACAGCACTCTAGCTGTGGCCTCACCAAAGTTCTATACAGCTCCAACATGACCTCCTTGCTTTTGTAATCTATGCCTCGATTGATAAAGACAAGTGTCCCATATGTCTTTTTGGACTCTATTAACCTGCCCTTCTGCCAGGGCAGCAGAGGGCAGTCGAGCGGAGCTGCTGATTGGCAGTTGCGGGTGAAATTTGCATACGTCTGTTGTACTCACCCTAACTTGGAGGTGTACCTGAGCAAGAGTCCCTAGCTGTTCAAGTGAAGACAAGCATCCAGCAGAGGGCAGTAGAGTGGAGCTGTTAGGGGCTGGTTTAGCTCATTGGGCTAAATCGCTGGCTTTTAAAGCAGACCAAGGCAGGCCAGCAGCATGGTTCAATTCCCGTACCAGCCTCCCCGAACAGGCGCCGGAATGTGGCGATTAGGGACTTTTCACAGTAACTTCTTTGAAGCCTACTCGTGACAATAAGCGATTTTCATTTCATGCCTTCAGAGATCTGTGGACAAACACGCCAAAGTTCCTTTATTCCTCAGAACTTCCCAGTGTCAGGCCATTCATTGAATAATTCCTTGTCAAATTGGTCCTTCCAAAGTGTATCACCTTACACTTTTCAGGGTTACATTCCATCTGCCACTTTTCTGCCCATTTGACCATCTCATCTCTATCCTCCTGCAATCCAAGGCACTCAATCTCACTGTTAACCACCTGGCCAATCTTTGTGTCATCCGCAAACCTTATCCCCCACGGTAACACAGTGGTTAGCACTGTTGCTTCACAGCGCCAGGCACCCAAGTTTGATTCCTGGCTTGGGTCACTGTCTATGCGGAGTCTGCACGTTCTCCCCGTGTCTGCGTGGGTTTCCTCCGGATGCTCCGGTTTCCTCCCACAGTCCATAGATGTGCGGGTTAGGTGGATTGGTCATGCTAAATTGCCCCGTAGTGTCCAAAGGTTAGGTGGGGTTGCTGGTGGAGGTGTGGGCTGAGGTAGGGTACTCTTTCAGGGCCGGCACAGACTCGATAGGCTGAATGGCCTCCTTCTGCACTGTAATTTCTATGATTTCTATAATCATCTATGTCATTTATATAAATTATGAACAATAGGGGACCAGCACGGATCCCTGTGATACACCACTGGACTCTAGCTTCCAGTCACAAAAGCAGCCATCTGTCAACACCCTCTATCCACTGCAGCTAAGCCAATTTTGAATCCACGTTATCAAGTTACCCTGTATCCCATGTGCATTTGCCTTCTTTGTGGAACCTTGTCAAAGACTTTGCTGAAATCCATGTAAACTACATCAACTGCACGACCCTCATCTACACACCTAGTCACATGCTCAAAATATTCAACCAAATGTGTTAGGCATGACCTCCCTCTGACAAAGCCATGCTGACTATTCCTGATCAAACCTGGCCACTCCAAGTGGGGATAGATTTTCTCCTTCAGAATTTTCTCCAATAGTTTCGCTACCACTGACATGAGGCTCACCGGTCTGTAGTTCCCTGGCTTATCTCTACCATCATTTACCATTGTGGAGTACGGAGTAGAACACTTGAGGTCTTGGCTTTTGAACAATCTGTTCCTCAGGTAGAGAAAGGTGGCACTGGCACATTGGAGTCGATGTTGGATTCCGTTGTCAATGTCTGCTCACACTGAGAGGAGACTCCCGAGGTATGGGAAATGATCCACATTGTCCAAGGGCCCACCATGCATTTTGATGGTTGGGGTCTGTTTTGTGTGGCAGGAGCAGGCTGGTAGAGAACCTTTGTTTACCAGATGTTTAGCCTGAGGCCCATTCCCTCATATGCCTCGGTGAATGCGTTGATGATGGTTTTTAGCTCGGCCTCTGAATGTGTGAACACACAGGCATCGTCTGTGTACTGCAGCTCGATGACGGAGGTTGGGGTGGTCTTGGTTCTTGCCTAGAAGTATCGCAGGTTGAAGTTTCCTGCTTGTCTGGTAGGTTAGCTCCACTCCAACCAGGAGCTTCATGGTGACGGGGTAGATGTTGCTGCGAGGAAGATGGACAAGAGCATTGGTGCAATGATGCAGCCCTGTTTGGCCCGAGCTTGCACGGGTATTGGGTCTGTGGTGGTTTCGTTGGTGAAGATCACAGCTTGCATATCATCATGGAGCAGATGGCGAATGATAATGAATTTCTGCTGGCAGCCGAATTTGAGGAGGATGTATCACAATCCCATGGTAGGCAGAGTCAAAGGCCTTTGTGAGATCGAAGAAGGCCATGGACAGAGGTGGATGCTGCTCCTTACACTTTCCTTGGATTTGACACAGAGCAGTCAACGCCCACTGGAGAGAGCACTTCAAGGACCTCCTCAAATCCAGTGCTGCCACAGTCGGATGGGAGCTGTTCTGCTGGCCGGGGAGGGCTTTGGCGAGGGCTGGGGGGGACAGGTCGGGGGTGGTCTGGGAGGTGTACAGGGGACACTATCTGCCAGGCCGGGTCCGCCCGCGGCCGGTGCTATGATGTATGGCGCGACTGCTGCAAGTCGTCGCCATGCGCATGCGCGGCCACAGGCCCGACGATTCTGTGGCCGTTTTTGGCCCGGGAGCAGGGAGTTTTTCCCAGCGTGGCTGCTAGCCCCTCACCGGTCCCGGAATCGGTGAGGGTTCGGAGCCGATTTTGGAGTTACAAACCGCCACTTTTCCCACGCCGGCGTCGGCACTTAGCCGCGAATTCGGAGAATCCAGCCCCATTTTCTCCCGCTGGAGCTAAATTGCAACCGGTTTACTATCCCCCTTGGGAGTGCAAACCGGTAAATAATTTTGTGTTCCATGCCATGCAAATTTAGGCATGGCGTGGAATACAAGGGATTCCCAGGGAATCCTGCTATCAAGTGGCCTGATAGCAAAGTCCCGCAGCCAGCCACCACCCCCCCCTCCACCCCCACACACACCGCACAGCTGCCCCCCACTCCTGACTGCCTGGTTGACCCCACCCACCCCCAAGCACAGGGGCGACACAACAACCCCTCCCCAACTAGGGACCACGGACAGCGAAATATGCTGTGGGGTAATGTTTAACCATACAAAATTCAGAACCTCTTTGTGAGAGACCAACTGACTACACAATATACAACAGGCACACAAGAAGTTTTAATCCAGCAATGAGTGTACTAGTTGCAGGTTTAGTTAATTGTGCTGTGTTTGGATAGTGGCTACACAACCACAGTATATGGAATGAATTGGTTGAAATGTTATTTGCATTCACTCAGTCGTAAGGATCAAAGTAAGGTCAAGAAATATGAAAGCTCTATTTGTTTTAGGTTTGTGGGTGACAACATGTTAGATGTCACTGAAAAGAATGATAACTACACATAGAACAGCAGGGTAAGCCACTTTATTGGTACAGATGTATACTCTAGTGAGATACACTTGCTGCTGAGCAAGCTATCCAGAGAAATTCACATGAAATTCGACATGTAACATGCAAAAGCATGTCTTTGGGGAAATTGACAATCTACTGACTTTACAGCCAGGATATTATTTAAGAATATCTTGCAACTCTGATTAGAATGCTAAGGAAGTGTTCATGCCATCTGGTGAAAAGAGTTTGAGATGAAAAAAGCAATTTGTTACATTGATAATTTGCTTATCGCTCTTGTCACTGGTTACAAATTCGACTAAAGAATGCAGGGCATAGCTGATGATGAGGACACAAAACGTCTTGAAGAGAGTGCGCAAAATGTGTCATATGCAAAAGGTACCAGAGGATGCGGTCATGACCTGTGGTATGTCTCCCATTAGTATGAGACTTTAATGAAGTAGTAGCTATGGATTTAAATGTGTGGGACAAAGACGGGAGCATTTTCATTTTACCTTTCATTCACATGGTACCAAAATGTGGTCTTTCTACAGCGGCCAATTTAGAGACGTGCAAAAATATGAACATTTTAGTGAAGAACACTGCATCTGATAGACCCTTCATTAATGGGCTTTGTGAAAGAAATGATGAAGTGATTGATGAGATTCTCCATGGATCTTGGCTGATGAACCAAATTATAAGCAAAATCTGCCCTGGTATGGGCTGTCTATGTGAAGAATTCACTTCAAATGATGGGGACAAGAGTCCATATTAGCTTGTCTGTGAGGGAAATCCAAAATAACCTTCTGTGATGTGTGATCATCCCCAGCCTTGAAGGGACTAAATTCAACCTTTTTCTGCCCATTCGAATACCCTAAATGCAGGGAGAAGGGCATCCATCAAGCATAAATTACAGAATCCCTATAGTGCAGAAGGAGGCCATTCAGCCCATCGAGTCTGCACCGACCCTCTGAAAGAGCACTCCTCCCATGCCCACTCCCCCGTCTTATCCCAATAGCTCCTTAACCTAACCTACACATCCCTGGACACCAAGGGGTAATTTAGCATGGCCAATCCACCAAACCTGCACATCTTTGGACTGTGGGAGGAAACCAGAGCACCCAGAGAAAACCCAGGCAGACACGGCGAGAACGTGCAGACTCAGCACAGACAGTCACTCGAGGCCAGAATTGAACCCGGGTCTCTGGAGCTCTGAGGCAGCAGTGCTGTCCACTGTGCCACTGTGTCGCAAATGTCAGAGAAATTTACAGCATCGCATAAATTTAGTCCAGTATAAAAGAGCGGTCAGAATGTGTGAAAAGGTCTGGGAAAAATGATAGTGTGTGATGAGAAGATGGTAATTGTGCAATATTGTAATCATACTATTTGGGTACATTCATCTAAGTTAATCAGGATTGATTATAAACTTTCAGAATTTGAGCAAATAATAGAAGGGAACGAGATACCTTGCGGCTCACATACTTTGACAGTTATAAGAAGCAGAAAACAGTCGATAAGGGGATGGATGACGATAGACAAAGCGATACCGATGCAAAGGATGGGGCTATTTTATCCTTAGGACAACTGCCGAGAGTCAGGATTAGGTAACAAACATATGAGAAGGGTCCAGTGACTGGAAGGATGCAACCATTGTAGGAAGGTCAGGGTAAGCCACTAAAAAAATTCAAACATTGGCTAAATGTCAAGATCCTGGACAAGATCTATGGATTGCCAAAATGAGGTAAAACAATAGAAAGCTAGAAAATGAGGCACACATTCCAATAGTGACCAAGCCGAGTAGGATGCCTGGGCAGCGGGTTCACCGTCATCTCTGCGATGCCCCAGGTCCAGGGAACGCATGTCCCCTTACGAGCACCAGCGCATGTGGGGATGGACTTCACCAACCAAAGGGGATCCACTCCATGAATGTGCAGCTGGTGTGTGACCATGAGATACACATCATGCACATCTGTCCCCCTTACCTGAGTAATGCACGACGCCTTCATCCTGGCACACTCATATTCTTGGTGAGTGAAAACAGAAAATGTTGTCCCATCGCCTGGGAAGCAAAGAAAATGTAAACGGTGCTTAAAAGTACCCTAGGTGGGGCAGCACGATGGCACAGTGGTTAGCATTGCTGCCTCACGGTGCCGAGGTCCCAAGTTCGATCCTGGCTCTTGGTCACTGTCCGTGTGGAGTTTGCACATTCTCCCCGTGTTTATGTGGGTTTCGCCCCCCACACCCCAAAGATGTGCAGGATAGGTGCATTGGTCATGCTAAATTGCCCCTTAATTGGAAAAAATGAATTGGGTACTCGAAAAAAAAAAAAAATTTAAGTACTCTCGGTGCAGAAACATGGCTGCAAATGGAAGCAATAGATATTGGATTGTACTCTGAAGGGGTATTCTGAGAAAAGTTTGCTGACTGAATGTAATCAGTGACTGGTCTCTTTGGTATAATATTCATTCGACAGGGTATCACTGAGAAAGGGATGAAGATTGACCTTGCTACTAAGAAGGAAATGTTGGAGATAAAGGAGTTCTCTAAATAAAGGAGTTGGTGCAAGTCACCAATTACCAGACTTTTTTACAGAGAGGAATGCCTGCTTCACAAAGTTTTTGGAGGTCCTCGAAGGGAGTCTTCACATGTCATAATGAGCTGAAACAAATACAGAAAATCTATTTTTTCTCTTTCTTCGCTTTGTAATTATTTAAGTATCTTACAAAGATTTTGTTTGAAGAAAGAACGGGAACTTTTTTAATGGTTCATTGATTTTATTGTTAAGGATATGGAGGTGATGGGCATTGTTTATTTAGGTACTGAGAACACAGAGAGAGTCACCTGGAACACTGGATTGGTAGTTAGGAGGCAGAGATATGTAATTCTGCATTCTGTGAGTAAACCTACCAACAAATAAAAGGTCTGTGCCCTGTTTCATACTTCACCATCTGGCTTGGATCCTTTTAAAAAATGGCACCAGCTGTATCTGATCATCACCAGATGTGATGCTCTGAACAGCATTCTCAATACACGCAGCTACCACAGTGCTGACTGTGATGCAGATCACTCCCAGGTGTGCACCAGGATAAGGAAGCACTCCTTGATGTTTTTTCATTCAAAGCAAAAAGGCCGTCCTTGTATCAACATTTGTCATACTGCCTACCCAGATAAAAACCAACAATTGCTTGACTCGATTGAACACACTTCTCCCCAGCATTTCCACACAGTGTAGAAATGAAATGGAGCATTTCTTCAGGACACCATCAACAATACTGCATTCTCAACATATGGGAAGCAAGAGCAAAAATATGCTGACTGGCTCAAGCTGTCATTATCATTGGAGTTAAGCAGTCCGATCTCATTAATTCTTCTTTCCATAACATGATTGGTGAGGTCACACAAGTTACTGTACACTACCAATACCACATTAACACTCCATACCAAGGAACATGTTCAGTAGCAAATAGACAGACTCTCTCAAACCTGTTAGCATTAGGAGAACAAATACCATGGCCCAGGATGTTGCCATACCATCATCTAGGAACATTGACAATGTGACACAGGAAGCTGTTGACAGTTTCACATATCTCGGCTTCATGATCACCAACAATCTGTAACATGATGCTGAAATAAACACTCACAATGCATTGTAACAGCTGCAGTTATTATGTTCAAGCTGAGTAAGAGAGTGTGAAATAGCAGCAACCTGACTGAGAACAGCAAACTGGAAGTTTGCCAAGCTGGTGACCTTAGTGCTGCACTCCTTTACGTTGGTGAGACTTGAACAATATATGCTGGGTAGGAGAAATGGCTGACCAATTTCCACCTTCACTGTCTTAGATATATCCTAAGCAGCTCTTAGAGGGACTAGGTTCCCAACTCAGAGGTTCTAGACTGTGCTAAATTCATCAGCACACAGTCGTTACTAAACCAATGATATTTGCACTGGCTCAGCCATGTTCATCAGGTAGATGACAGCCATAAATGCAAAGACCTTCTGTACGGTCACCTGTCCACAGGGTCTTGACCTCCTGAGCAGCCTGCAAGCAAGATACAAAATATTGGAAAACTGGGAGGCAGACATCGGCAGTCCTGACTTCTGGAGGCTGACTATTTGGAAGGGCATTTGTAGAGATGAACACAAATGAAAAGCTGAGCTGACCAAGAAAAAGGCCCAGAGAAAAAAAAGACCAACGGAATGTGCACCTTCTCATCCGACTGTCTGCCTCTGCAGCAAATGTGGAAGAGTACGCCATACCAGAATAGGATTCCTGAACCACGCCAGGCTAACTTAACGCAGAGATGACCATCACAGTGCCTGGGCAAACCATTGTCTTATGAGGATAGAGGCTGTCACCACCATATATTAATGACCTGGACTTGGGTATACAGGGTATAATTTCAAAGTTTACAGTCAGAAAACTCTAACGGACATCAGGAAGACATGACAGACTTGTAAAATGGACATACACATGGAAGATGAAAGCTAATACAGGGGTGTTTGAAGTGGTACACTTTGAGAGGAAGAATGAAGAGAGAAATTATGGAATATTGGTATAATTCTAAAAGGAGTGCAGAAATAGAGAGATCTATGCAAATCTATGGCAGGATGAGGTTATTCTAAAAAGGCATAAGAGATCCTTTGCTTTATTTACAGAGGTTTAGAATGCAACAGCAGTGAAGTTATGTTAAACCTTTAGAAAACACTGGTCAGGCCTCAATGAGGGTATTGCTTCTAATTCTGGGCACCATGCCTCAGGAAGGATGTCAGGACCTTTAAGAGGGTGCAGAAGAGATTTACTGGATGGGAGCAAGACAAAAGTCTTCAGTCATATGGAGAGACTGGAGAAGCTGGAATTGTTCTCCTGAGGGCAAAGGAGGTTAGAAGAAGATTTGACAGAGACGTTCCAAAACAGAGAGTATCTAAGGATAAATTGTTTTCAGTGGCAGAGAGTCAGTAATGAGAGGGCACAGATTTAAGGTGATTGGCAAAAAAACAAGAGGCAACATGTGGAAACATTTTCTTTTTAAGCATAAGTTGTTGTGATCTGGTATGCACTGCCTAAAGGAGTGTTGGAAGCTGACCTAATAGTAACATTCAAAAGAGAATTGGATAAATTTTGGAAGGGGAACATAATTACTCGGCTTTGGGGAAAGAGCACTGGAGAGCATAAGAACATGAGAAATAGAAGCAGTAGTAGACCTCATGGCCCTCAAGACTGCTCCACCATTCAATGTGATCATGACATATCTTTTGTTTCAACACCATATCGCTTGGTTCTGTGGGAGATCAAAAACCTATCGACATTCAACAAAGATCCACAACCCTCTGAGGTACAGAAATCCAAAGATTCACAATCCTCTAAGTCCTAATGTTATTTTAGCACAACTTTTAAAAAAAAATATTTTATTGAAGCATTTGTAATTTTCACAATTTAACATGTTGACATTTCTAAAACAACCGCGCAAGTCGACGCACAAAATACCCCCTAAAAGAACAACAAACAGTAACAGTCCCCCACTTCTCCCGTCCTGTCCCCAATTATCCGTATACTAAGTTCCCTGTCCTTATTTAACATTAACATGCCTCCTGTTTTCCTCCCCCCCCCCCCTTTCCCTTTCCCCTCTTACTGCTAACGTTCAATTTTTGTTAAAGAAATCGATGAACGGCTGCCAACTCTGGGCAAATCCCTGTATTGATCCTCTCAGAGCGAACTTGATTTTCTCCAGACTGAGAAACCCTGCCATATCGCTGACCCACACTCCTGACTTTGGGGGCTCCGAGTCCCTCCATCTCAGCAAGATCGGTCTCCGGGCCACCAGGGAGGAGAAGGCCAGGATGTCGGCCTCCCTCCCCCTCTTTGCCCCCGGATCCTCCGACACCCCAAATATTGCCAATTCTGGACTCCGTGTTACCCTACCCTCCAGGATTTCTCTCATAACATCTGCAAATCCCTGCTAAGATTTGGTTTCGGACATGCCCAAAACATATGAACATGGTTGGCCGGGCTACCCCCGCACCGTCCACATTTGTCCTCCACCTCCTCGAAGAACCTACTCATCCGGGCTACTGTTATGTGGGCCCTGTGGACTACCTTGAACTGAATCAAGCTAAGTCTAGCACAGGACGAGAATGCATTTACCCTTTTCAAGGCTTTTTCCACAGTTCAGTTTCCAGCTTCTCTCCTAGCTCCTCTTCCCACTTCCTCTTCACCTCTCTGATAGGCGCCCTTCCCACTCTGACAATTCCCTATATATCTCCGAAATCTTCCCACCTCCAACCCCTGTTTTTGACAGCACTTTATCCTGTAGTCCCCTCAGGGGGAGGTGAGGAAGGCTTGGGACCTGCCTCCGTACGAAGTCCCGCACATAAAGGTACCGAAACCCGTTCCCACCCGGTAAATCAAACTCCTCCTCTAATGTCTCCAAGATTGGAAAGCCCTCTTGGATGAATAGATCACCAAAACTCTCAATCCCTGCCCGCTGCCATACCTTAAAGCCCCCATCCAGCCCCCCCGGGGCAAACCGGTGATTGTCACAGCTCGATGACCACACTGCTGCCCCCTCCAGTCTCATATGCTGCCTCCATTGCCCCCACACCATTAGGGCTGCCACCACCACAGTGCTTGTAGAGTACCGAGTTGGCGAGAATGGCAGAGGCACCATCAATAAAGCCTCCAAACTGGTACATTTGCAGGATGCTGCCTCCATCCACTCCCAGACCGACCCCTCCCCCACTACCCACTTCCTGACCATCGAAATGTTGGCAGCCCAGTAATATCTAATGAAGCTCTGGGGAGCCAAGCCCCCTTTTTAGCATATCTTCACACATGAGCCCCTTTAAGGGGACAAGGTTTCAGCCAATCAGCCAATCAGGACAGAGAGTGCAAATCCTGGAGCTGAGTGCGGGTTTTTCTAGCCAGTCTGAGACTGGAGTTAAAGTAGTCAGTAGCACATTTATTATACTATGTACATAGTTTATTCCTTATAATAAATAGATTGTTTAGTTACCAAACTTGGTGTTCGCCCATTCTTGAATTATTACATTGGCGATGAGGATCAGCAGGAGCACCTTTAAATTGCCACAAAGACAGAGCAAGATCTTGTGTGCAAGTCAAACTAGGTCCATTCAAGACTCAATAAGTTACATCAATGCCTCTACTTGGAAAATTAGAGCCCTTTGTCCCTAATTCGGAAGATTGGGTTCAATACATTGAACGCTTGCAATATTTTTTCAAAGCAAACAAAATGGGGGGTGTCATAATATACACCAGTATATCATGGTACAGACACACACTGATGGACACACAGTGGGACCAATCAACACACACAAAACCGCAGCCAATCACCAGTGAGAGCACAAGCACTATAAAGACAGGGGGCATCAGAGTTCCCGCTCATTCGAGTAGCAGCTAGCTAGGAGGACAGAGCTCACAGCCTGCAACACAGACATTCACCATGTGCTGAGTGCATCGACTGGTTAGGACAAGGCAAAGGTCTTTAGTTAAAGCTAGTATCGTATTAACCCACAGTCTGAGTATGTTTAAACAGTTAATGATTCAATAAAATAGAGTTGCACTATTTCAAGTGTTGGTGACCTGTATGTGATCCAGAACACCCAACACATCAGGGGGAGAAGAAGAAGAAAAGGGTAATACTGCTAACAGTCTGTGGTGCCCAAACCTACAATTTAATAAGGAGCTTGACTTTTCCGGACACCCCTGACTCTAAAACCTTCAAAAAGCTACGAGAAATGGTAAAAGGATATTGTCATCCAAAGTCCTTGATAATCATGCAGAGATATAAGTTCAACTCAACAGCAAGAGCCCATTGGGGAAGTTACAGCAGCTTTTGTGGCGAGATTGAGGCAAACAGCTGAACATTGTGAATTTGAGCCTGCCCTTAATGATATATTGAGAGACTGTCTAGTCTGTGGGGTAAATAATATTACCATGCAGAAAAACTGCTGGGAGAGGGAGAAATAACCCTAAAGAAGGTTCTAGAAAATGCCCTTGACATGGAAAGCACAGAAAAGGGGGCAATGGAGCTTCAAGGCATGCAAGGCAAAAAGGTCCACCAAATGTGGAGGGAGGATGCTTGTGGCTACAGGGCCAAAGATAAGGACGCAGAGTCTGGTGAGCAAATAAATGGAGAGCCTGAGAGCGTGCAGAGGTATAAGAGATTTGGCCAACTAACTAGGATTTGTGAAGAGTGCTTTCGGTATGGGGGAAACCACACCCAGGAGAAGTGTAGGTTTAAGGAAGTTGTATGTTATGCCTGCGCCAGAAAGGGTCACATAAGAAGCAAATGTAAGGCCTAGCAGGGCCAGGCCGCTGCTAGCAGGGTAATGATTTAGGCTCCAGTGCACAGCATGGAAAATAATTCTGAACAGTGACCACATGTATATGAGTTGAATAATATTAAGGTGAGAAAATTAACCCCCATCTCAATAATACTGATGGGCAACAGTCCACTCAAAATTAAGGGAGACACAGGAGTCTCTGCCACAGTAATGGGAGAGCAAACATATCGATATCTACAGGGAGGGGCCCAAATCCTAAGATTAAAAAACACTACCATGAAGTTGGATACATACATGGGTGAAGCGATACAGATCTTTGGAACAACATAACCCTTCTAAGCTACAGGCAGCAATCTGTCCAATTTCCCTAAACTATAGCTGCGGCCAAGGCCAAAGTTTGATAGGCCGAGATTGGTTTCACAAAATTAAACTAAATTGGCTGGAAATATTTAAAATTATTGTAGAGGATCTACATGAAATCCTCAGAAGGTACCATGAGGTATTTCATGTGAATTGGGCAAAATCAGAGTCTTGAAAGCCAAAATTCATGTGGATCCAGAGGCTACGCCAAAATTATATAGAGACAGACTTGTGCCTTAGTCGTTGCCTGAGAAAGTGGAGACCGAACGTAGACAATTAGAAGATTCATGTACCATAAAGCCCATACAATTTGCAGAGTGGGAAACCTGCAACCTGCATTATGCCAGTGATCAAGCCAGATAATACTGTAAGAATATACAGAGACAACAAAGTAATAAACTGGGCAGTGAAATTAGTCAGGTACCCTGTACCTAAAATATAGGACTTATCCACAAAGTTGGCTGGGGGTCTAACATGCACCAGGTTAGATATGGATCATGTGTATCAGCAGCTAGAGATGGATGACACTTCCAGGGATTTAGTCACTATTAATGCACATAAGGACCTGTACCAGTACACCCGATTGCCATTTGGAGTCTCGTCTGCTTGAGCAATTTTTCAACACACAAGGGAGAGTCCATTGCAGGATTTCCCTCAGGTAGTCATCTATTTGGATGAGGTACTAATCACGGGAACAACAATTTTTTCCAATTAAGGGGCAATTTAGTGCGGCCAATTCACCTACCCTGCACAGCTTTTGGGCTGTGGGGGCGAAACCCACGCAAACAGGGGGAGAATGTGCAAACTCCACATGAACAGTGACCCAGAGCCAGGATCAAGCCTGGTACCTCGGCGCCGTGAGGTAGTAGTACGAACCACTGCACCACCTTGCTGCCGAACTAAGCTTTTTTTAATATAAATTTAGAGAATCCAATTTTTTTTTTTCCATTGAGGGGCAATTTAGTGTGGCTAATCACTGCGCCACCATGCCACCCGAGCACCTAACTGGGCTTAAGGAGGTTTTAAAAAGGTTCAAGAAAACTGGAAAGACTAAAAAGAGAGATGTGTGAGGTGACATATTTGGGTTTTAGAGTGAGTGCACAATGATTGCATCAGATGGAAGAGAAGATTAGGGCCATAAAGGAAGCACCAACTCCAAACAATACATCCAAGCTCAAATCTTTCCTTGGAATGGTAAATTACTCTGGGAGATTCATCCCAAACTTGTTTCCAATGCTGGCACCTTTACATGCATTATTAAAAAAACACCAACATGGTACTGGAAGGCACAGCAAAAAGTGAATATGCCCTTCAGTCAACCTGCCTTTTATTCCACTTCAATCTTTCTCAAGAAATCACTTGTGATACATCTCCTTATGGAATTGAAGCTTTTCTGTCACATAAAATAGCTGGCGGGTCAGGAAGGCCCATTGGCTAGGCTTCAAGGACTCTAATGGATGCAGAGAAGGCACATTCACAGACTGAGAAAGAGGGTTTGGCCATCACTTTTGGGATAAACAAATTCCAGCAATATGTTTATAGCTGGTATTTTACTGTAATCACTGATCATAAACCCTTACTCGGACTGTTTAGAGAAGATAAGGCAATTCCTCTGATAGTATCTGCAAGGATGCAGTATTGGCTTTATTGTTGGCCCCCTGCGAATATCCCTTCCAACACTGGCTAGGGACACATATACCAAATGCAGATTCTTTGAGCATCTCCTAAGAAAGTGCACCATCCCCAGCAGTGCCACAAGGAATTATCTTAGCTTTGAATTTTCTCAATACATTACCTGCGTCTGCACAGCAGATCAAGTACTGAACTCAAAAAGATCCAATATTATGCAAAGTGTTATGGGCCAGGGTTTAGAGAACCCCAAAGTGTATCATGGAGTTCACCTGACCCACAACTTCTAATGGATTGTGGTATGGGGAGCACATGGCCCACTCTACAGGTGTGGGACAGCAGAAATGGAAGAGTATTTTTTTAAACAAAACAATGTTTATTCTATGAACTCAAAATAATCTTTTTAAAACATACAGTGAACATCTTAGCAACCATCAATTCAAATACAACCCCCAAAGAATACAACACTGAGTAATCCTTAATAACTTCCCAAACAACATCCAGAAGACAGAAGAAACACCTTTTAATAGAAGCACATTAGGTTTACATTCACTACTGAGAACATTTCTAATTCTGAATTCACCAAATGATCAAGAGATAGTCTTTTCATGGCAGAGAAATCACCAGTACAGCTGCTCTGTCTGGCTTCAGCTCCAATACTGAAAGCGAAACTAAAACACACCCTGCAGCAAACAGCCTAAAATGAAAGTAAAAAGCTGACAGACAGCCCAGGTCCACCCACTCTCTGACATCACTGCAGTAATAAACACCTATTTCTTAAAGGTACTCTCACTACAGATATGTATGTACACACCCATTTATAAACACCCATTTCTTAAAGGTACTTTCACATGACAAAAGTAAAACGCATGTGGCTGGATTCTCGGCCGGCAGGATTGTCCGTTGCGTAGGCAGCGCACCCACACCCGCAGGTTTCCCTGCAGCGTGGGGTGGCCACAATGGGAAATCCCATTGGCAAGTGGTAGGAACGGAGAATCCCACTGCTGATGAGGGCGCGCCACCCAGGAAAATGCAGCTAGCCGATTGGAGAATTCCCCGCACGATTGTTCATGGCTGGCGTTACGATAGAATGTCTGAACAGCAAAAATATTTCCAAGGAAGGAAGGATGAATTCGGCTGTGAAGATGGCATCCTTCTGTGGGGAGTGAGGGTGTTGATCCCCATGCCTGGCAGGAAGTTGTCACTTGATGAATTACACAACGCCCAACCAGGTATATCCAAGATGAAGAAGTTGTCTCGCAGCCACGTTTGGTGGCCTGGAATAGATGCAGACATACAGAGCTTGATTAAGCAGTGTGACCAATGTCAGATGCAACAAACGTTATCAGCCACAGCCCCATTATACTCTTGGTAAAGGCTAGGTCAACCATGGGTGAGACTTTATAGGCCATTTATGGGTACAATGTTCCCATTATAGTGGACACACAAACAAAATGACTGGACATTTATTAAATGAAGCCCATAACGTATTTTGAAACAGTGGAAAAGCTAAGGAAAGCCCCTGGTTGCCAGAAGTGTTGGTTTCAGACAATGGAAGACCATTTACCAGTAAGGAGTTCCAACATTTTATGTCATCCAATGGCATAAAACATGTAAGTACTGCACCGCATCACCCTTCATCGATTGGACTCACCAAGAGGGCGGTACAAATCTTTATGGCAGCCATGAAAAAGTAACCAATATCCTGGGTGGGAGGTTTGCTCGAGCTCTTCGGGTGAATTTAAACGAGTTTGGCAAGGGGTGGGAACCAAATCTATGGATCAGAGGATAGGGTAGCTGTTGAACGGGCAGAAGTAGTATGCAGCGAGTTTGTGAGGAACAATTGATAGGGCAACGTTGCACTCAGTGGAACGGGTTAAAGGGTGTTTGTTACAATGCAAGGAGTGTCAGGGATAAGGGATAATGTGGAGATGCCGGCGTTGGACTGGGGTGAGCACAGTAAGAAGTCTTCCAACACCAGGTTAAAGTCCAACAGGTTTCTTTCAAACACTAGCTTTCGGACCACTACTCCTTCCTCAGGTGAATGAAGAGGTATGTTCCAGAAACATATATATAGACAAAGTCAAAGTTGCAAGACAATGCTTTGAATGCGAGCATTTGCAGGTAATTAAGTCTTTACAGATCCAGAGATAGGGGTAACCCCAGGTTAAAGAGGTCCAGGAATAAGGGAGATGAACTTGGAGCATGGATCAGTACTTGGAAGTACGATGTTGTGGCCATTACGGAGACATGGATTTCACAGGGGCAGGAATGGTTGTTAGATGTTCCGGGGTTTAGATGTTTTAAGAAGAATAGGGAGGGAGGTAAAAGAGGAGGGGGAGTGGCATTGTTAATTAGGGAGTGCGTCATAGCTGCAGAAAAGGAAGTAGTCGAGGCGGGTTTGTCTACTGAGTCAGTGTGGGTGGAAGTCAGAAACAAGAAAGGAGCAGTCACTTTATTGGGAGTTTTCTATAGACCCCCCAATAGCAGCAGTGAGATAGAGGAACAGATTGGGCGGCAGACCTTGGAAAGGTGCAGAAGTAACAGAGTTGTTGTCATAGGGGACTTCAACTTCCCTAATATTGACTGGGACCTCCTTAGTGCAATTGGTTTGGATGGAGCAGATTTTATCAGGTGTGTACAGGAAGGATTCCTGACTCAATAGGTAGATGGGCCGACTAGGGGGCAGGCCATATTGGATTTGGTGCTTGGCAACGAACCAGGCCAGGTGTCAGATGTCTCGGTTGGAGAGTATTTTGGTGACAGTGACCACAACTCCTTGAC
The DNA here is from genome assembly GCF_047496885.1 of Scyliorhinus torazame. Taxonomy (NCBI): domain Eukaryota; kingdom Metazoa; phylum Chordata; class Chondrichthyes; order Carcharhiniformes; family Scyliorhinidae; genus Scyliorhinus; species Scyliorhinus torazame. The sequence continues at coordinate 100,493,443 of NC_092717.1, forward strand.
CTTTACCAGAGTCATGGTGAGGGATAGGAACAGATAGTATGGGAAGGTATTTAATTAGGGGAGGGGAAATTATACTGCTATTAGACAGGAGCTGATGAGCATGATTTGGGGACAGTTGTTCTCGGGAAATGCACAACAGTAATGTGGGGGTTGTTTAAGGTGCACTTGCTGCCAATGCTGAATAGTTTTGTCCCATGGAGATAAGGAAGGAAGTGTAAGGTGAAGGAGCCGTGGATGACAAGAGAAGTGGAGCTTCTAGTTAAGAGGAAGAAGGAAGCTTACATAAGGTTGAGGAAGCAAGGATCTGGTACGGCTCTAGAGGGTTACAAGGTAGCCAGGAAGAAACTCAAAAATGGACTTAGGAGAGTTAGAAGGGGTCATGTTAAGACCTTGGCGGGAAGGATTAGGGAAAACCCCAAGGAGTTCTACACTTATGTGAGAAATAAGAGGATGATCAGAGTGAGAGTAGGGCTGCACTTGGATAGTGAAGGAAACTTGTGCCTAGAGTCTGAGGAGGTAGGGGAGGCCCTAAATGAATACTTTGCTTCAGTATTCACTAGAGAGAGGGATCTTGTTGCTCGTGAGAACAGAGTGAACCAGATTAATAGGCTCGAACAGGTTGATATTAAGAAAGAGGATATGCTGGAAATTTTGAAAAGCATCAGGATAGATAAGTCCCCTGGGCCTGACGGGATATACCCAAGGTTACTGTGGGAAGTGAGGGAGGATATTGCTGCGCCATTGGCGATGATATTTGCACCCTCGCTCTCCACTGGAATAGTACCGGATGATTAGAGGGAGGTGAATGTTGTTCCCCTGTTCAAGAGAGGGAATGGGAAAATCCCAGGGAATTACAGACCCATCAGTCTTACGTCTGTGGTGAGCAAAATATTGGAAAGGATTCTGAGAGATAGGATTTATGATTATTTTGAAAAACATAGTTTGATTAAAGATAGTCAGTATGGCTTTGTGAGGGGCAGATCATGCCTCACAAGCCTCATTGAATTCTTTGAAGATGTGACGAGACACGTTGATGAAGGTTGGGCAGTGGATGTGGTGTATATGGATTTCAGTAAGGCATTTGATGGTAGGCTCATTCAGAAAGTTAGGGGGCATGGGATACAGGGCAATTTGGCTGTCTGGATATAGAATTGGCTGGCTGATAGAAGAACCCTCCTCGACTACCTCCTTTTCTGCAGCTACGATGCACTCCCTAATTAACAGTGCCACTACCCAGTGGTAGTGGCTAGAAAGTATTCTGCCTGGAGGTCGGTGACCAGTGTTGTCCAGCAGGGATCTGTTCTGGGACCTCTGCTCTTTGTGTTTTTTACAAATGACTTGGATGAGGAAGTGGAAGGGTGTGTTAGTAAGTTTGCCGATGACACGAAGGTTGGTGGAGTTGTAGATAGTTTTGAGGGTTGTTGCAGATTACAACAGGACATTGACAGGATGCAGAGCTGAGTTGAGAAGTGGCAGATGGAGTTCAACCTAGATAAATGTGAAGTGATTCATTTTGGAAGGTCGAATTTGAATGCTGAATACAGGATTAAAGGCAGGATTCTTGGAAGTTTGGAGGAACAGAGGGATCTTGGGGTCCACGTACATAGATCCCTCAAAGCTGCCACCCAGGTTGAGAGGGTTGTTAAGAAGGCGTATGGTGTGTTGGCTTTCATTAACAGGGGGATTGAGTTTAAGAGCCGCGAGGTTTTGCTGCAGCTTTATAAAACCCTGGTTAGACCACACTTTGAATATTATGTCCAGTTCTGGTCGCCTCACTATAGGAAGGATGTGGATGCTTTGGAGAGGGTGCAGAGGAGATTTACCAGGATGCTGCCTGGACTGGAGGGCATGTCTTATGAAGAAAGGTTGAGGGAGCTAGGGCTTTTCTCACTGGAGTGAAGAAGGAAGAGAGATGACATATTGGAGGTGTACAAGGTGACGAGAAGTCTTACAATACCAGGTTAAAGTCCAACAGGTTTGTTTCGAATCACTAGCTTTCGGAGCGCTGCTCCTTCCTCAGGTGAATGAAGAGGTATGTTCCAGAAACATATATAAAGATGTGTAAAGGATCTGTAAAGATTCATTCACCTGAGGAAGGAGCAGCTCCGAAAGCTAGTGATTCGAAACAAACCTGTTGGACTTTAACCTGGTGTTGTAAGACTTCTTGCTGTGCTTACCCCAGTCCAACGCCGGCATCTCCACATCAAGGTGATGAGAGGCATGGATAGAGTGGATAGCCAGAGACTTTTCCCCAGGGCGGAAATGGATGTCATGAGGGGGACATAATTTTAAGGTGATTGGAGGAAGGTATAGGGGAGATATCAGAGGTAGGTTCTTTACACAGAGAGTGGTGGGTGCGTGGAATGCACTGCCAGCGGAGGTGGTGGAGTCAGAGTCATTAAGGACATTTAAGCGACTCTTGGACATTGTTGCTCTCTTTGGTTGGCTCTGAATATGGCGGTCAATATGGTCGCCTTCCTTAATTCTAATTACGTTTGCTCTAGAGTCGCCAGGTATCTTTCGATACCGCCACAAGGTTCAAAACCAAATACTCGATACACCAGTTAGTTAGTTCAAAGTCAATGCTTATTTATTTAAACACACAATTAAATATACTTATGCACAAAACTCTACAGACTAAACTATCACTACTGCTAAAGCCTATACTTAGCCTTGGGCGCCCACTCAGTCAGAGGAACAATGGCCGTTGTTCAGTTCTGAGGCTGCTGGGGTCGAACAGGTAAAGGGGAACAGCTAAGGTCGTCTGTCTGGTAGCGTGCATTGACCTTGGACTTACTTGCTTCTGGTGCAGCTGGTGGACAGGTCTCTCCTCGGTGAGAGCCGGGTCCAAGAGAGCGATTCTCTCTTGGGGGCTCCTTCTTATACCCAAAGGGGCTTCGCGCTCTTTTGGACGGGCCTTGAACTTGGCCCCAATCAATTGGGCCGTTTATTGATCATTCATATTGATGTCATCCAATAAAGGGGTGGGTGCCCTGATGGCTGGGCGTGTCCTAGGTGGCCGTTGGCCTGCTTTGTTTCGGTCTCCTCTGGCGCTGGGGTGCCTGCCTTTGTATCGGTTACTCACATGTTACTCTTTTGTTCCCGGAGATGGGCCATTAGTATGCTAATGGGCCTACAGTTTTGGTCTTGTCTGGGAGCTGCGGCTCCAATATCCAAACAAACTCTGAACCTGCTTGCTTTCTCAGTACTGTCCATTTTCCCTGCAATCTTTGCAAAGTGTCCATTTTGTAATCGGGAAGTGGCCATCCCAGATGGCTACAACAGGCACATGGACAGCAGTAAATTGAAGGGGTGTAGGTTAGGTTGATCTTAGATTAGGATAAATGGTCGGCACAACATCGTGGGCGGAAGGGCCTGTACTGTGCTTTATAAACACCAGCATCTCTGACGACACAGATTGCCCCAGACCTTGGCCATGCTGATCCCTAGTCAAAATTCTCGCTCCCAACTCCTCCAGGGCAAATGTGACCCATGCAGTGTTGGCCTGGGTGGCATGCTTAGCTGGGACCACCTCCTGCTCCTGCACGCGGTTGGACTCCTCCACCTGCACCTGCAGGTTCTGGATGCTCGCCGACAACCCCTCATGTTGTCCCTGGCTCTGCGACTGCAGCTCCACGATTAATGGGACTGTCCATTCCAGAGGTTCGAAAGCACAACAGCTAGTCCCTGGGGGTCGGCCCACCCGCCGTCCGTCCGTCCCCGCGGGAGTTCCTACCTCCACCTGATGTACCGGAGCATTTGTGTGGTAAGCACCAGATAGTGTCCCAGGAGCCTCTTCACTAAAATGCCCTAAAGTGTCTCTGGGATGGGGGAGAGTGCTGGAGACAGCTGTGATGGGAAATCCGTGTCATCCTCAGACTCGAGCTCCAGGATTCCTGAGTCTCAGGCATATGGGCTCCCTCCGTGTCGGTATCCTCATGGCTGCTCGGCACCTGGGGCTCTAGCTGTGGCACTGGCTGGGGGCAGGGGACACCAGACTGGTCCGTCCCATCACCAACATGCCATGCAAGACACAAGACAGGACACATGATTAGAACACGCGCCGGGGGGGAGAGTGTGGGTGGTGTGAGGCTGGTGTGGGGGTGAGGGTGGTGTGAGGGTGAGAGTGGTGTTGGGTGAGGGTGGTGTTGGGCGACGTTTAACAAACGTTGTCACGGGGAACTGCAACCTAGCGGTGTCTGACTTCCTTGCCCGAGGCCGATCTCCACCCCAGCGACTGCCCTTTCCTCGGGCCCGCCAACCGCATCCAGGGCCCACTGCTCTGCCGCATTGAGGGGCTGCTGGTTATCTTGTGCATTTCCAATCACAATTGCTCCACTATTGGTGGCTCTGCCTTTAGTTCTGGAATTCCCTCCCTACACCTCTCCACCTCTCCTCATCGGTTGTCTCCTTTAAGATACTTCTTGAAACCTACCTCTTTGACTGACCTTTTGATCATCTGACCTAATATCTCCTTATGCGCCTGGATGTCATACTTTGTTTTTAATACTCCTATGAAGCACCTTGTGACATTTCATTATGTTAAAGGGGCTATATAAATATAAGTTGTTATTATTGCTGAAGGAAAATGGCAACAAAGTGAAAATAAAGTTGCACATGATGCCCCATGCACAGACACATTTCATCCAATAAAAACAAACTTTCAGATCTCCGCGCTTTGGACCTGACAGCTGTGCTCTTACGTGCACACTACTGTTTAGGCGCACCAGTATCCCTTTTGAAAATTTGCAGATCCCACCTCGCCTGCTGTTTTATATGGTCCTAAAGGAGTTTAAAAGGCCATTAATTGGAGGTGAGTGGGTTATCCTTTTCCTCCTCATTGCCCTCACTTGAAATTTGAAGTGCATTCCGAGGTGCATGTTCCTCAGGAAACCTCTTTGCCTACCCTGTCAATCCCCTTCAGAATCATGATGTTTCAATTAGGTCACCTCTCATTCTTCTAAATTTCCAGGGAATACAGGCCCATTCTACTAAGCCGCCCTTCATAGGTCTTCGAGCAGTTCAGTCACAGAACCCATCTATATCTCTTAGTGACCTCCTCATAGCTTACATTCATATCATCAGAAAACCTGGGTATATTAATTACTTGGGCAGAGACACCAAGAGTCATGTAAATTGTAAATAGTTGAGGCCCCAACACTGATCCTTGTAGCACTCCATTAGTTACAGCCTGTCAACTTGGAAATTACCTGTTTATCCCTACACTCTGCTTCCTGTGCTTTAACTAAGCCTCGATACTAATATATTACCCCCAAACTCATGAACTCTTACCGTATTTGTTAACCTTTTGTGTAGCACCTTACCAAATGCGTTTTAGAAATCCAAGTATATTACATCCATTGGTTCCGCATTATTTACATGACTAGTTACTTCCCCAAAAAACACCATTAAATTTCGCAAACACCATTTTCCTTTTGTAAAACAAAGGTGACTCTATCTAATTATGCTGATTTTCTATGTGCATTGTTAAGAGTTACTTATTAATAGTTTCCAGCGTTATCTCGATCCATGACGATCGGTTAACCGGCTTGTAGTTTCCTGTCTTTTTTCTCTCCCTCATTTCTCGAATAATGGTGTTACATTTGCTCGCTCTTAAATCTAAGGAAATTTGGCAAAACCATAACCAACGCATCCAATGTCTCTGGGTCTACATCTTTCTGAAGCCTTGGGTGTAGGCCATCAGTACTTTGGGATTTGGGATTTGTCGGCTGATGCACGATCAATTGCACAAAGACTAAGGTTGGGTACAACTGTGGCTTTATTGCAGCCAGATGCGTGGCCTCCCACAGCAGCTGGCGAAATGGCAGCTGAATGAAGGACACGCATGTGTATACTCCTCCTCCTGGGCGGAGCCAGCCGGCAGGGGCTACCGGCGAACCTGTAGTACAGGTCCTACCTTACATCCCCAAATACAGGTGTACAGTGGTTCACCACACCAGCTTTTAGTCTCTTCAGTTTCTTTAATTTTTAGTGACCTTTTCCTATTTTCTAAACATCATCCAGTCTTCGGGCGTACCACCATTCTTTGCAACATTATAGATCTCTTATCTGATTCTGTCCGTGACACCCACAGGTAGATTTTCTCACTGAGTTTTTGATTTTTAATGTAGCATATTTTGTTGAACAACTTGAATCATTTCTTTAAATGTTTCCCACGGTTTGTTTATGACCATACCTTTTAGTATAATTACGCAAACAACGTTAGCCAGCTCTCCCCTGAAATTCATATAATTGCCTTTGTTAAGTTTAAGATTCTTATTTTGGATTTGTGCTTGTTGCTCTCAAAGTTAAATAGAATTCAATTGTAGAATGGTCACTTTTACCCAGAGGATCTTTCACTATGAGTTTACTAATTAAACCTGCCCCATTGCATTACACTAGATCTAAAATAGCTTTGTCCCTATTGGTTACAAAATGTATTGTTCCAGGAAACTTCCATAAAAGCTTTCTACAAACTCCTCTTCCAGACCACCTTTCCCAATTTGATTGGCCCAGTTTATTTGAAGATTACAGTCCACACAATTATTATATTACTATTGTTACAAGTTGCAATTATTTCTTGCCTTCTGTTCTGTCCAATTGTATAATGACTGTTAGGGGACCACGGCATTTAGCATGGCCAATCCAACTCCCCTGAACATCGTGTGGGCTATGGGGGTGAGACCCACGCAGACACAGGGAGAATGTGCGTTGAGACATGTGTTTAGTTCTCTAATTTGCTTGACCAAATGCCAATTAACACATGATTCAGGTAACAATCTAAAGGTTTTTAGTGAAGCTAAATCATTTGTTGTACTAAGGAGCCAGCACAGGCAGGACAAGCCAAATGATCTCTTTCTGTTCTGTATCATTCCATGATACTACGCTAATATAAATGAAGGACTCCACTGAAAATTGGAACAGTACATTGAGTTTTGCCTGTATCACAAGCAACAAGATTAGCTCAATGAAAAATCTCAGGAAAAATGAGGTGAGCATTTATCATGGGCAGGGTTCTCCATTCCTGAGACTAAGGGCTAGATTCTCCCATTTTGACGCTATGTCTGCAGGATCCGCCTGGTTTTACGACCAAAAGGTCGACGGCGCCCCCGCACCGATGCTCCGCCCGGTGGGGGTTTAGCAGGCCGCGCCACGTAAAGCCGTCTTTACCTGCAGATACGGACGGAGAATTGCCGGGTCCGTGGCCACATGAGGATGCGCACGGCGGCGACCAGCAGTAGCACCGTACAACATGGCGCCGGCAGCTTGCGGACCCGGCTTGACAGATAGTGCCCCCCCTGTAACCCCCCCTCGCCACCCCTGGACCACCCCCCACCAATCCGCCCAGCCCCTGCCGAAGCCCCCCTGGCCAGCGGAATGGCTCCAGCCTCCCCCCCCCCCCCCCCCCCCCCCCCGCCCCCAACTGTGGCGGCACTGGACAAAATCCACAGCCGCCACGTGAGGTTGACAAAACTTCAGACCACAAGTGATCCGTGCCATCGGGAACTTGTCCCATCGGGAGGCTAAGCATCGGACGAGGTCCTTTAGGTGACGTCCTGAGGCCGTCCCAATGGTGTGCAGCGTACTCAGCAATGACGCCGTTTTGGAGGGGGCAGAGCATCCGAAAAACAGCGCTGCCCCCGATTTCAGCATCAAAACAAATTCCAATCGCCGGTATCGGCAGTCGAAGAAATCAGCCCTAAGTGTTGATGAGGGAGAAGAATTCGTGGAGTTCCACGACAGCAAAACTGGTGCCACACTTGGGCCGATTCAGCGACCGTTGAGGGGCTAGCACTAGGGCCATATGGAACACAATCAATTCCAAGAGAATGGTGCCAGACTTGCGGGTTTCACAATTGACAAGCTGCAGCCACATATACACACTTCACTCCCCACACACACCATCCCAGCCAACAAGATGGCAGCAAGGAGAGCGGCACCACGATTCACTGATGCCGAGCTGGAGACCTTCCTGGACGCGGTTGAGGAGAGGCGGGCCACCTTGTACCCCGGCCTGGGAAGGAGGCTGCCAGATGACGTCGTTCGCCGTGCCTGGGCGCAGGTGGCAGAGGCGGTCAGCGCCATGAGTAACACCATCCCGACTGGCCTGCAGTATAGTAAAAAAGCTGCACAACCTCCTCAGGGCAGCCAGTGTGAGTAGGCAGCACTGTGCCCCTGGCATCAACCCCGTCCCACACATCCACAGGGGGGAAATCACAGCAGGCAGCCTCCACTCCTGATGTAGGGCCAGTAAGGCCAGAAAGTTAGACACCAATAAAGTCGGCACGGGCTCGGGCACATATCTGTAAATATCTGTGCACATTAAACAACTGTTAACACCGTTACCGTTACAACCTGCCTTGGTGCTCTGTCAGATGGATGTGGGGGGTGGGCTGGTCTGGGCTAGCCAGAGAGGGGATGCGGGGGTGTGGGGAATGGGCGGACCTTGTGGGTGGCCGGGCTCCCCACCCTCCCAACCGCCCCAACCGCCGTCACCCCAGGGTTTCAATGAGGCCGTGTGATGGGATGACCAGCTCACATACAGGGATCACCCAGGTGGACGGTGGAAAGTGCTACGTTGGGTAGGAGTCAGATTTCGACATATGATGCAGAGCACTAGAGCTCATCGCAGAGTGGGTTGCTGTGCGATGTTGTGGAGGACGCCGCTGGCCACCACGATGTGGGCGACCCTCTCAGCATCATACTGGAGGGCTCTTCCAGAGCGAACGAGGCACCTGAACCACATCTTCAGGAGGCCGAAGCGCTGCTCGATCACACCCCTGGTCGCTGCATGGGCATCATTGTAGTGGGTCTCGGCGTCAGTCAGTGGCCTCCTGATAGGCATTATCAGCCAAAACCGCAGTAGATAACCCCTGTCACCCAGGAGCCATCCCCCCAGCCAGAGGGGCATCTCAAAAATGTAAGGAATCGTTGAGTATGCCAGGATGAAGGCGTCGTGCACACTGCCCGTTTATCGGGCGCCAGCATGCGTGATGCACATCTAATGGTCACGTATCAGATGCACGTTCATTGAGTGGAACCCCTTTCGGTTGGTGTAGAGCGGCCTGTCATCTGCAGGTGCACATAGGTGGACACGCATCCCGTCGATCACCCCCTGGACCCGGGGCATCCCGTTGATGGTGGCGACCCTGCCGGGTGGGCAGCCTGGTATATTATTCTCTAAGTCTGAATGAAGATTGTAGACTTCCAGTTAATACAAATACTTTATTCAGTAGGTTCGTTCTGTTTCCAGAGCTTAACTAGATGTAATACAGTCAAGAGGTATGACCAGTGAAGCTAAGGTAAGCTGCCTATGCTGAGCTGTCTCTGTCTGCTGCTGCTGCTCCCTAGCCCTGTGCTTCTGAAAGAGGCGGATCCTACCTTGGGCTGGACCCTTTATACCCATCTCTGATGCCCTCTAGTGGCTGTTACATCTGTCTGCAGTCCGTGGTGTATGTGCAGATGTATGTACAGATGTACAGATGACTACATCCTCCCCCCTTTTATTTGACATGTTTTCTAGACTGGCCTCAAGAAAACTGTACATAACAAGTGGTGAGAATATGCAAATCTGCACACTGTGAAAATTATAGAAGTAATACAGAAACAATTAACTGTGTTGTGAGTCCATCGTGAGAAATGTCAATATTCGTCTTGTGCGTGTGCTGAAGTGTCGTCACAAATCTAGCAGGTTGAGCGCCTTACGGCTTCTGCTGGAGCATCTTAACGGTGGTAGTGGGGTTGATGGTTTGATGTCATCAAGAGTACTGTCTGGCGTTGTGTGGCGAGGAACGTCCTGTGGACAAATGGAGTCGGTCAAGTCCAGTGCGGGAAATACTAGCGTTGTAGGTCGAATCGCTAATAGATCCCGGCGGTTACGGCGAAAAAGTACTCCCGCTGACGATTTGACAATGTAGGACCGCGGTGCCTCCTGCCTGATCACCGTGGCTGACTCAGACCATCCGCCTTCTGGGTCCCTGATTCTGATGGTGTCACCTATTGTCAGTGATTTGAGTAGGATCGCATGTTGATCGTAGTATCGTTTTTGTTTGGAGCATAGTGCCCGCATGTCGTCGAGAACCGGTGCGTTGCCGAGGTCTCGGAATTGCTTTGCTGATAGGGTTGTCCAGATGTCTCTGTCGAAGAGCATTTGTGCTGGCGACAGTCCTGAGCTCAATGGGGTTGCTCGGTACGATAACAGAGCTAGGTTGATGTCGGAACGTGACTCGGCTGCTTTGCTGATGAGCCGTTTAATGATGTGGACACCTTTTCCCCCTGTTCCATTTGATTGCCGGTAGTGATTCTGTGTCGCACCATTGTCTGACCTCGACTTGTTCTTGTGCTTATGGTATTGATTTTGTATGTCATCGTTCGTGAAAGCTGTTTTGCTTGTTTGTTCTGGAGCAGATTTGAATTTGTGAGATTCTTTATCATGCCATGGCATGTTTGCAGTCTTGTCATTGTTTTGCAGTGTCCTGTGGCATTGTCCTTCACGTGCAGAGTTGTACCATGTTGTACAGGTCGTTGTTTCATTGTTGTCATTCTTGTTGTTCTTTTTGTCACGCTTGTTGATTCTGTTTTCGTTGTTTTCGCTTTTATTCTTGCTCTTTTTCTTGTCGTGCTTGTTGCTTCTGGGATGCTTCTGTTGCTTTTGTCGTTCTTGTTGCGCTGCATGTTGTTGTTGTTGTTGCTGTTCTTGTTTCTGCTGTGCTGCTTGCGGTTTTTGTTGTTCTTGTTGCGCTCAATGAGTGTGCCATGTGGATGATTTGAGTCATTGTCGCAGTTATTGGTGTCCGTGTCCTTTGCGGTCTCTGCTACATTGAGCGTATTTTCTTAAGAATTGTGAGAATGATCTGATGTTGCATTGATGTTGGTGGCATCAGTCATTTGTGGTGAATTCGATTCCTCTTCTTTGCTTACTTGGTACTCCTCTTCTGGAGTCATTTCAGGTTCACTTGAATCATCATTAATCTCTTTGTCCTCCTTTTCTGGAGTCAAAATCTTCACGATTTCATTTTGTTGTGGGTCGTGGTGCTCCTTTCCTGAAGTCACAATCTTCAGGATTTCTATTGACGTGGTCCCTCTGGACTCTTGGTGCTCCTCTTCTGGAGTCAAAATCTTCAGGATTTCTATTGACGTGGTCTCTCTGGACTCTTGGTGCTCCTCTTCTGGAGTCAAAATCTTCAGGATTTCTATTGACGTGGTCCCTTTGGACTCTTGGTGCTCCTCTTCTGGAGTCAAAATCTTCAAGATTTCAATTGACGTGGTCTCTCTGGACTCATGGGTGGCCGTCCTCTGATTATTAAGTGCTTCTGTTCAGACGAGGTGAGATATGTCAGTCTCGCTGTGATCCTGCACATCCTGCATGGGAATTGTGATTTCTCCATCACTTGTCTCCCATACAGTGGGTAGACATTCAGGGTCCTCTTCTGGTGGCTCAAATAAGCTTAATAGATCTTCATGGTCTTGTACATGCATGGCGTTCGCTATGGAGTGTTTGCTTGCTCCCATTTTTGAGTCTGTCGCCGAGCTGTCTGTGGAGGCTTGCGTCACTCTCTTTGTGGAGGCTTGCATCGCTCTCTTTGTGGAGTACTTCATCGCTCTCTCTGTGGAGCCCTTCATCGCTCTCTCTGTGGAGTCTGTCATCGCTCTCTTTGTGGAGTCGTGCAGTGTTCTCGCTGTAGAGTCGATCTGTGCTCTCTCAATGGAGTTGTTCTGTGCTCTCTCAACGGAGTCGTTCTGTGCTCTCCGTGTGGCGTCGTCCTCATCTTGGGTATTGCTGTCATCCAATGTACCGACGATCTGCCATGGCATCATGGTATTGGATTTATCTACCATGAGAAGAGTCATATTGAACTGTTCAACCGTGTTGCTGATGCTGTGATCAGGATCTCCGAATGACTCAGCCATGTCTGAGCAGTATTGTGTGTATTGTTCGTTGGACAAATCATCGCTTTTTGCTTTGGAGTTGTGATCGTTCTCTTCATGTTCAATGAACAAATCATCTTCTTGTGTGGAGGCTGGGACCCTTCGTGGTGCTTGGACCACTCTCTGTTTCTTGGCATCAGGCCACAGCATAATCCTGCACTCACAAGTCGGGATGTCATACATGCTGGGCTGAAGATTCCCATTCCGAAGAACTCATCGTCGGGGTCTTCACGGTACAACACCTCTAGTTGCGGTTCGGATTTGGTACTGGGGTAGCCATCTCCCAAGATGAAATCTTCGTCTGAGTGGTAGTCTACAAGGACCATATCATCTTCTAGGGCAGTGCTAACTGCTTGTTCCAGGGTGTTGTGAAAGTTATTTTTAACTGCTGGTGTAAGTTTGGGCATTGTTCTGTCTTTTGAGGCTAGAAAATTGGGTGTTGCAGCTTTAAATTAATTTTTTGTTCATTTTCGTGCATTTCCCTTTTAAGTGGGTGTGGTCCTGGTCATCTGATGTCATGACGCTAGTGACGTCATGTGCCAGACTCGATTGCGCATGCGCAATTCGAGTTTCCTTTACTGTGCGCTCTTGGCACAACTGCGCATGTGCGGCTCCTTCCTCAAGATGGCTGCCGCTCAGAACTTCCTTCAATCCTGTCTCTGCCTCGCGGTAAGTTTTGGCGCCGCTTTTTCCAATTTTCTTTTCTGGACACTGATTCTGTGTTTGTAACGACTGACAGTATTGATTTTGTTTTTGCTCATGAGCAAGGCATTTTCGTATAGCGATTTCTAGAGTTAGATGCTTATTTTGTAATAGTTCTTCCCTCAAATTTTTTCAGATAGTCCAGAATTCATTGATACATTATCACAGTGTCTCTGAAACCAGCATAATCACAGCCTTGTGGTATTAACTTGAGATTTGTAATAAAATCAGAGATGGGCCCTCCGTTTCTCTGACAAGAGTAAATCTTTCCAGCATCTCACCAGCCTGACTGTTGCAGCATTTAGCAAATTTTTTGAGTATGATTTCTACTTTGGATTTGTCTTTATCTTCGAAGTAATTAAAGCAATTATAGATTTCTCTAGCTCCATGCCCCCCTGTTGAGAGAAGTAAGGCTATTTTTGTTGCATCAGAGGCATGGCTTAAATCATTAGCTGTGATAAATATTTTGAACATCTTTTCTAACATTTTCCAGTTCTAACTTAAATTACCGGATGTTTCCAGCCGCCATGGAGTTCCAACAAGTTCCATCGAATCAGTTAATCGCCGAGGATCCATTTGCTGCGAAGTCCTCCACAGTCGAATATCCGGTTTAAGTTTTCCTTCTCTTGCTGATGTCTAGCTAGCTTTCTGAAATCACTCCTGGTATCATATATTATCCTCTAAGTCTGAATAAAGATTGTAGACTTCCAGTTAATACAAATACTTTATTCAGTAGGTTTGTTCTGTTTCCAGAGCTGAACTAGATGTAATACAGTCAAGAGGTATGACCAGTGAAGCTAAGGTAAGCTGCCTATGCTGAGCTGTCTCTGTCTGCTGCTGCTCACTAGCCCTGTGCTTCTGAAAGAGGCGGATCCTACCTTGGGCTGGACCCTTTATACCCGTCTCTGATGCCCTCTAGTGGCTGTTACATCTGTCTGCAGTCCCTGGTGTGTGTGATGTATGTACAGATGTATAGACCACTACACCTGGTGGGCTCGATCCACATTGAAATTGATGTATTGTGCCGACCGGACATATAGGGTCTCCATGACGGCATGGATGCACCTGTGGACCGAGCACTGTGAGATCCCAGACAGGTCCCCACTCGGCACCTGGAAGAATCCCGTGGCGTAAAAGTTCAGGGCGACTGTCACCTTGAAGGTCATCGGGAGCGGGTGTCCTCTCCATTCCCTCACGGTGTCGGGTGCGTCATGATCTGACAGACATGTCACAATATATCTCTGCTCAGGTGGAGTCTTCGATGGCATGCCCGGTTCGGCAGGACCTCGAACGACAGGTGCTGCCGGTGCACATGAGGCCATGCAGCACCTCCTTTATACCTCCTCGGCCCGTTGGGGGGCCGGCTCTCCATACTCAACGGCTGCCTCCTGTTCCTTTGGGGCATGGTCCGCTGTTGCAACTTTCTCCTCCTTGAGCAGAGCCCCAAACAGCCGGTGGCACTCTGCAGAACCAGGGGCCAAGGTGGGTGGTCAGTGGCATGCACAGCAAGACGGCAATGGCGTTCCGTGCCTGGGCACTTGCCCAGTCCTGTGCGGGGGTGGCATCCCGGCCCTACGGCCCGTTCCCCTCATCACCCCCTTCCCCGGCCCAGGCAGGGCCCCTCCACCCCAGCCAGCCTGGTTAATGTCCAGCCAGCAGCCCACAGTCGTGCCTCTACGTGTCCTAACTTCTTTCTCACTCTCATCTGCCCCAATGCCGGTTTCATGATTTTTAAAAGCACAAATGAACCTCGCCATCGGGAATTCAGCTCAGCGGAGGCAGAGAATCGCAGAGGCCCTGGAGAATCCCGGATTGGGCCCGCTAATGATATGCACATGGTGTTTACTGTACATGTGTTCTGGAACGCATTGATGCCACTGTCGAGGCGACGGAGATTTTGCGATTTGGCGTCAAATCAACGCCCTCCGCGATTTTGGCGCCGAAACCCCAATCGCATTTCCCGATGGAGAATCCTGCCCCATGTATAGCTACTCTACAACTGAAGCTTCCTACTGGAAGACAGAATTTAGTTTAGTTTAGATAACAAGTAACTGGAAGCAGGAAGAACTAAAATAAAACTCCACAAATATTGGATCAGGATTAAGCATGGTGAATATGTAATGTTAGAACATACAGTGCAGAAGAAGGCCATTCGGCCCATCGAGTCTGCACCGACCCACTTAAGCCCCCACTTCCCCCCTATCCCAATAACCCCTCCTACCCTCCCAACCTTTTGGACACGAAGGGCAACTTATCATGGCCAATCCACCTAGCCTGCACATCTTTGGACTGTGGGAGGAAACCGGAGCACTCGGAGGAAACCCACACAGACACGGGGAGAACGTGCAGACTCCGCACAGACAGCGACCCAGCGGGGAATCGAATCTGGGACCCTGGCGCTGTGAAGCCACAGTGCTATCCACTTGTGCTACCGTGCTGCTTGGGTCAGGGAACCATCCTTCAGAAACAATTCACTTCAAAGCTTTTTCAGTCAGTAGTTAATGTCAGTGTAATTTGGTTCTCCAAAAGGTTACCCTCACAGCATTTGGAAAGCTTCAAGGGATGAGCTGAATCTACGCTGTCTCCTAACACTTACTTTTTCCTTCAACTAGCTATAATATTATTGTAAAACCAACATGGGAAATGAGAGCAGGAGTAAAGCCATTTGGCCCCTCAAGCCTGACCCACCATTCAATAAGATCGTGGCTGCTCTGATCTTGGCCTCATCTTACTTTCCTGCTTGTTCCCAGTGACTCCCATATAGTTCAAAAGTCTGCCTTGAATATATTCAATGCCCCAGCATCCACTGGGGAAAATTCATGACACTCAAAGAAGAAATTTCTCCTCACCTTCATCGTAAATGGGTCACCCCTTATCGGGAAACTATGCCTCCCTAGTTATTGATTCTCCTGTGGGGAAAGAACTTCTCAGTATCAATCCTGACAAACCCCGCCATCCGATATGTTTCAACGAGTCACCTCTCTAAGCGCCAAAGAGTATAGGCCCAACATGCTCAACTTTTCCCCATAAGATAACTCCTGCATTCCAGGAATCAACCAAGTAAACTTACTCTGAGCTAGCTCCAATGTCGCATCTCCGTCCTTAAATAAGGAGGACAAAATTTTACACAGTGCCTGAGGCTTCCATTCAGCAATGTCCTGTACAGTTGGAGAAAAACCTCCTACTTCTATCCTCCATCTCCCTTACAACAAAGGCCAACACTCCCTAATTAGTTTACTTGCTGCACTAACATGTTGCCCTCTGTATTGCAGCATGCTGTAGTCTCATTCCATTTAAAGAATACTTAGTTTTCTATTTATCTATTTATCTTAGGAGAGTGGATAACCTCACATTTTCCTACATTATACTCCATTTGTTGAATTTTTGACCAATTACTTAACATATACCAGATGCTTTGGGATGAATTTTCACCACAAACACGGGAAACAGGGGGCGCGATTCTCCAATCGCGGGACAGAGTGTCCATGCTGTCGTGAACGCCATCGCGTTTCACGACGGCGCGAAATGGGCGCGGGCACTAGCAATTCTGGCCCCCACAGTGGGTAAGCAACGGCTTACACACTCGTCCAACTTCTTCCATCGGGCAGGAGATACAAAAGTCTGAGAACACGCACGAACAGACTCAAAAACAGCTTCTTCCCCACTGTCACCAGACTCCTAAATGACCCTCTTATGGACTGATTTCATTAAGACTACACCCTGTATGCTTCATCCGATGCCAGTGCTTATGTAGTTACATTGTATATGTTGTGTTGCCCTATTATGTACTTTCTTTTATTCCCTTTTCTTCACATGTACTTAATGATCTGTTGAGCTGCTCGCAGAAAAATACTTTTCACTGTACCTCGGTACACGTGACAATAAACAAATCCAATCCAATCCTGGCGCGCACTGGGGACGGCGCCAACCCGCGCATACGCAATGGCTTTACGGAATGCGCCAGCCCCGACGCAATATGGCCCGGGGATTCTGGGGCCGGACGCGCAACAAAGTAGACCCGGGGGCGGGAGAGGCCGGCCTGCCGATTGGTGGGCCCCGATCGTGGGCCAGACCCCATCGGAGGCCCCACCCCCAGGGACAGAGCCGCCCCCCTGTCCCCCCCACAGGCCGCACCCCGACCCTTTGCGCAGAGTTCCCGCCCACAGCGACCAGGTGTGGACGGCACCGACGGGACTCTGCTTTTTCCGTGCGGCCGCTCGGCCCATCCGGGCTGGAGAAGCGGTGGCCCAGCCGCGGACAGCCGCCCGCGACTGGCGCCGTGCCAAACTCGCCAGTGCAAATGCCACCGATTCTCCACACCTCGGAGAATCGCACGCCGGCGTCGGGGCGGCGTGGCGCGGTTGCGGCGATTCTCCGGCCCAGCGCAGGGCTGGGAGAATCGCGCCCAGGAGCTGGGTTTGTTTTTTGGGGTCAGAACGCCCACCTCTGGTGGGAAACTGACTAAAAGTAAGATTCTCATGGGGCTGACCCCTTGATATGAAAGTGGATTTCAAATCAAATTATAAAATATAGGAGGTTATGGGGGCAGATGAGGCTTGGACTGGTGTAGACTCCACACAGTGAGCATGATTTAATGAGTCTTGTTTGGAAGCCTGCAGTGCCGAGAATGATCCCACTATCAAACAAGTCTCTGTATTTTTTGGCCTGGGTAAGGAACGTTGTGCCAAGGTCAGCATTTACCTTCATTTCCTGCACCGACGAGCTGAGCTGATTTTTAAATGCCACCCAGATCTCTGAACCTTCCAATGCAGCCTCTGAAACCCTCCCTCCAATTCCCCAACTTACCTCTTAGGGGGTCCTCGAGCCCTTCTTCACCTCACCTCATATGGGCAGGATAACCCGGTCCTTATCACTGGTAGTGCCAACCTGACATCCAGGCACCTAGGCATTGCCAACCTGGCACCCTAGCAGTTTCCCTGACAGCTTGGCAGTACCAGGTTGGCAGTGCCAAGGTGCTCGGGTGCCAGCAGGAGTGCCAGGGTGACACCTGGGGACCTCCGATGGCCCGGGCGACCTCCCAGGTGCCGTTTGTGTGGACCAGTGCTAAACGACACAATGACAAAGTCTCCCAGACGCGAGGGTTTGATCCCGAGCCTTGGGAGAAACCGGCACAGACATATTTAAGTGAGTCTAACTGGTCATTTAAATATGCAAATCTCGATCCCACCCAGTTCGGGCGAGATTCAGATCGCAACGACTCGGGAAATCTCGATAGATCTTGTGAGGCGTCCTGAGCATTGCACATCTCCCGAGAGGCCTCTCACAAGATTAAACGGCTTTGTGGCGTCCTGAGTCAAGCACGACAAGACCGTTCTATTGGGCCCAACAACTATCATTGAGGCTGCTGGTTCCCTAAAGGAGAAATCTGCTGACTTGTTCCAAATAATTCCACAGCACCATAGGGAAGTGAAATGTCACAGGAGAACCAGAGGCCTAACACCCAAGGCAAGAGTGCCCTTCACTTCATCCATGCTGACCTCGATATAATGTTTGAGGCTGCGAAGGGCAGGTGGGAGATCTTCTTCCCAAAGGGTGTCAAGCGGTTGTCACCGTATTGCAGGGAGCAATAAGTGAGTCAAAGAGGTGGTTTTTTATTTCCTCTACTTGGACTGTATAACTGATGATACATGAAACCAGATGTTGGGGACTCTTTTTACTGCTACCATGACAGGAAAAGTGGTATGAGGTGGTGAAAGAGGTAACAAGATCCGCCACTGTAATGGCAAAGCGTATCGGAAGAGGTGCTTCCTTCATTGGCAGTAAACCATTTGATGTTTCAGGCTGTTTCTTTCATTCATGTATTAGCGCAGGTTACTCAGACTTACTTCCATTCTATGCCCTTCAGCCTGGGACACAGGCTCTCAGTTCAAGCATTCATGACATCCTCACAAGTCCTTTGCGCCCCTAGCCGTGCCTGGTCATATCATTGTGCAGCATAGACGCCTGTCTGTTCAGCGTCATCTCCTTCCATCTGCAATTCCTCGTCCTCTCTTACTTCTAGGTCCTTCCCATTCTTTGATGAACTGTCTCCTTCCAGGAACTCCCATCCTTAAAGTTCACACCTCTCTGGGAGGCAATGTTATAGAGAATGCAGCAGGCCAACGTAATAATTGAGAGTCTTGCAGAAGGGTATTGGACTGGACATTCCAGTCAAGGCACTAGAAGCACATTCTCAGAAGCCTTATTGCCTGCTCAGGTGTTGCCCTACTGAGCCGGAAACATTGGTTGTGTAGTCTCTGTGCCTCTGTGGGGCTCCGGTGAAGGGGTAAGTAGCAATCTCTACAAGGGATCTTGTCCTCTAGAATATATCCACTGACTTCAAGGATTGAAGTAAAAACCTGCAGCAGCCTGGCCTGGCAGATGTTGGAGATATCATGGCAGCAGCTGGGAAAATGAGCACACACATGCAGTATGATTTTGTTGTGTTTTCACAATTAGATGTATGTTAAAGGTGTGTAACCTCTTCTTATTCTTTATGGGTGGCAATAAGGATCGATGTCCAACAACGTCGCCCCCCCCCCTCCCCATTTCCCCCACCCCTCTCATCCTGGTAAACATTGCTCAAATCCTTTGCCCTTTGTGTCCTCCTCACAACTTGCTGTCCCACCTATCTTTGCATCGTCAGATAATTTGGCTACAATACATAAGTAGAAAGTTCAGTATGAACAATCACAATAAATAACTCTTCCATTGTGATTTCAGATTAGTGGAACCCCCGGAAAATGATGTAAATCACTGAGAGTGGCAATTAACTGCATTTCTCTGGAGGTCCATCAATCACCAGCTGACATTACGGTGAAGGATTGGTCTTACTTGTACAATGGTTCATTGGCATTGTCAACTGAATCTGACTGAATATCAGAGTGTTAGGTGGCTTTCACCCAACACTGATATTAAAATTCAGTTTTTCGAGGTCACAGCATGTGCTTGGCAAACTTTAATGTGCAAAGTAGCATTTTATATTTAATTCCATCATAACCTACCTGCTGAGAGTGCAATCCTGGGCTACATGAAGCCCAGAAGCTAAATTGCAAATTTATTTTTCAGTTTTCCTTTTGGGCCAAGGTTCTCAGGATTAGGGGTTAAGGCCTCACAAGGAAGCCAAGGAAGACACCATCACCCTCCCATTGCCCCACAAGACCTCTCCAGCCACCACCACCAACCCCCCCCCCCCCCCCCCCCGCCTCCTCCCGTCAGGAAAAAGCACTGCTGATTTAGGGCTCCAGACTGATTTGGGCCTAGACTCCCAAAGGTGAGCTGAGGTGTGTACTAGTTTGTAGATGGTGGTAATCACCCAGGGATTCACTTACACGCCTGTAAACAAGAACAGATGAAATTTTGAGGACTAGGTTAGGAGTTGTGTGTTTGTCATGTGTATCTATGTGAAAAAAAATCCTATGAAAGTGTATATCGATTGATTGAGTTCTATCCTTCACCAGCTGGCTTTTGGCATTAAAGCACTACATGCATTATTTTGTCATAAGATTATATCATTACTAGCTAATTTTATGCCAAAATCATGCATGCATTGTTTTGCCTTGAGCTGGGGGCTGGGGAGGTTTTGCGATTGTCTGGGGGAGAGTAGATATTTTCACACTGATCTGAGGGGGGAGAGACAGGGGGTTGGAGGAGTGCGATGGTCTCTTCCTTGGGCCCAGAGGAGTACCCTTACTTTCACTGTGAGGATTACACTCAAAATTCCTTCTTTTCAGCCAAAGCTCAACAAGTCTTTCAGCCTCTTTGACATCCTGCAGAGCTCAGTCGCTTTAATCTGAGCACAAGCTCCCACCTATATTCTGCGCAGTGAACTATATAGTCACCATTTATACAACAGAGCACTGTTTAAATAGCAACCTAAAACACCGGCATATTTGTAAAGTACACCAAACTGTAAAGCTTATTACAATGATCAGTCATTGACAACAAAAAGACCACAGAAGAATGCACAAAATAAGTCCTGCATTCAGGTTATTTACGAAAGACTATCTGCAATATTCTTAGAGAAACCTTGACCATTTTCCCCATTGAAAAGTAGCTACTCACACTGAAAAACGAAAGGCTGAATTCTGTTCTGGAGACGAGAAGCTGGATTCTCCGATTTTGAGGCTATGTCCGGAGCATGCGTCTGGTCTTACGACCAAAAAGTCGGTGCTGCCCCCGCACCGATGCTCCGCCCAGTGGGGGGATAGCAGCCACACCATGTAAAGCTCCAGGCTTTACCTGCAGATACGGACAGAGAATTGCCGGGTCCGTGGCCGCGCAGGCGCATGGCAGCGACCCACAGCGGTCGTGCTGTACAAAATGGCTCCGGCCACGCACGGACCCGTCATGCCAGACAGTGGCCCCTGTAACTCCCCTCGTCACCCCCAGACCATCCCCCGCCAGTCCCCCAGCCCCCGCCGAAGCACCCCCGGCCAGCAGAACAATAACCCCCACTGACTGTGGCGGCGCTGGACATAGTCTGCAGCCGCCACGCGAGGCCCCTGAAAACTGTGAGCACACGTGCCCTAAGCCGCTGGGCACAAACCATTTGGGGCAGTGCCTCAATTGACATCCTGAAGCCGTCCGAACGACGTGCTGCGTACTCAGCGATGACCCCTTTTTTGAGGGGCGGAGCGTCCGAAAATGGCACCACCCCCAATTTTGGCACCAAAACGGATTCTCCGATCAATCGCCGAATGCGATTTTGAGGTCGGCAATCGGAGAATCCAGCCCTAGGTGCTGCTTCTGGTGTTGAATCGTGGTAACTGCACGTTAAATGGGGAGCACCGGCCAGGAGATATTCAGGTCATGCAAATGGCCCAGCAGGCTGTCCAGCCAAGCGATTCCCGGGCCCGCTGACATCTGACTTTCTGGAGTCAGGATTTGTATTAATAGCTTGACAAGCTGGAGAGCGTTTGAGCACTTCACCCACCACAGACTGTCTTTCCAGCCAAAATGATGGGTGCACGACGACCTGCTCCAAGGTTCCAGGAGTCGGAGATCGGCAGAATGCTGGAATCAATTGAAGAGAGGAAGAACCCTCTGAAAGATCACCCTACCTAGCCCACTCCCATCCCCGTAACTCCACCCAACCTGCACATCCCTGAACTCTAAGGGGCAATTTTGCCATGGCCAATCCACCTAGCCTATGCATCTTTGGACTGTGGGAGGAAACTGGAGCACCCGAAGGAAACTCACACAGACTCATGCATAGGATTATAGAATACCTACAGTGCAGGAGGAGGCCATTTGGCCAACAAGTCAGCCCAACCCTCAGAAGGATAGGAGAGCCCAGTCACAGGCGGACATGTCCCAGGCACAGATCGACATTGCTGTGGCACTCCAGAGCTTGGCCCATTCATGAAGAGTCATGGAAGGGGCTTAAAAGCATTGGCCGGGCACTGACTGACCTTGACCAGGCACAGAGCGACATGACTGTATCAGTGAGGGACATGACAGAGGTGATGAGGGACATGGTTCATTCAATGAGTGACATGACAGTCTCAAAGTGCCGTGGCTGAGGGCATCAAGACCGTGGTTTAGACGAGGGCGGGCCACCAGGATTAGCAGCGCCAGGTGACGGGAACACCACTGGAGCTCACTCCGGCCTCCCCTCAATCCCATGGAGCATCCGGTGGCCAAGTAAGCACCCCTAGGGAGGAGGAAGCGATGGGGCCCATGCCAGCGCCTCCCACAGATGAGACGCTGGAACACCTTAGTGCTTCTGAATCCCCCCCACCTGACACTGGGTATCTGATGGATAACGAGCAAAACAGGCTGAAACGTTGTGTCCAGTGACACCCGAGTGTCAGCCGGGCCCATCCAGAGGATGACCGTCAAGGGCAAATACAGGGCAGAGGGCGAGACAAGCAGCAGACTGCCTCCACTTCTGATGTGCGGCTTGGGGTAACAACTAGAAGCGATGAGCCACAGAAGAGTAGGAAGATGGAATCATGGAATCCCCACAGTGCAGAAGGAGGCCATTCGGCCATCAAGTCTGCACCGACCCTCTGAAAGATCACCCTACCTAGCCCACTCCCATCCCCGTAACTCCACCCAACCTGCACATCCCTGAACTCTAAGGGGCAATTTTGCCATGGCCAATCCACCTAGCCTATGCATCTTTGGACTGTGGGAGGAAACTGGAGCACCCGAAGGAAACTCACACAGACTCATGCATAGGATTATAGAATACCTACAGTGCAGGAGGAGGCCATTTGGCCAACAAGTCAGCCCAACCCTCAGAAAAAGCACCCCACATAGGCCCACTCCCACACCCTACCCCTGTAACCCTTACATAACTTGCACATTTTTGGACACTAAGGGGCAATTTAGCATGACCAATCCACCTAACCTGCACATCCTTGGACTGTGGGAGGAAACGAGCATTCGGAGGAAACCCACGCACACACGGGGAGAATGTGAAAACTCCACACTGTTATGGGCCAGGGTTTAGAGAACCCCAAAGTGTATCATGGAGTTCACCTGACCTGCAACTTTTCATAGATTGTGGTATGGGGAGCACACGGCTCACTCTCCAGGTGTGGTACAGTAGAAATGGAAAAGTATTTTTTAAAGCAAAGCAATGTTCATTCTATGAACTCAAGTTAACCTTTTTAAAACATACAGTGAACATCTTAGCAACCATCAATTCAAATATAACCCCCAAAGAATGCAACACTAGGTAATCCTTAAGCTGTCCTTTTAACATCCACAAGACTTTTTAAAAAACATTTTAAACAGAAGCACATCAGGTTAAAGTCACTACTGAGAGCAGTTATTAGTTTTAAATCACCAAAGGATCGATTTACAGTCTTTAGATTACAAAGAGAGAAACTAATACCCCTTCTGGCTGTGACTGCAGCTATCCAGCTCTGAAAACTAAACTAAAACACACCCTGCAGCAAACAGCCTAAAATGAAAGTAAAAAGCTGACAGACAGCCCAGCTTCACCCACACTCTGACATCACTGATAAGCACCCATTTCTTAAAGGTACATTTCTTAAACACCCATTTCTTAAAGGTACTCTCACATGACAACACAGTCACCCAAGGCTGGAGCAAAACTGCACATCATACTACAGGTATGGTCTCACCAAAAGTCTATACAATTGTAGCAACACTTCTTTGTGTTGTAATCCAATCCCATAGCAATAAAGGCCAGCATAACATCTAGCTATCTAGTTGCGTTATGTACTTGTATACTAACTTCCTTTGCTCCTCTTATAAGTACACCCAAGTCACAAGACTACAATAAATAGGAACTGAAGTAGACCCGACGAGCCTGTTCTGCCATTCAATAGGAGCATGGCTGGTGGACTTCAACATGCCTTGATTCCTTGAGAGACTAAGAATCTCTCTAACTCAAACTTAAGTGAATTCTAGAATCCTCTAGTGTTGAGAATTCCAAAGATTCACAACCCTTTGAGTAAAGTAATTTCTTGTTATCTCAGTCCTAAATGATCAGCCCCTTATCCTGAAAATGTGGCCCCATGCTTTAGATTCTCTGACCAGCGTGAACAATCTCTCAGCGTCTACCCTACCAAGTTACTTCAGAATCTTGTAGGTTTCAATGATTTTGTCCCTCATTTTTCTAAACTCCAAAGAAGATAGACACAATTTGCTCGTCATAGGACATCCCCTTAACCTATGCACCAATCTAGTGAACCTTCAGTGTACTGCCTCCAATGCTTTCGTTAATATGGAGATCAAAACTGCACACGGTGTTCCAGATGTGGTTTCACCAAAGTCCTGCATGATTGTAGCAAAACCTCTTTATTTCTGCACTCCAATCCCCTCACAATAAAGGACAACATGTCATTTGTCGTCCGATTTGCTCATTGTATCTGCATACTAGCTTTCTGCATTCCTTGTAAGAGCACACCAAAGTCTCTTGGAACATCAACATTTATACGTTTTACACCTTTTAAAAAACATTATTCTTTTCTATATTATGACCAAATGAATAACATCAGGCTTTTCCACATTGTACTCCATCTGCAATCTAGTTGCCCACTCATTTAACCTGTCTATATCACTTTTCAGCCTCTCCGTATCCTCCCCACAGCTTATCTTTCCAACTAGCTTTGTATAATCAACAAACTTAGATACATTACTCTCTGTCTCTTTGTCTAAGTCATTAATATCGATTGTAAAGAGCTGAGGCCCCATCACTGATCACTGCAACACTCCAACTTGATAATTCCCTGCTTATGTCTGCCCGTTGCGTCCTCTCTATTAACCAATCTTCTATTCATATTGATATATTGCCCCCAATTCCATAAACCCTCACCTTGCCTATTAACCTTTTATGTGACGACTTTTTTCCTTTCTTTGAACATGAGCATTTAAAAGCCCATAAATGTTAAATTTAACATTTTGGCATTAATTTAAAAAAATACTAGGGTACAAATTGCATATGTTCCACCTGTTTTGTGAGTGTAAGATATTAATTTAGCAACAATACAATCTACACCCAATCTGCACAGACATTATGGGTTCCACTGCTATATTTGTTTCTTTCTTTTAAAATTCCCCAGTAGACACCTAAACCAGGTATTATTATGTAAATTAGGAGTTTGATGTCTGCTGAAGGACTACATCCAGGAGTTAGTTGTTGACGATTAGGCCAGGCAAGCAAGCTCAGGATTCATTAGCGGACCTGTGCAGCTGCCAAAGAAAAGTATGTTTAAAAATACCTTAACAAAACCCCAATCTGTGAAGCCAGCATGTGAAAGATTGCTCCCCTGACTGCAGAGGAGTTTTGATCAACCCCCGCCCCTCACACACCTCCTTTTGTCCTGCTTCAACCTCTGCCCATACTGGTTGCTGCCAGTGAGGATGGAGACCTCATTGCTGATTACCGATTTCTATCCTTCCTTGGGTCTCTTGGTTTGTGACATTGGTAAAGTATACTTCGGTTTTTCACCTCTCATGTGAAATCTTTCTCCTAATACTAAAACTTAAGCAAACATTATAACAAAATATTATCACTGAAAGAGTATGGATGTGCCTGACTGCTGTAAAATCCTGTCAGTTATTTGCGCAAAAGAAGCAAAGTATTTGGCCAAGGCAGCATCTCAAACTCAATACAATGCATAAAGGTTAAAACATAAAACCAGATGTACTGGCAGTCCAGTACTCCTGTCTGAATCTTGCAACCATTCCATGCCCAAATGTAATGTGCCTGATTTTGGAATATTTGGTGAATAATTATGCCTTTTATTTCTTTATTACTTGTCAGAAAAATATTTTCTTCATTTCAACTGTGATGACAGTACATCACTCATGTTGCTAAGCTGTTGAAAATATTATTTGAATTGTAATTAAACTGCCATGGCTGCCCAAGCATGTCCTCTAGATACATTTCCTGAATGTATGGCTATTAGGATGGGATCCATACAACTAATGAAACCGTGACAGGTAAATGGTATCAGACCCAGATCCATTACTGGTTCAAAACAATAAATCACTAATAAGAGCTGTCTGCATACTATGTTCTTTCCAGTCTCTTGTGACAAACTCATTATAATTTCAGTGCTTTAATAAAATGTCTTTATGATGAGAAGGTTCAGTGACAGGATTGTTTAATACAGAGCTACATGCCATGGTGTTCTAAAATTTGACTTATTTATATTTATTTTCCAGGCCTAGGAATGATGGGCCCTTAAAATTGACCAAGTTTATTCTTTATTGTCAAAGGAACATTTGAAGTGCATTTGAATTTATGATGATTATTTCAAGAATACCTGAGTGTTTTATTACACATCTGTCAGATGGATTTTGCAGGAAAGCATCGAGGCAAGATAAGAAACCAGACAGAGGCACGCTGTTTTCACATCAGAACCTGAAGTGGTAGAACTCAGCGAAGTGAGATAATGTCATAACTTCTGACACGTATTTACAAAAAGCCTGTTAAATTTTTATTTCACACTGTGCATCATCGCATTTTCCAAAGCAAAATCCACAGGGCCTGTCTGGCCATAACCTCCACTCCGTACTAAAAAACAGGCAAGACTTGAATTTGTGCCTTATATAATTTAATGATTTTTGGGCTGGATTCTCCGCCACCCTCAGCTGGTAGCAGGGTTCTCGACCGGCAGAGGATCGAGCGTCGGTCTAAAATCAGGTCCGGCGCCTTCCGATGCTCTGGTCCCTCACCAGCGGAGGTAGTGAAGTGCAAACCCCGCACCGGCGGCACCATACAAAACCACGATCTGCATGGTTTAAGTATGGGACGGGATTCTCCGGTCGCCGACGGCAAAATCGTGTTTGGCAATCGGCTGGAGAATCCACGTTTACGCTGGAATCGGGGGCGGCGACGTTTTTGCGATGCTTCACCCCCTTAAAAACAGCGCATTCGGGGAGTACACTGCACGCCGTATGGACGGCCTCAGGACGTCACTGAGGTCCTCCCCCAATGCTCCATCCCTGATGGGCCGAGTCCCCGACGGCGTGGGGCGCATGTCCTCACAACATTCGGGGACCTCGCATGTCCATGGGACAGAGGTTAGAGGCAGAGCGAACCGGTGGTGCAACAGTGTTTAATGGTGAGTAATTACAATAAGTGTGCCCTTCTCCCTTACTATCTATTATCTACTACACCTGTGCTAACGTAAGTGTCTGTGGCACCGTGGCACAGTGGTTAGCACTGCTGCCTCACAGTGCCAGGGACCCGGGTTCAATTCCGAACTTGTGTGACTGTCTGTGTGGAGTTTGCACATTCTCCCGAGTAAGCCGCTTTTCGGGGGGCAGAGAATCGCCGAACCGGCACCATTTCATGCGGGAAACTGGATTCTCAGTCCCGTCGCCGAACGCAATTTCGGCGGCGGGGTCCGGAGAACCCAGCCCCACATTTTTCTACATTATGTTCCATCTGCCAAGTTTTTGCCCACTCATTTAATCTGTCTTCATATCCCTCTGTAGACTCTTGGGTCATCCTCACCATTTGCCTTCCCACCTATTCTTGTGTCGTCCGCAAACCTGGCAGTAGTACGTTCACTTCCTTCGTCCAAATCATCAAAGTATATTGTGAATAATTGTGGCCCCAACACGGATCCTTGTGGCAAAAGACTAGTTACAGGTTGCCATCCTGAAAATGCTCCTCTTATCCCAACTCTGTCTTCTATCAGTTAGCCAATCCTCTATCCATTGTTACGACCCCCTGGGCTAGTGTGCGGTCAATTTCAGCCCCACTTGACACGGAGTCGAAACACAATTGAAATTAACAAATAATCCTGAGAAAAACACCCAAGGTTTTTGGCCCATGGCTGCCCAGGTTTGTAAATTTAAACACAATTACATTTAATTACTAATAACTATAATTAAATATACAGTAAATACAACTGGTTAACTATTATCTAATTCCTAACCCCTCTCTTTAACCCACCACCACCCTCTATACACACACACACACACACACACACATGGCAGACAAACAAACACAGAGGGGAAAGAGGGATGTAAAAGTAATGATGAAAATAAAAGGATAAGGGTCTTTGTTCCAGATGGTTGTCTTCTAGCACACCTTCCTTTAGTCTAGACTTTCAGCTCGAGGTTTCTGCTTTCAGTCTGCATTGATTTTCACTGTAGATTCA
Source organism: Scyliorhinus torazame (assembly GCF_047496885.1). Taxonomy (NCBI): domain Eukaryota; kingdom Metazoa; phylum Chordata; class Chondrichthyes; order Carcharhiniformes; family Scyliorhinidae; genus Scyliorhinus; species Scyliorhinus torazame. Next base: position 100,521,672 of record NC_092717.1, read on the forward strand.
TCCAGGTTGTCTGCAGGTTGAGAAATACAGCAACTATCCAGCTTTTCTGGAGAACGAGCGAGAGAGAGAGAAAGAGAGTGAGAGAGAGAGAAAAAAAACACACAAAGTATTTGTTTAACTCCTCTGCCATTTCTTGGTTCTCCATTATTATTTCCCTAGTCTCATTCTCTGAGGGACCTCTCTTCACTTTGGCCTCTCTCTTCCATTTTATATATTTTAAAAAAGCTCTTACTGTCCAGTTTTATATTACTTGCTAGGTTACACTCATCGCTTATTTTCTCCTTTAATTTAATTAATTACTTGATTACTTTACTCGGGGATCATCTCGCTCTTCTTTTTCAAACAGCCATCAGCACACATCTTCACAAAATGCTTATATCTAATCCATCTAACCTCTTCAAATATCACCATACCTCTGATCTACCTGTCATTTATAAGGGGCGTGATTCAGTGGACTTGAAAGTAAGTCCGGTTTCGGGTGCGATGGGCGGATGTTTCTCAGCGGCTGTAATGCCGAGATTCATCCTGCTGTACGCCAGTACCTTGCCGGTATTTTGGGCCTTCCACCGAGGCCAAACGTTAGTCAATTTCCCGCCAGCAGGAACGGCTCGTCGCAGATTGCCGCGCCATTTAAAAAGATGGCGCCGGAGCGAGGCGACTCTCTGCGAGCTCTCCCCAACAGATCCACTTTTTACTTAACTTATACTCGTTCTAATCTTTTAAAATTTAATTCTAAGACTAACATTATTACTAATCTCTCTCTTTTACATTGTATACCTTGTGTTGCCCTATTATGTATTTTCTTTTATTCCCTTTTCTTCCCATGTACTTAATGATCTGTTGAGCTGCTCGCAGAAAAATACTTTTTACTGCACCTCGGTACACGTGACAATAAACAAATCCAATCCAATCCAATCCAATTTTGACTGGCAGTCCCAATCTCTGCGTCCCCATTCGTTGTTTTCTGGACCCCCCTTCACCCTCACCCAAACCTTCTAGTGACCCCTAGAAAACCCCCTCACCCCTCTTTAATGGATACGGCCCACTGTCGGGGCTGACTCCTGTCAGTGGCAACCTTGCACCTGGCCACCTTGGCACTGCCAGCCTGCCACCCTGGCAGTGCCACCCGGGCACTACCAGTGTGCCCAGGTGGCACTACGAGGGCTTCAGGATGGCGCTGCCAAGGTGCACAGGTACCAGGGGGAGTTCCAGGGTATTATCCTGCCCTGTGCCCGACCACCCGGAGGTCTCTAGTGGTCTGCAAAACTCCCCAAAGTGCCGTCACGCCTGGTCCACATTTGTGGAAATAAATGCGAAATGGTGCCCTGACCTTTTCACGCAGGTGCGGCATTGATTCCCGGGCACTGAGTGAAAGCGGAGTCCGGGTATTTAAATGGTTTAAATATAATTATCTGGAACGCGCTGATTGGAGTGACTCGTGACCGGCCCAGTGCAGGGCTCGATTTGGGGCTCTCGCGGGACTCATCGGGTGCCACGTGGTGGCTGAATCGTGCCCAAGGTCTTTGAAAATGCAAGATGCTTGCCAACTTTTGACCATCTCTTGAAGCTTCTTTTCAATCAGGATACTGCCATATGTAGCACAATCAATCACTCACGAGATGAGATGAGAAGGAGTCGAACGATGGCTTTATTATGCAGACTTGTTCCCCAGCAGCACAGTTACAGAATGCGGCTGCTGGGAGAACCCAGGCTCTTATACTCCGCCTTACTGGATGGAGCCAGCAGGTGGCTGATCCAATCGGGACCCAGTGTCTTTCCACCAATAGCCTCTCGGCATCACAGGGTACCTTAATACCCCTAATACATACCACCTCATTCACCCCTTGTTAAAAAAAGAACCCGGCGGGGTAGTGGGCCGTATGGTGGTAGGTGTTTCCAGAGTCGGTACCTAGGATGCCGCTAACACGGCGGCTATGCTCCGAGATCAACTACTAGTACTACTTACAATGCCACTTTTACTGGGCAAGCCAAAAGAATTATTGACAGAGGCATTTCTTGCTTTACTATACTGATTAGATGAGTCGAATGGGTGCCCTGGTCATCCTCGCCGATCGTCTTAGCCCCGGTGGTGATACAGGCACTGGTTCGGGCCCCGTCGTCTCTGGGAGCGTCGCGATGCCTCTTCTCGCTCCAATACCCCTATTTGGGGCTGGGGGAAGGACCGATCCACCCGGGAAGGGGGTGGCTGTGGGGTGCGCCGGTGGGAGGGAGGGGGTGATTGGTGTGGGGGGGGTGTGGCTCCAGAGTGGGTCACTGGTGTTGGGGGGGGGGGGGTGTGGAGCTCTGGTGGGTGCCAGGTCCTGAAGGGAGACCGTGTCCTGTCAGCCGTCGGGGTACGCCACGTAGGCGTATTGAGGGTTCGCATGGAGGAGATGAACCCTCTCGACCAACGGGTCCGATTTGTGCGTCCGCACATGCTTTTGGAGCAGGATAGGTCCCGGGGCTGCCAGCCAGGTCGGAAGTGATGTTCCGGAGGAGGACTTCGTAGGTAAGACAAGGAGGCGTTCGTGAGATGTTTCATTCGTTGTTGTACACAGCAGCGACCGGATGGAGTGGAGAGCGTCTGGGAGGACTTCCTGCCACCGGGAAACTGGGAGACATCTGGACCGCAGGGCCAGTAGGACGGTCTTCCAGACCGTTCCGTTCTCTCTCTCTACCTGACCGTTCCCCCGGGGGTGGTAACTGGTCGTCCTGCTCGAGGCAATGCCCTTGCTCAACAGGAATTGACGCAGTTCGTCGCTCATGAAGGAGGACCCCCTATCCCTATGTATGTAGGCGGGGAAACCGAACAGTGTAAAGATGGTGCCGAGGGCTCTAATGACCGTGGCCGCGGTCATGTCGGGACAGGGGATGGCGAATGGGAACCGGAAGTATTCGTCAATCACGTTCAGGAAGTACGTGTTGCGATCGGTGGAGGGGAGGGGGCCTTTGAAGTCCAGACTGAGGCGTTCAAAGGGACGGGAAGCCTTTATCAGGTGCGCTTTATCTGGCCGGTAGAAATGCAGCTTGCACTCTGCGCAGATCTGGCAGTCCCTGGTGGCGGTCCTGACCTCCTCGATGGAGTAGGGCAGGTTGCGGATCTTTACGAAGTAATAGAACCGAGTAACCCCCGGAGACGGTCCACTTGTGCGTTGGCACTTGTGCCGCGGGATAGGGCATCGGACGGCCCGTTCAGCTTTCCGGGACAATACAAGATCTCATAGTTATAGGTGGAGAGTTCGATCCTCCACCGCAAGATCTTGTCGTTCTTGATCTTGCCCCGCTGTGCATTATCGAACATGAATGCAACCGACGGTTGGTCAGTGAGGAGAGTGAATCTCCTGCTGGCCAGGTAATGCCTCTAATGCCGCACAGTTTCCACTATGGCCTGGGCCTCCTTTTCCACTGAGGAGTGGCGGATTTCTGAAGCATGGAGCGTACGTGAGAAGAAGGCCACGGGTCTGCCCGCTTGGCTGAGGGTGGCCGCCAGAGCTACGTCAGACGCGTCGCTCTCGACTTGGAAGGGGAGGGACTCGCCGATTGCGTGCATCGTGGCCTTTGCGATATCCGCTTTGATACGGCTGAAGGCCTGGCGGGCCTCTGTCGACAGGGGAAAAACCATGGACTGGATTAGCGGACGGGCCTTGTCCGCATAGTTGGGGACCCACTGGGCGTAATAAGAGAAAAAGCCCAGGCAGCGTTTCAGGGCCTTGGAGCAGTGGGGGAGGGGGAACTCCATGAGGGGGCGCATGCGGGGTCAGGGCCTATCATTCCATTTCGCACGATGTAGCCGAGGATGGCTCGACGGTCGGTGCTAAACATGCATTTCTCCCTGTTGTATGTGAGATTCAGGGCGTTCGCGGTCTGGAGGAATTTGCGGAGATTGGTGTTGTGGTCCTGCTGGTCGTGGCCGCAGATGGTGACGTTGTCGAGGTACGGAAACGTGGCCCGCAAACCCTACCGGTCAACCATTCGGTCCATCTCCTGTTGGAAGACCGAGACCCCGTTAGTGACGCCGAATGGAACCCTTAAAAAATGATAGAGCCGCCCATCTGCTTCGAAAGCAGCGTCGCTCGGGCGGATGGGGAGCTGGTAGTAGGCGGACTTAAGGTCCACCGTGGAAAAGACCTTGTACTGTGCAATCCGGTTGACCATGTCGGATATGTGGGGGAGAGGGTATGCATCCAGCTGCGTATATCTATTGATGGTCTGACTATAGTCTACGACCATCCTCTGCTTCTCCCCGGTCTTTACAACTACCACCTGAGCTCTCCAGGGACTATTGCTGGCCTGAATTATGTCTTCCCTCAGCAGCCGCTGGACTTCTGGCCAGATAAAAGATCGGTCCTGGGCGCTGTACCGTCTGCTCCTAGTGGCGACTGGTTTGCAGTCCGGAGTGAGGTTCGCGAACAGGGAAGGCGGATCGACCTTGAGTGTCGCGAGTCTGCAGATAGTGAGTGGGGGTATCGGGCCACCGAATTTAAACATTAAACTCTGGAGATTACACTGAAAATCCAATCCCAGGAGTGTGGCAGCGCAGAGGTGGGGAAGGACGTAAAGCCGGTAGATCTTGAACTCCCTCCCCTGCACCGTGAGGTTCGCGATGCAGAACCTTTTTATCTCTACCGAATGGGAACCTGCCGCCAGAAAAAGTTTTTGATTACTCGGGTGGATCGGAAGGGAGCAGCGTCTTACCATATCGGGATGTATAAAACTCTCCGTGCTCCCAGAGTCGATCAGGCAGGGCGTCTCGTACCCATTTATAAATGCAGTCGTTGATGATGTTTGGAGCGTTCGGGGCCGCGACTGGTCCAGGGTCACAGAAGCCAGTCGTAGTTGCTGCATCGGGGCGTTTTCTTCAGGCCCCGTAAGGCCGTCCATCCCCGGGTCCTTAGCCGTCAGCCAAGATGGCGGCGTCCATGGGTCGCACACGGTCAGGGGTGGACAAGATGGCACCGCCCATGGATCGTACGTTGCCGGGGGAGCACAAAATGGCGGCGCCCATCCCTCCCGCATGGAGTCCGGGACCCAAGATGGCGGCCCCCGTTGGCCGCACATGGATCGCTGGGGGGGGTTGAGTTTGGGATTCTCCCCCGGAGATTGCGGCTACCCACCGGGCCTGGCACACTGCTAAAAAGTGCCCATTTTTGCCGCACCCTTTACAGAGGGCCGAGCGGGCCGAGCAGTGCATTCGGGGGTGTTTCCCCTGCCCACAAAAGTAGCAGCAGGGCTCCCCGGGTGATCTGTCGCGATGGGTCCCGGGGGCTCGGTCGCGACGGGGTCCACGGTGCCCAAGGGGCTGCCGCGCGGTCGGGCGTGTAGGTACGGGCGTTCTGCGATGCCACATCAAACGAGGCTGCGAGGGCCCGTGCTTCTTTGAGGCCTAGTGTGTCTCTTTCCAGCAATCGCTGGTGAATTTGGGATGAAAGCATACCTGCCACGAACGCATCTCGGACCAGCAGCTCTGTGTGTTCGTTAGCCGAAACCAATGGGCAGTTGCAGTTTCTCCCCAGTATTAACAGCGCACTATAGAATTCGTCCAGCGATTCCCCGGGGATTTGCCGTCTCGTCGCGAGCTGGTGGCATGCGTAGACCTGGTTGACGGGCCGAATGTAGATTCCTATCAGCATGGCGATCGCCGTCGGGAAATTGTCCGCATCCTCTATGAGCGTGTAGAGTTCAGGGCTCACCCTGGCATGCAGGACCTGGATTTTCTGTTCCTCTGTAGGTATGCTGAGGGCCGTTCAGAGGTATCCCTGAAAACCCGCTAACAAATGTTTAAAAGTGGCCGCTGAGTTTGCCGCGTGGGGCCTGCTGCGCAGACACTCTGGAATGATTCGGAGCTCCATGTCCTGAAAAGTTTGCGTAATAAATTGTAGCACAATCAATCACTCACGAGACGAGATGAGAAGGAGTCACACGATGGCTTTATTACGCAGACTTGTTTGCCAGCAGCACAGTTACAGAATGCAGCTGCTGGGAGAACCCGGGCTCTTATACTCCGTCTTACTGGGTGGAGCCAGCAGGCAGCTGATCCAATCGGGACCCAGTGTCTATCCACCAATAGCCTCTCGTCATCACAGGGTACCTTAATACCCCTAATACATACCACCACACCATACTCATAGTATCAGAAGCATGCAGACAAATCCGAGCTTTATATAAAAAGAATCATTCCTGCAATCTGTGTACTGTTGATAAGGCTGGCATTTAATTTACATCCCTAGTTGCCCTTAAGAAAATGCTGGTGGGTCTTCTTCTTGAAGCAGAGTGTATCACAGATAGTGATAGGCAGAGATTTCCAGGAATATGACCCAGTGATAATGAAGGATCAGTGATAAACATGTAAACCAAGGTAAAGTATGACATGGAAGGGAGCTTCATGGTGATGGTGTTCCCATGATCAGGTGTTCTGGGGATGGCCATGGTCAGGTGTGCTGGGGATGAGCATGATCAGGTGTGTTGGGGATGATGATGGTCAGGTGTGTCGGGGATGAGCATGATCAGGTGTGCTGGGGATGACCATGGTCAGGTGTGCTGGGGATGAGCATGGTCAGGTGTGTTGGGGATGATGATGGTCAGGTGTGTTGGGGATGAGCATGATCAGGTCTGTTGGGGGTAAGCATGGTCAGGTGTGCTGGGGATGAGCATGGTCAGGTGTGTGGGGAGGAGCATGATCAGCTGTGTTGGGGGTGAACATGGTCCGGTGTGTGGGGATGAGCATGATCAGGTCAGTTGGGGGTGAGCATAGTCAGGTGTGATGGGAATGAGAATCCTCAGGTGTGCTGGGGATGAACATGGTCAGGTGTGCGGGGGGTGAGCATGGTCATGTATGTCGGGGGGAGCATGGTCAGGTGTGCTGGGGATGAGCATGGTCAGGTGTGCTGTGGATGAGCATGGTCAGGTGTGCTGGGGATGAGCATGGTCAGGTGTGCGGGGGGTGAGGATGGTCAGGTGTGCGGGGGGGTGAGCATGGTCAGGTGTGCTGGGGATGAGCATGGTCAGGTGTGCGGGGGATGAGCATGGTCAGGTGTGCGGGGGGGTGAGGATGGTCAGGTGTGCGGGGGATGAGCATGGTCATGTATGTCAGGGGGAGCATGGTCAGGTGTGCGGGGGGTGAGCATGGTCAGGTGTGCGGGGGTGAGGATGTTCAGGTGTGCGGGGAATGAGCATGGTCAGGTGTGCGGGGGTGAGCATGGTCAGGTGTGCAGGGGCTGAGCATGGTCAGGTAAGTGGGGGTGAGCATGGTCAGGTGTGTGGGCGGTGAGCATGGTCAGGTGTGTGGAGGATGAGCATGGTCAGGTGAACTGGGGATGAGCATTGTCAGGTGTGCTGGGTGTGAGCATGGTCAGGTGTGTGGGGGGTGAACATGGTCAGGTGAACTGGGGATGAGCATTGTCAGGTGTGCTGGGGGTGAACATGGTCAGGTGTGTTGTGGGTGAGCATGGTCAGTGGTGCTGGGTGTGAGCATGGTCAGGTGTGTGGGGGGTGAACATGGTCAGGTGAACTGGGGATGAGCATTGTCAGGTGTGCTGGGTGTGAGCATGGTCAGGTGTGTGGGGGGTGAACATGGTCAGGTGTGTTGGGGATGAGCATTGTCAGGTGTGCTGGGTGTGAGCATGGTCAGGTGTGTGAGGGAGTGAGCATGGTCAGGTGTGTTGGGGATGAGCATCGTCAGGTGTGTGGGGGAGTGAGCATTGTCAGGTGTGTTGGGGATGAGCATGGTCAGGTGTGTTGGGGATGAGCATAGTCAGGTGTGTGGGGGTGAACATGGTCAGGTGTGCTGGGGGTGAACATGATCAGGTGTGTTGTGGGTGAGCATGGTCAAGTGTGCTGTGGATGAGCATGGTCAGGAGTGTGGGAGTGAGCATGGTCAGGTGTGTGGGGTATGAGCATGGTCAGCTGTGTGGGGGTGAGCATGGTCAGGTGTGCTGGGGATCAGCATGGTCAGGTGTGCTGAGGATGAGCATGGCCAGGTGTGCTGTGGATGAGCATGGTCAGGTGTGCTGGGGATGAGCATGGTCAGGTGTGTGGGGTGAGCATGGTCAGGTGTGTGGGGGGGAGCTTGGACAGGTGTGTGGGGGTGAGCATGGTCAGGTGTATGGGGGTGAGCATGGTCAGGTGTGCTGGGGGTGAGCATGGTCAGGTGTGCTGGGTGTGAGCATGGTCAGGTGTGTTGGGGATGAGCATGGTCAGGTGTGCTGGGAGTGAGCATGGTCAGGTGTGTTGGGGATGAGCATGGTCAGGTGTGCTGGGTGTGAGCATGGTCAGGTGTGTGGGGGGGAGCTTGGTCAGGTGTGTGGGGGTGAGCATGGTCAGGTGTGTTGTGGGTGAGCATGGTCAGTGGTGCTGGGTGTGAGCATGGTCAGGTGTGTGGGGGTGAGCATGGTCAGGTGTGCTGGGTGTGAGCATGGTCAGGTGTGTTGGGCGAGCATGGTCAGGTGTGCTGGGCATGAGCATGGTCAGGTGCGCTGGGTGTGCGCATGGTCAGGAGTGCTGGGGTTGAGCATGGTCAGGTGTGCTGGGCGTGAGCATGGTCAGGTGTGCATGGTGTGAGCATGGTCAGGTGTGCTGGGGATGAGCATGGTCAGGTGTGCTGGGGATGAGCATGGTCAGGTGTGTTGGGGATGAGCAGGGTTAGGTGTGCTGGGTGTGAGCATGGTCAGGTGTGTGGGGGGAGCCTGGTCAGGTGTGTGGGGGCAGTATGGTCAGGTTTGTTATGGGTGAGCATGGACAGGTGTGCTGGGGATGAGCATGGTCAGGAGAGCTGGGGGGGGAGCTTGGTCAGGTGTGCTGGGGGGAGCTTGGTCAGGTGTGCTGGGGGGAGCTTGGTCAGGTGTGCTGGGGGAGCTTGGTCAGGTGTGCTGAGGATGAGCATGGTGAAGTGTGTGGGGGATGAGCATGGTCAGGTGTGTGGGGGGAGCATGGTAAGGAGAGCTGGGGGGAGCTTGGTCAGGTATGTGGGGGGAGCATGGTCAAGTGTATGGGGGTGAGCATGGTCAAGTGTACTGGGGATGAGCATGGTCAGGTGTGCTGGGGGTGAACATGGTCAGGTGTGTTGTGGGTGAGCATGGTCAGTGGTGCTGGGTGTGAGCATGGTCAGGTGTGTGGGGGTGAGCATGGTCAGGTGTACTGGGTGTGAGCATGGTCAGGTGTGTTGGGGATGAGCATGGTCAGGTGTGCTGGGAGTGAGCATGGTCAGGTGTGTTGGGGATGTGCATGGTCAGGTGTGCTGGGTGTGAGCATGGTCTGGTGTGTCGGGGGGTGCTTGGTCAGGTGTGTGGGGGTGAGCATGGTCAGGTGTGTTGTGGGTGAGCATGGTCAGTGGTGCTGGGTGTGAGCATGGCCAGGTGTGTGGGGGTGAGCATGGTCAGGTGTGCTGGGTGTGAGCATGGTCAGGTGTGTTGGGGATGAGCATTTTCAGGTGTGCTGGGCGAGCATGGTCAGGTGTGCTGGGCGTGAGCATGGTCAGGTGTGCTGGGTGTGAGCATGGTCAGGTGTGCTGGGGTTGAGCATGGTCAGGTGTGCTGGGCGTGAGCATGGTCAGGTGTGCATGGTGTGAGCATGGTCAGGTGTGCTGGGGATGAGCATGGTCAGGTGTGCTGGGGATGAGCATGGTCAGGTGTGTTGGGGATGAGCAGGGTTAGGTGTGCTGGGTGTGAGCATGGTCAGGTGTGTGGGGGGAGCCTGGTCAGGTGTGTGGGGCAGTATGGTCAGGTTTGTTATGGGTGAGCATGGACAGGTGTGCTGGGGATGAGCATGGTCAGGAGAGCTGGGGGGGAGCTTGGTCAGGTGTGCTGGGGGGAGCTTGGTCAGGTGTGCTGGGGATGAGCATGGTGTAGTGTGTGGGGGATGAGAATGGTCAGGTGTGTGGGGGGAGCATGGTCAGGAGAGCTGGGGGGAGCTTGGTCAGGTATGTGGGGGGAGCATGGTCAAGTGTGTGGGGGTGAGCATGGTCAAGTGTACTGGGGATGAGCATGGTCAGGTGTGCTGGGGATGACCATGGTCAGGTATGCTGGGGATAAGCATGTTCAGGTGTGTGGGGGGTGAGCATGGTCAGGTGTGCTGGGTGTGAGCATGGTCAGGTGTGTGGTGGGTGAGCATGGTCAGGTGTGTGGGGGTGAGCATGGCCAGGTGTGCTGGGGATGATCATGGTCAGGTGTGCTGAGGGAAAGCGTGCTCAGGTGTGTTGGGGATGAGCATCGTCAGGTGTGTGTGGGGGGGGTGAACGTGGTCAGGTGTGCTGGGGATGAGCATGGTCAGGTGTGCTGAGAATGAGCATGGTCAGGTGTGTGGGGGGTGAACAAGGTCAGGTGTGCCTTGGGTGAACATGATCAGGTGTGTTGGGGATGAGCATGGTCAGGTGTGTGGGGGGTGAACATGGTCAGGTGTGCTGGGGTTAACATGGTCAGGTGTGTGGGGGGTGAACATGGTCAGGTGTGCTGTAGTTGAGCATGGTCAGGTGTGTGGGGGGAGCATGGTCAAGTGTGCTGGAGGTGAACATGGTCAGGTGTGTTGGGGATGAGCATTGCCAGATGTGTGGGCGGGTGAGCATCGCTCGGTGTGTTGAGGATGAGCATAGTCAGGTGTGTTGAGGGTGAACATGGTCAGGTGTGTGGGGGGGAGCATGGTCAAGTGTGTGGGGATGAGCATGGTCAGGTGTTCTAGGTGTGAGCATGTCAGGTGTGCGGGGGGTGAGCATGGTCAGGTGTGCTGGGCGTGAGCATGGTCAGGTGTGCTGGGGATGAGCATGGTCAGGTGTTCTGGGTGTGAGCATGTCAGATGTGCTGAGGATGAGCATGGTCAGGTGTGCTGTGGATGAGCATGGTCAGGTGTGCTGTGGATGAGCATGGTCAGGTGTGCTGGGCGTGAGCATTGTCAGGTGTGCTGAGGATGAGCATGGTCAGGTGTACGGGGGGTGAGCATGGTCATGTGTGCTGGGTGTGAGCATGGTCAGGTGTGTTGGGGATGAGCATGGTCAGGTGTGCTGGGGATGAGCATGGTCAGGTGTGCTGGGCGTGAGCATGGTCAGGTGTGCTGAGGATGAGCATGGTCAGGTGTGCTGGGGATGAGCATGGTCAGGTGTGTTGGGGGTGGACATGGTCAGGTTTGCTGGGGGTGAACATGGTCAGGTGTGTTAGGGTGAGCATGGTTAGGTATGTTGGGGTGAGCTTAGTCAGGTGTGTGGGGAGGAGCATGGTCAGGTGTGTGGGGGGGAGCATGGACAGGTGTGTTTGGGTGAGCATAGTCAGGTGTGCTGGGGATGAGCATTGTTTTTGAAAACTCACTACTATTCTTAGAATCCCCCTATACCAAAAAGGGACGTCATTCTAAATGGTGATCAGGGATTCTCACTCCCCGACTCCGACGCAGGCTTCAGTGGGTGCTATTCAGGTCAAACTATATTTTCAAGTTATCCCCCGGTATAACCCATACTTTCACCGAAGATTTCATCTACTTACCACTTAGTAGCATCGATCCTGGGTCCCGCATTGCTAAGAAAGTAAAGTAGACTAATAACCACTGTTTCAGGTTAAAACTGTTAAGTTATTTTATTATTATTTTTTTTTCTCTTGTTAAAAGCTTTACAGAAAAGTAAAAAGATCTTGCTTCTGGATCCTTCTGGTTGGTTGAAGGGACCTTCAGGCCCAACTTGACAATCAATCTTCTTTTTAAAATCTGGTCTTCTTTAGATGCATTCGCTGATGAGCTCAGTTGCTGTGTCCTATCTTTCCCATGTACCGAGCTGTGAGAGCTACCTCTGAGCTGACTCTGAGCTGACTCTGCCTACTTTTTAAATTCTAGTCTTCCTTAGATGTATTAGCTATTTTAGCTCGGCTGCTTTGCCCTGTCTCTTTCCCATGACCGAGCTGACTGCAATCTGACTCTAGTTGTTTCTCCCCTCTCTCTCTGAGTTCTGGTTGTCGTTCTGGTAGTTCCTGCCCTAGTCTCTCAGTTAATATTCTCTTTCTAACAATTACGTTTTTATGACGTTATTGTAAAGTAACTCTTATTTTCTTTGATTGTAAAAAGTGTGTTTGATCTAAACCTTTTAATCCAACTAAGTATTCATTTTGACATGACTTCACCTCATTGATCTGATTACATTGTTTCCTTTGTGATGTTCAAAATGATTTGGCTTCAAGAGGTGTTACTTTTAATTCCTGTCATTTCTATAGTTTTATTTTCCAATTGTGTCCTCAGTTCAATTTTGACTTTGATTTTGTCTTTAAATTATGTTTCTTGTAGACTGTCCAGTTTTCTTTCATTTACCTGGTATTAGCAAATTTTCACACCTAGAATTATCACCAAATTCAACTGAACCTCATCCATTCTTTTCCAGATCCTTACTAAGTTAGTTACTTTCAATGAAGGTGTGAGCCATTGTCTTTGGCTTCATTCAAAATCCTGTTTGTCTTGTTTGCTAAGCCTGCTTGACCAAGGCTATCTGCATTTTACAATCCTTCCCTGACAGCTGCTGTTAAGCCTTTGTGGGATCTTTCCCTGTATCCTCTCATGTTTCTCTCAGACCAGATATTGCCAGACTCCCATGTTTCAAATGACACATCTTTCCATATTTTCAATAACACCCCGTCTTGACATTTGAAACATAACTATATCATTTTGTCAATTAGCCCCCCATCTAATTGTACTGACTAACATTTATCCCCGATCTTTCTCATTTGTATGTATGTTTTGTGATTTTAAATTGTGCACCAAAATCAATTCGTAAATGTATCCATATCACAGACCAGTGTCTTTTTTCGTTCTTTCCTCAAGTCCAATTACCGTGCACCATAGCCTTGCTCAGGAAGGTAACACAATAGCTATATCCGTGTTCCACTACCTCCAAAGCATTTTACTTCCTCGGGGTAGCAGCACCATAGAGGCTTCCTCATGTCCCTTAGAAACAGCACAGAACTCTGTCCATCAGTAATCAAAAATGTCTTTTGTCCATCACTGGCTGTTTAATGTCTCATTTTTCTGTCATCCAAATTGCTTTCCGTTTCTCATTGGAATGGTAAATTATGATATCATGTACCACCCCTTGCTTCATTAATTTAAAAGGTTCAATTGATCCTGCTTCTATCCCTGACTTCCCCACATTAATGTCTAATATTGTCCTGAACCATGTATATCTGCCAGCCCCTGGTGTACATGAGAGAATATCGTTCTGACAAACCTCCTTCAAATCCCTTTCATCTGTTATCATTTCCCTTACAACATTTGCAATACAATATGCCGACAGTATTCACAAAACCACATCGAACTATCACTATTTCCAAATAAATTCTCCCTATTGTTAAATACACAGTAAAAAAAAAAAAATTAAGTCTTATCTTAACACATTACTCATTACCTAACCACACAAATAGACCATGTTACAACTTTACAGATTTGCAACTGTTATCACAATTTCAATACTAAAAATAAAGTACAATATCGACACATTCCTTCGTGGCTTTGGAACCAATAGTCATTATATACTAAATATGGCGTGTTAACAACATCAATATTATTTGTGTTGTTCTATACAGTTATATCAAGAAAACACATGTGGTGTACTGTTGGTAGCAGTGCAAATTAATGAACGAATGGAATGTAGTGCATTAGAGAGCACCTTTGCCAGCGGGAGGCCGGGGGATTTCTGGACTGTAGGGCCAGCTGGACGGCCCTCCATACCGTCCCATTCTCCCTTTCTACCTGTCCGTTTCCCCGGGGGTTGTAGCTGGTCGTCCTGCTGGAGGCGATACCCCTGCTGAGCAGGAACTGACGTAGCTCATCACTCATGAATGAGGATCCCCTGTCACTGTGGATGTAGGCGGGGGAGCCGAACAGAGTGAAGATAGAAATAAGGGCTTTAATGACGGTGGCAGACGTCAAGTCGGGGCATGGGATGGCGAAGGAAAAACTGGAGTATACATCGATCACACTGAGGAAATACGTGTGTCGGTCGGAGGGGAGGGGGCCTTTGAAATCCACGCTGAGGCGTTCAAGGGGCGGGAGGCCTTCACCAGGTGCGCGCAGTCCAGCTGGTAGAAGTGCGGTTTGCACTCCGCACAGACCTAGCAGTACTTGGTGATCGTCCTTACTTCCTCGATGGAGTAGGGCAAATTTTGTGCCTTAATGAAGTGGTACAACCGAGTGACCCCTGGGTGACAAAGGCTGTCGTGCAGGGCCTGGAGTCGGTCTACGTGTGCGCTGGCACATGTGCCTCGGGATACGGCGTCTGGGGGCTCGTTGAGTTTGCCAGGGCGATACGTAATCTCGTGGTTGTAGGTGGAGAGCTCGATTCCCCACCACAAGATTTTGTCATTTTTGATCTTGCCCCGCTGTGTGTTGTTGAACATGAAGGCAACCGACCGTTGGTCAGTGAGGAGAGTGAATCTCCTGCCGCCCAGGTAATGCTTCCAATGTCGCACAGCCTCAACGATAGCCTGGGCCTCCTTTTCGACAGACGAGTGCCGCGTTTCGGAGGCATGGAGGGTGCAGGAAAAGAATGCCATGGGCCTGCCTGCCTGGTTCAGGGTGGCGGCAAGGGCGACGTCCGATGCGTCGCTTTCTACTTGGAAAGGAAGTGTTTCGTCTACAGCGTGCTTTCCAGCTTTGGCAATATCAGCTGTGATCCGGGCGAAAGCCTGTTGGGCCTCGGCCGTCAGGGGGAAAAGAGTAGACTGTATGAGTGGGCGGGCCTTGTCCGCATAGTTTGGGACCCACTGAGCGTAATACAAGAAGAACCCCAGGCAGCGTTTGAGGGCCTTGGGGCAGTGGGGGAGGGGAAGCTCCATGAGGGGGCGCATGCGGTCGGGATCGGGCCCCAGAACTCCGTTCTGGACCACGTAGCCATGGATGGCTAAGTGGTTTGTACGGAACACATACTTCTCCTTGTTATACGTGAGGCTGAGGAGAGTGGCGGTGCGGAGAAATTTAGCGAGGTTGGCGTCGTGGTCCTGCTGATCATGGCGGCAGATGGTGACATTGTCTAGGTACGGAAACGTGGCCCGCAAGCCAAACCGGTCGACCATTCGGTCCATCTCCCTTTGGAAGACCGAAACCCCATTGGTGACGCCGAAGGGGACCCTGAGGAAGTGATATAGTCGGCCGTCTGCCTTGAAGGCGGTGTATGGCCGGTCCGATGGGGAGCTGGTGGTAAGCGGATTTCACGTCCACCGTTGAGAAGACCCGGTACTCTGCAATCTGGTTAACCATGTCAGATATGCGTGGGAGCGGGTACGTGTCGAGCTGCGTGTACCGATTGATGGTCTGGCTGTAGTCCACGACCATTCGGCTTTTCTCCCCAGACTTAACCACTACCACTTGAGCTCTCCAGGGGCTGTTGCTGGCCTCGATGACTCCCTCCAGAAGCAACCGCTGGACCTCGGACCTTATGAAGGCCTTATCCTGGGTGCTGTACCATCTGCTCCTAGTGGCGACGGGTTTGCAATCTGGAGTTAGATTGGCAAAGAGGAAAGGAGGATCGACCTTTAGGGTCGTGAGGCCGCACATAGTGAGGGGTGGTAAGGGTCCGCCGAATTTAAGGGTCAGGCTCTGGAGGTTGCACTGGAAGTCCAGGCTGAGGATAAGTGCAGCGCAGAGGTTAGGGAGGACGTAGAGACGAAAACCGTGGAACTCTACGCCTTGGACTGTGAGCGTGACCGTGCAGTACCCCCGGATCGCTACGCGATGGGATCCGGGGGCCAGGGAGATACTTTGATTGGTAGGGTGTACTGTAAGGGAGCAGCGCCTTACCGTATTTGGATGTACAAAGCTCTCGGTGCTCCCTGAGTCCAGGAGGTCATGTGGCCGTTGACTTTCACGCTGGTGGATGCGTTGGTCAGAGTGTATGGTCGGGACTGGTCGATTGCCATGGAGGCGAGCCGTGGTTGATCGTCGGGTAGTGAGGCGGCCATTGAGTTGGGGTCCTGAAATGCCGTTGGTCTCCATGTGTTGTGGGGTGGACAAGATGGGGGCGCCCAGAGGTCTTGGGGGGTCACAAAATGGCAGCGCCCATGGAACGCACGTTGCGGGGGTGGGGCAGGATGGCGGCGCCCATGAAACGCACGTGTTGAGCGGGGGAGAAGATGGCGGCGCCCATTGCTCGCACATGGCCTGGGGAAGAGAGGAGGATAGCGGCGCCCCTTGTCCGTGACCGGGGGGGTGGGGGGACCGCTGCGGCTGAGCGGGCCTGGCACACCACTGCGTAGAGGCCCTTCTTCCCGCAGGCCTTACAAAGGGCAGCGCGGGCAGGGCAGCGTTGGCGGGGGTGTCTTTGTTGGCCTCAAAAATAGCATTGGGGCCCCCCCGGAGATCACTGGCTGGCGCGTAGCGCAGGCGTATTGGGTGGGTAGCGCCCCCACTGGGGCGGCTGCCTGTGGGGCCCATGAAGCGTAGGAGGAGTGGGCTGCGCGATTGGGGGCGTAGGACTGTACATTGCGCAGGGCGACTGTCATGGAAAGCGCTGGTGTTTTAGACTCTGCGAGGTCGCACATGGCCCCTTCTAGGAGCTGCTGCCTGATAACATCGGACCCAATCCCAGTTACAAAAGCGTCCCTCATAAGGAGATGTGAGTGCTCCTTAGCTGTAATGTCCTGGCAATCACAGTCCCGAACTAGTGGGATCAGGGCCCTCCAGAAGTCCTCGATTGACTCACCAGGTAGTTGAGTACGCGTTGCAAGCGCGTGTCTGGCGAAGAGCGTGTTCGTCCTCTGCTCATAATTTTCTTTGAGTCAAGTCATAGCATCAGCGTAATTGGGCGCATCCTGGATCAGCGGGAAGATTTTAGAGCTGAGTCTGGAGTACAAGATTTGAATCTTCTGAGCCTCTGGAACAGGGGTCGGCGCCGCGTTGATATACGCTTCAAAACAAGCCAGCCAGTGCTGGAAGTCCTTTCTGGCGTCGCTTGCGTGTGGATCCAGCTGCAGTCGATCTGGTTTAATCCGGAGGTCCATCTTCTGAATCAGATACTAATAAATTGAGGCACGATCAATTTGGCTGGAGATGAAGTTGAATTCAAACTGAGGCTTTATTAGTATCAGATGTGTGGCCTCCTACAGCAGCTGACGAAATGGCTGCGAGCTGAAGGCCTCGCATATTTATAACCCGGCTCCTGGGCAGAGCTAGCATGCAGGGACCAGGTGAACCTGTAGTGCAGGTTCTACCGTACAACCCTTAATATAGGAACACAGTGGTTTACCACAGGTCATAATAGGGGATGAGGTAAATATACACTTAGAGAGAAATAAGTAAATACGAGACAGTCAACATGGCTTTGTCAAGGGCAGGTCATGTCTGACAAATTAAATTGAGCTCTTCCATGAGGTGACACAGGCAATGTATGAAGTTAGTGCCCTGGATGTTGTATATTTGGACTTTCAGAAAGCATTTGATACAGTGCCACATGGCAGGATAGTTAGCAAATTAAAAATATATGGGATTGATGGGTCCATGGCAGCATTGATTAGAAGTTGGCTAAGAGATAGGAAACAGAGGGTAGGTATAGATGGGCATTTCTTAGGCTGGAGATGAGTTGAAAGTGGTTTTTCCCTTGCCTCAGTGTTATATAAATGATTTAGAGATGGGTGTTGAAGGCAAAATCTCTAAATTTGCAGATGATACTAAGCTGGGGAGAATAGTGAATTGTGAGGATGATGTTGAGCGACTTCAGAGGGACATTGACAAGTTGGCCAAATGGGCAGACACCTGGCAGATGAACGTCAATGCAGCAAAATGTGAGGTAATGTATTTTGGTGGAAGAAACATGGAAATATAGGCTCAATGGTACAACTTTGAGAGGAGTACTGGAGTAGATGGGCCTCGGGGTTCAAGTGCATAATTCTCTGAAGGTGGCCAGGCAAGTTGAAAGTTATTAAGAAGGCTTACAGCATCCTTGGGTTTGTAGATAAAGGCACAGAGTATAAAAGCAAGGAAGTGATGCTGCACCTCTACAAATCATTGATCAGACCACATTTGGAGTATTGTGTTCCGTTCTGGGCACCTTCTTTAAGGAAGGATGTTAAAGCCCTGGAGAGAGTGCAGAGGAGATTTACTAGAATTCTACCAGGAATGAGGAATTTTAGATACAAGGAAAGATTGGAGAAACTGGGCTTGTTCTCCTTGGAGCGGAGAAGATTAAGAGGTGACCTTATTGAGGTGTTCAAAACAATTTTGACAGGGTAAAGAAGGATATTCGGTTTCCACTAGTTAGTAAGTCAGTGAAGAGGGGTCACAAATTTCAAGATGGTCAGCAAGAGAGCTAAGAGTGAGATGAGGAGAAACTTCTTCACTCAGATAGTTGTTGGGGTTTGGCATGTGCTGCCTGGGAGAGAGGTGGAGGTGGATTCCATTGGGGGTTTCAAAGAGAGCTGGATATATATTAGAAAGTGATGAATTTAGCGGGATATGGAGATAGGGCTGGGGAAGAGGACTAGCTGGGTAGCTCTTTTGGCAACCGCCGATGTGGACATGATGGGCCGAATGGCCTCCTTCTGTGTTGTATATAACAAACAATCAAAAGGATCTCCATCTGTTGGGGCCGGGTTATCTGAAGTTGTTCCCCCCCACCCCTTCCCCCCAACCCCGACACCTAAGAGATCATCTCGGAGGAGAGGAGAACACCATCAATGTGTGAGATAGTTCGGCACCCTTTCTTACAAAGGACAGGAAGGAGATAGGCATCATGCTACATCAGGAGATGATATCGCCTGTCACCCAGCTTACTTGTTGGTGCTCCGGCATGGTACCCATACCTCAACCTAACCTTCTTTGTGTGTTTGTGCCGATTACTCAATTTTTATTTTTTTTTAAATAATTTTTACTGAAGTTTTCACAAAATATCAACAACAAAATGTAAAAGGAACCCAATAGAATTAAATACAAAACAAAACAAAACTACCCAGTGCCCCCCCTCCCCCCTATACATAAATAATATATTAACACCCGCCGAAACACAGAGCAAACATAGCAAATATATACACCCCTCAGATCCCCCAGTATAGACAAACAAAAATAATAAAATAGAACTCACCCCCACCCCTCCCCCCCCGCTCCCCCGGGTTGCTACTGCTGCTGACCATTGTCTACCGTTCTGCCAGGAAGTCCAAGAACGGTTGCCACCGCCTGAAGAACCCTTGCACCGATCCCCTTAAGGCAAATTTCACCCTCTCCAATTTAATAAACCCCGCCATATCGTTGATACAGGATTCCACGCTTGGGGGCCTCGTATCCTTCCACTGAAGAAGAATCCTTTGCCGGGCTACCAGGGACGCAAAGACCAGAATACCGGCCTCTTTTGCCTCCTGCACTCCCGGCTCCTCTGCAACCCCAAATATTGCGAGCCCCCAGCCCGTTTTGACCCTGGATCCTACCACCCTCGACACAGTCCTCACTACGCCCTTCCAAAATTCCTCCAGCGCTGGGCATGCCCAGAACATATGGGTGTGGTTTGCTGGGCTCCCTGAGCACCTAACACACCTGTCCTCACCCCCAAAAAACCGGCTCATCCTTGTCCCGGTCATGTGTGCCCTGTGCAGCACCTTAAACTGCATGAGGCTGAGCCTCGCGCACCAAGAGGAAGAGTTCACCCTCCCTAGGGCATCTGCCCACGTCCGATTACTCAATTGAATGAGGCAGTAGTAAGAGAAATTTACCCATCAAATCCATTGACAAGGGTTTGTTGAAGCTCACAGGGAAATCAGTCTTCACAAAATTAGACGTCGAGAGTGGCTTTTGACAGCTTCCACTGGAGGAAGAATCCAAATTCTTAACCACATCCCTCCCTTTTTAAGATACTGTTTGAACCGCCGCAGCACGAAAAATCTTGCAATGCACCATGACAGACACCTTGGAGGGCCTTGAAGATCTCATCTGTCAAATGGATGACACTCTCATCCATGGCTACACCAAGATAGAACACAATGCCAGGTCGGGGCAGTACTGCCATGCCTGTGGGCTGCCGGTCTTGCAATAAACCATAAGTGCGGGTTTTCCAAATCCGCCATCAACTTCCCGGGCCACATTGTCGATATCTCAGAAGTCAAGGCAGATCTCCAAAAGGCAAGGGTCATAAAGAATTTCCCTCTGCCCCTTCATGTGACCGAACATCAACGTTAACCAGTGGAGCAAGTTTCTGCAACGAACCCTTGAGACAGTTTTCAAAGCAGCAGCAGGCTTTGTATTGGGACACACACCAACAATGGGCCTTTGATACAATCAAGCACATGCCCATGTTTACCCAAACCCTGCCTCATTGTGACCCAGAACCCCTCACTATTGGTGCAGCCAGCATCACGTCCACTGGCTGAGGAGCAATTTTATTTTAAATCCAGCACAATGGTTCCTAACAGCCAGTCTTCTACGCCTCCATGCTACTAACATATACCAAAGAGCACTACGCTGCCAGTGAGAAAGAGACCCTGGCAGTCACAGGGGCCTGTGAGAAGCTCTCTGATTTTGCCTTTGGACTAAATTTCACCATACAGATGTCTCGAATACTGTTGGAAATCTTCGGCAATACCAAGGTGCTGGCAAGGATACACTCCAAATCCAGAGGTTCCGATAATGTGTTACACTCTTTGACACTACCACAGAATACATTCAGGGCAAATTCCAGACCCCAGCTGATGCATTATCTCACATCCCTGTGGTAAAGCACATAAGGAATGATTCTCCATTGCTACAGACATGGAATCCCACGCTTTTTTATCAATCAAATTTTCCCAGTAATCACTCAGAAAGCTGACGCTGAATGTGCACAAATTAAGGAGTATTGCATCACTAGCTGGCCTGCATACATTCCTACAAATTATATTTAAAGCAATACTTCACACAATGCCATCACCCTAGCCTTATGGATGACCTGCTAGTCATTAACAACTGCATTGTTATTCCCTCTACAACTGGATACTTGACTTTCAGACCCATAGACCACAGTCAGTAAGGATAAACAACAACACATCCTCCACGATAATCCACAAGATTGTGTACTTCACCCCTTACTTCATTCCCCATACACACACGACTGTGGCAAAATTTGGCTCCAACTCCATCTACAAGTTTGCCAATGACATGACCGTAGTGGGTCGGATCTCAAACAACGATGAGTTAGAGTACAGGAGGGAGATAGAAAACCTAGCGGCGTGGTGTAACAACAACAATCTTTCCCTCAATATCAGCAAAACTAAAGAGCTGGTCATTGACTTCAGGAAGCGAAGTGTCTTATACACCCCTGTCTGCATCAATGGTGCCGAGGTGGAGATGGTTGATGGCTTCAAATTCCTATGTTGCACATCACCAACAATCTGTCCTGGTGCACCCACATTGATGTTAAAATCAAGAAAGCGTAACAGCGCCTATACTTCTTCAGGAAACTAAGGAAATTTGCATGTCCACATTGACTCTGAACAATTTTTACAGATGTACCATAGAAAGCATCCTATCTGACTGGATCACAGCCTGGTATGGCAACTGCTCGGCCCAAGACCATAAAAAAATACAGAGAGTCGTACACACAGCCCACTTGAACCCGCCTCCCATCCGTTGACTCTGTCTACACCTCCTGCTGCCTTGGGAAAGTGAGCAGCATAATCAAAGACCCCTCCCACCTGGGCTATTCTCTCTTCCATCAGACAGAAGATACAAAAGTCTGAGAACATGTACCAACAGGTTCAAACACAGCATCTTCCTCGCTGTTATCTGAATGACCCTCTTATGGACTGAACTGATCTCTCCACGCATCTTCTCTACTGTATAGCACTGCACTCCAGATGCTTCACCCGATGTTTATGTCTATGTATTCACATTGTGTATTTACCTTATGTCCTATGCTTTTCATGTATGGAACGATCTGCCTGGACTGTACGCAGAACAATACTTTTCACTGTACCTCGGTACACGTGACAATAAATAAATTTAAATCTAAATCTATTCCCTGGGTCCTCAGATTGGACAGTCTCTAATGCTTAAACAAGAGACACCTGGCCATTAGCAAGTGCTGGGCACGAGCCTGCAACACTTTCTGGTGGCTTGGTATATCAAAGGCCTGGTCTGTAACTATCCAATGTGTGCTATCCATAAACAAGACTGTAAGGAACACAACCTCATCTTTCCCATTTAACCCATGGGAGCACCTCAGGCGGGATCTGTTCATATTTTAAAAATATATTTTCATTGAAAACTTTTTCATTTCTAACAATATAACAATATAATATAAAACAAATGCTATAAATTACAATATAAAAGGAAGGTGTTTCTGGTTGTTAGTTCCTTGGGTTCAGCAATAATAAAGTGACCCCTTTAGAATAAATGCAGCACCATACAGTTCTTTCCCATTGTCCTGTTTTTGGCTATGCTAAAGTTTCTACAGAAAGGACTTCTTAAAATGCTGTTTTGGGCCATAATTTGCAATGAAGTGACATGGCAACTAACAGCATCTGTCATTGGTTAGATTTGCCCTTGAACAATTACATTTTTTAAACTTTTGCCTGGTAAGTTGTTGGAACTTTAGGCTGACAACATCAAGGGGACAGAGCATCTGGGAGCTGGGTCAACAGGACAAATAACTGTATATCTGCTCAACCAATCGGATTGAAGGATTGCAATTAAATAAGCAAAGACTGAGAAGTATAAATTAGAGAGGGTGGATACAAAATTTGGATTGGCAACACCCATTTCTACGTCACTACAAGCCCTCAGAGGTGGCTTCTGAAGTGAGTCATGTCAGACACAATGTTGGTGAGAGCATTGTCATGCTCACAGTAACTGTTCACCAGATGTATGCCGGTTAGGCCGATCATAACATTGATTTGAGGATAGTGCTGCTGTTTTGGAGCTCAACCCTCCAGCTCACACAGCTGAATATGTGTTCAGAAGCAACAAAGATCCAACCACTTGCCCCCGCCGATTTCATGGTTTCTACACAAACCAGTTACTCGCAGATTTGGGTGCAGCAGCAGGTATTTCCCATGCGTGACAGAATGACTTGCAGAATGAGGATAGGTAGCACAAAGCAGGCAATGTACCCAAAGAGGAAGGAGGCAGGGGGAGAGAGGGCCCCTGAACGGGAGGTCGTATCAACTCAGGGTGTTCAGGGAGCAATTCCCGGAATTGAATCTCAACATGGAAGTGTGTGGTGTGGAGATGCCGGCATTGGACTGGGGTGAGCACAGTACGAAGTCTTACAACACCAGGTTAAAGTCCAACAGGTTTGTTTCGATGTCACTAGCTTTCGGAGCGCTGCTCCTTCCTCAGGTGAATGAAGAGGTCTGTTCCAGAAACACATATATAGAAAATTCAAAGATGCCAAACAATGCTAGGAATGCGAGCATTAGCAGGTGATTAAATCTTTACAGATCCAGAGATGGGGTAACCCCAGGTTAAAGAGGTGTGAATTGTACCAAGCCAGGACAGTTGGTAGGATTTCGCAGGCCAGATGGTGGGGGATGAATGTAATGCGACATGAATCCCAGGTCCCGGTTGAGGCCGCACTCATGTGTGCGGAACTTGGCTATAAGTTTCTGCTTGGCGATTCTGCGTTGTCGCGGGTCCTGAAGGCCGCCTTGGAGCACGCTTACCCGGAGATCAGAGGCTGAATGCCCTTGACTGCTGAAGTGTTCCCCGACTGGAAGGGAACATTCCTGCCTGGTGATTGTTGCGCGATGTCCGTTCATTCGTTGTCGCAGCGTCTGCATGGTCTCGCCAATGTACCACGCTTCGGGACATCCTTTCCTGCAGCGTATGAGGTAGACAACATCGGCCGAGTCGCACGAGTATGTACCGCGTACCTGGTGGGTGGTGTTCTCACGTGTAATAGTGGTATCCATGTCGATGATCTGGCACGTCTTGCAGAGATTGCCATGCCAGGGTTATGTGGTGTCGTGGTCACTGTTCTGAAGACTGGGTAGTTTGCTGCAAACAATGGTTCGTTTGAGGTTGCGCGGTTGTTTGAAGGTAAGTAGTGGGGGTGTGGGGATGACCTTGGCAAGATGTTCATCGTCATCAATGACGTGTTGAAGGCTGTGAAGAAGATGACGTAGTTTCTCCGCTCCGGGGAAGTACTGGACGACAAAGGGTATTCTGTCGGTTGTGTCCCATGTTTGTCTTCTGAGGAGGTCGGTCCGGTTTTTCGCTGTGGCGCGTTGGAACTGTCGATCGATGAGTCGAGTGCCATATCCCGTTCGTACGAGGGCATCTTTCAACGTCTGTAGATGTCTGTTACGCTCCTCCTCGTCTGAGCAGATCCTGTGTATACGGAGCGCTTGTCCATAGGGGATGGCTTCTTTAATGTGTTTAGGGTGGAAGCTGGAGAAGTCGAGCATCATGAGGTTATCCGTGGGTTTGCGGTAAAGCGAAGTGCTGAGGTGACCGTCCTTGATGGAGACGAGTGTGTCCAAGAATGCAACTGATTTTGGAGAGTAGTCCATGGTGAGTCTGATGGTTGGATGGAACTTATTAATGTCATCGTGTAGTTGTTTCAGTGATTCTTTGCCGTGGGTCCAAAGGAAAAAAATGTCATCGATGTATCTGGTGTATAACGTCGGTTGAAGGTCCTGTGCGGTGAGTAGGTCCTGTTCAAACTTGTGCATGAAGATGTTGGCGTATTGGGGTGCGAATTTGGTCCCCATGGCTGTTCCGTGCGTCTGGATGAAGAACTTGTTGTCGAAGGTGAAGACGTTATGATCCAGAATGAAGCGGATGAGTTGCAGAATTGCGTCTGGAGATTGGCAGTTGTCGGTGTTGAGTACTGAGGCTGTTGCAGCAATGCCGTCGTCATGGGGGATGCTGGTGTAGAGTGCCGAGACGTCCATTGTGACGAGGAATGTTGCATCTACGCTTCACACTGGATGTTCTCTCTTATTTAAAATATCAAAGCAGGGAAAAGTGGTCACTGTGAAGATGACATGTTTAAGATTGAAAAATGTCCCAAGGTGTTTTACAGCAGTATAATGAGACAAATGTTGACCCCAAACCAAAGAAAGAGATATTATGATGGGTGACTAAAAGTATTACCAAAAAAAGTAAGTTTGAAGAAAGGAATTAAAGGAGGATACAGAAGTGGAGTGACTGAGAGATTTATGGAGGGAACTCCCGATTTCAGGACCTTCAGGCACATCTGTTAATGGTGGGCTGAAAGGAATAGGGCATACAAGAGTCCAGAGTCCGAAGTAGAAAGGGTCGAAAGCTTCAGGTTTTTAGGTGTACAGATCACCAACAACCTGTCCTGGTCCCCCCATGCCGACACTATAGTTAAGAAAGCCCACCAACGACTCTACTTTCTCAGAAGACTGAGAAAATTTGGCATGTCAGCTACGACCCTCACCAATTTCTACAGATGCACCATTGAAAGCATTCTTTCTGGTTGTATCACAGCTTGGTATGGAGCCTGCTCTACCCAAGACCGCAGGAAACTACAAAAGGTTGCGAATGTAGCCCAGTCCATCACACAAACCAGCCTCCCATCCATTGACTCTATCTATAATTCCCGCTGCCTCAGAAAGGCATCCAACATAATTAAGGACCCCATGCACCCCGGACATACTATTTTCCACCTCCTTCCGTCAGGAAAAAGATACCAAAGTTTGAGGTCACGTACCAACCGATTCAAGATCAGCTTCTTCCCTATTGCCATCAGACTTTTGAATGGACCTACCTCGTATTAAGTTGATCCTTTCTCTACACCTTGCTATAACTGTAACATTATATTCTGCAGTCTCTCCTTCCTTCCTTATGTACGGTATGCATTGTTTGTACAGCATGCAAGAAACAATACTTTTCACTGTACACTAATACATGTGACAATAATAAATCAAATCAAATCAAATCCAGAGTTGGAGGAATCACTGAGCTCTTGGATAATACAATTGGTGGAGCTTACAAAGATAGGAAGGTGTGAAATCAGGGGAGTATTTGATGCACGATCAATTGCACAAAGACTAAAGTTGGGTACAACTGTGGCTTTATTACAGTCAGATGCGTGGCCTCCTGCTGCAGCTGGCAAAATGGCAGGGCACTGGAGGTCATGCATATTTCTACAGTTCTCCGTGGGCGGAGCGAGCCGGCAGGAGTTACCGGCGAACCTGCAGTGCAGGTCCTACCTTACATCTCGTATTACAGTGGTTCACCACATTCACCCCCTGTTAAAAATGAGTCCGGCGGGGTGATGTGAAACTATATACAATTAGTGCAATTATGTACAGTGGAAGGGAAAGAAAAGTCCATGTTGACGGTCCGGAGTCCGTCAAAGGTTCAGCCGGTCCGGTGCTTTGGCGCTTCGTTGGGAGCGGCGTAATGGTGGCGGCGAAGCCGGTGCTGGCGGTGGTGGAGGAGGCACCGATGGCAGTGGTGGCGGTGCTGATGCTGGCCAGTCATCGGGCAACTCTGGGAGCGTGCAGAAGTCCTCTTTGTCCTCTTGTGTGGAAGAGGGGAGGGGGGTTGCTCTGGTGGGGTCAATATTGGCGGCGCGGTGGGAGGTTGGGGGGGGGCACATTGGTGGGGGGGTGTGTTGGGGTGGAACCTGAAGGTGCTAGGTCCCTGAATGAGACAGTATCTTGGCGGCCGTCGGGGAACTCAACGTAGGCATATTGAGGGTTGGCGTGGAGCAGGTGAACCCTGTCAACCAAGGGGTCCGCCTTGTGGAGTCAGACGTGTCTATGGAGAAGGACCGGTCCTGGAGCAGCGAGCCAAGTCGAGAACAACACCCCGGATGTGGACTTCCTGGGGAAGGTAAAAACACGTTCATGGGGTGTGTTATTAGTGGCGGTGCACAATAGTGACCGGATGGAGTGTAGAGCGTCAGGGAGGACCCCCTACCAGCGAGAGGCTGGGAGGTTCCTGGAACGTAGGGCCAGCTGGACGGCCCTCCAAACCGTCCCATTCTGCCATTCTATTTGCCCGTTTCCCCGGGGGTTGTAGCTGGTTGTCCTGCTGGAGGCTATACCCCTGCTGAGCAGGAACTGACGCAGCTCATCGCTCATGAATGAGGATCCCCTGTCACTGTGGATGTAGGCGGGGAAACCGAACAGAGCGAAGATGCTGCTGAGGGCCTTGATGACGGTGGCAGACATCATATCGGGGCATGGGATGGCGAAGGGGAATCTGGAGTACTCATCGACCACACTGAGAATGTACGTGTTACGGTCGGTGGAGGGGAGGGGCCCTTTGAAATCCACGCTGAGGCGTTCAAAGGGGCGGGAAGCCTTCACCAGGCGTGCACGGTCTGGCCAGTAGAAGTGTGGCTTGCACTCCGCACAGACCTGGCAGTCCCTGGTGACTGTCCTTACTTCCTCGACGGAGTAGGGCAGATTGCGAGCTTTGACCAGATGGTGCAATTGAGTGAGCCCCGGTTGACAAAGGCTGTCGTGTAGGGCCCGGAGTTGGTCCACTTGTGCGCTGGCACATGTACCTCGGGAGAGGGCGTCTGGGGGCTTGTTGAGTTTACCGGGGCGATACAAGATCTCGTAATTATAGGTGGAGAGCTTGATTCTCCAACGCAAGGTTTTATCATTTTTGATCTTGCCCCGCTGTGTGTTATTGAACATGAAGGCTACCGATCGTTGGTCCGTAAGGAGAGTAAATCTCTTATCGGCCAGGTAATGCCTCCAATGCCGCACAGCTTCAACGATATGTTGGGCCTCCTTTTCGACGGATGAGTGTCGAATTTCAGAGGCATGAAGGGTGCGGGAAAAGAATGCCTCAGGTCTGCCTGCCTGGTTTAGAGTGGCGGCAAGGGCGACGTCTGAAACATCGCTTTCTACTTGGAAAGGCAGTGACACGTCCACTGCGCGCATCCCGGCCTTGGCGATGTCTGCTCTGGTGCGGGCGAAAGCATGTTGTGCCTCGGCCGCGATGGGGAATTGGGTGGACTGAATGAGTGGGCGGGCCTTGTCCGCATGGTTTGGGACCCACTGAGCGTAGTAGGAAAAGAACCCCAGGAAGCGTTTGAGGGCCTTGGGGCAGTGGGGTGGGGGGGCTGGGGAGTTCCATCAGGGGGCGCATGCAGTCGGGGTCGGGCCCGAGAAGTCCGTTTTGGACTATATAGCCGAGAATGGCTAACCGGGTCGTGCTGAACACACGTTGTAGGTCAGGTTGAGAAGAGTGGCAGTGCAGAGGGATTTATCGAGGTTGGCATCGTGGTCCTGCTGGTCATGGCCGCAGATGGTGACATTATCTAAGTACGGAAAGGTGGCCCGCAAACCGTACTGGTCGACCATTCGGTCCATCTCTCTTTGGAAGACCGAGACCCCATTTGTGACACCGAAAGGGACCCTAAGGAAGTGGTAGAGGCGACCGTCCGCCTCGAAGGCAGTGTATGGCCGGTCCGACTTCCGGCTGGGGAGCTGGTGGTAGGCGGATTTCAGGTCAATTGTTGAGAAGACCCGGCACTGCGCAATCTGATTGACCATATCAGATATGCGTGGGAGGGGGTATGCGTCGAGCTGCATCTACCGATTGATGGTCTGGCTGTAGTCCATGACCATCCTGTGTTTCTCCCCAGTTTTAACCACTACCACTTGGGCTCTCCAGGGGCTGTTGCTGGCCTCGATAATACCCTCCTTAAGCAGCCGCTGGACTTCGGACATGATGAAGGCCGTGTCCTGGGTGTTGTACCATCTGCTCCTAGTGGCAATGGGCTTGCAATCCGCAGTTAGATTGGCAAAAGGGGAGGGGGGATCGACCTTGAGGGTCGCAAGGCCGCAAACGGTAAGGGGGGTAAGGGCCTGCCGAATTTGAGGGTGAGGCTCTGGAGGTTGCACTGGAAGTCCAGGCCCAACAGGAGTGCAGCGCAGAGATTAGGAAGGACATAGAGGCGGAAATTACTAAATTCTACGCCCTAGACCGTGAGGATGACTGTACAAAAACCTTGGATCGGGATGGAGTGGGATCCGGATGCTAGGGAGATCCTTTGATTGGCAGGGTGGACCGCGAGGGAGCAGCGGCTCACCGTATTTGGGTGAACAAAGCTTTCGGTGCTCCCAGAGTCCAGCAGGCACGAGGTCGCGTGGCTGTTGATTTTAACTGTCGTCGACACGATGGCCAGGTTGTGCGGACGAGATTGGTCCAGTGTCATCGAAGCAAGCTGCGGGTAGCCATCGGATGCTTCGGGTGGCGAGCAAGTGCGGTTCCGATGTCGGGATGTCCGGAGACCCTGTGGGGGACAAGATGGCGGCGCCCATGGTGCGCACATTGCGGGGTCGGGACAAGATGGCGGCACCCATGGTGCGCACATTGCGGGGTCGGGACAAGATTGCGGCTCCCATTATGCATCTGGCATGGGGGAGGGGCGATAGCGGGCGCAATCGCAGCGACTGCGCGGGCCTGGCACACAGCCGCGAAGTGGCCCTTTTTACTGCAGGCTTAACACACTGCAGTACGGGCCAGGCAGTGTTGGCGGGGGTGTAATGCTGCTTTAAAAACAATTATTTTTAAAAATAAATTTAGAGTACCCAATTATTTTATTTCCAATTTCAGGGGCAATTTACCAATCCACCTAACCTGCACATCTTTGGGTTTTGGTGGTTGTTGTGTTGGGTGCTCTGGATCCGTGGAACACACACAGGCCACCAACACTTAAAATAGTGCAACACTATTTTATTAAGCTAGAAACTGTTGAACATACTTTCACTGTGGGTTAATACAATGTTAGATTAAACTAAAGACCTATGCCTGTCCTAACCAGTCTATGCACTCAGCATGTGGTGAAGATCTGTGCTGTAAGCTGTGAGCTCTGTCCTTCTGAGAGGCTGCATCCCGAATGAGTGGGAACTCTGATGCCCTCTGTCTTTATAGTGAGTGTGCTCTAACTGGTGATTGGCTGCGGTGTTGTGTGTGTTCATTGATCTTGCTGTGTGTCCATCAGTGTGTGTGTGTCTGCACCATGATATACTGGTGTATATTATGACATCCCCCCTTTTATAAAGAAATGTATGTGTGTGGCAATAAATAATGTGTGGTGAGAATGTTCCTAACTACGTGTGGGGTGCGAAGACATACTTACAGGACTACGTACATGAGAACCAAGCTATTTACATGGGAAGGTGCCTGGTGCAGAGAAGCAGTATGCAACAGGAGTAATGAGATCAACACTATAAACAAACCAGCGAAACGATCAAACAAAGCAACAAAACAATTCAGAGAGTCCATAAGTTCGAAAAGTTCATAAATTTAGTCTCTGAGGTGGGCGATGAATTCTGGTTGACCGCCTCAAGGGTGGGTCGAGAGACGCCGGTTCAGGAGCGGCTGGACTGCGTCAGAGTCAGGGGGATGCAGAGTGACGTCAGCAGGAGGGCGAGGCGAAAGTGGAGGATCACGTGGCAAGCGTGGAACGAGACGAAGGGCGCGTCGATTGCGGCGCAGAATAGAGCCATCCGGTAGACAAACCAGGAATGAGCGGGGGGCCACCTACCGAAGGACAACAGCGGGTGCAGACCAGCCACCATCCGGAAGATGGACGCGGACGTTGTCATCTGGAGCCAGAGCAGGGAGATCAGCTACACGGGAGTCATGAGCCGCCTTGTGCTGTGCACGAGACAGCTGCATCCGGCGAAGGACCGGAACGTGGTCGAGGTCTGGGACATGGATGGACGGCACCGTCGTCCTCAGGGTGCGACCCATGAGTAACTGGGCTGGCGACAGGCCAGTGGACAGTGGGGCGGAGCGATAGTCCAGCAAGGCAAGGTAGAAATCGGACCCAGCATCGGCAGCCTTGCATAGGAGCCGTTTGACGATATGTACTCCCTTCTCTGCTTTGCCGTTGGATTGGGGGTACAGGGGACTAGACGTCACATGGGCGAAATTGTACCGCCTGGCAAAGTTGGACCATTCCTGGCTGGCAATGCAGGGGCCATTGTCCTACATAACCGTGAGCGGGATGCCGTGTCGAGCAAAGGTTTCTTTACATGCACGAATGACTGCAGACGAGGTGAGATTCTGCAACCGTATCACCTCCGGGTAATTCGAAAATTAGTCCACGATCAGGACATAGTCTCTACCCAGCGCGTGGAACAGGTCGATGCCCACCTTGGTCCATGGTGACGTGACCAACTCATGGGGCTGCAGGGTCTCACGTGGTTGGGCCGGCTGGAAGCGCTGACAAGTGGGGCAGTTGAGCACTGTGTTGGCTATGTCCTCATTAATGCCGGGCCAGTACACTACCTCTCGGGCCCGTCGGCGACACTTTTCCACGCCAAGGTGGCCCTCGTGTAATTGTTCCAGGACAAGCTGGCGCATGCTATGCAGGATGACAATGCTGTCCAGTTTTAGAAGAACCCCGTCCGCCAGATCATCTCTGATATTATAGAACTGAGGGCATTGGCCCTTGTGCCACCCGTCCGTTAGGTGGCGCATGACATGCTGTAGCAAGGGGTCAGCCGCCGTCTCACGGCGAATTTGGACGAGGCGTTCATCCGAGGCAGGTAGATTAGAGGCCGTGAATGCCACATGGGCGTCAACCTGGCAGACAAATCCCTCTGGGTCACATGGAATGTTGACTGCCCTGGAGAGAGCGTCAGCAATGATGAGGTCTTTGCCTGGGGTGTATACCAGCTGGAAGTCGTATCGCCGAAGCTTGAGAAGAATGCGAGGCGTCATGTCATTCAAGTCTTTCTGTATTATATTGACCAGCGGGCGATGGTCGGTCTCGACGGTGAATTGAGGAAGTCCGTAGACATAATCGTGAAACTTAACAACACCGGTCGGAAGGCCCAGGCACTCCTTTTCTATCTGCGCGTAGCGCTGCTCCGTGGGGTCATCGCACGTGACGCATATGCAACGGGGGCCCATGATGAGGCCTCATCACGTTGAAGGAGCACTGCCCCAATGCCGGATTGACTGGCATTGGTCAAAATTTTGGTTTCCTTTGCTGGATCAAAGAAAGCTAAGACCGGGGCCGTGGTCAGTTTTGTTTTGAGTTCCCTCCATTCGCGCTTGTGGGCAGGGAGCCATTGGACGTCTGTCGTCTTCCTGACCAGGTTCCTGAGAGCCGTGGTATGAGAGGCGAGGTTAGGGATGAATTTCACTAAAAAATTGACCATGCCCAGAAATCGGAGGACCGCCTTCTTGTCCTCTGGTGATTTCATAGCTGTGATGGCAGCTACCTTGTCCGCATCCGGCTGCACACCCAATTGGGAGATGTGGTCCCCGAGGAACTTGAGTTCCGTCTGACCAAAAGAGCATTTGGCCCTGTTGAGGCGGAGGCCATGCTCATGTCTACGTCTGAATACGCGCTGGAGGCGACTAACATGCTCCTGCGGGGTGGTGAACCAAATGATTATGTCATCGACATAGATGCGAACACCTTCAATGCCTTCCATCATTTGTTCCATAATCCTATGGAACACTTCTGATGCAGAGATGATCCCAAACGGCATCCTGTTGTAACAATATCTGCCAAAGCGGGTGTTAAATGTGCAGAGTTTCCTGCTGGATTTATCGAGCTGGATTTGCGAGAATCCTTTTGAGGCGTCGAGTTTGGTGAAGAGCTTGGCGCGAGCCATCTCGCATGTGAGCTCTTCGCGCTTGGGAATTGGATAATGCTCTCTCATAATATTGCAATTTAGATCCTTGGGATCAATGCAAATTCTCAATTCGCCGGAAGGCTTTTTTACACATACCATGGAGCTGACCCAGTCGGTCGGTTCCGTGACTTTGGAAATCACTCCTTGGTTCTGGAGGTCCTGCAGCTGCTGCTTGAGGCGGTCCTTAAGGAGTGCTGGGACCCTGCGAGGTGCGTGCACCACAGGCGTGGCATTTGGTTTTAATAAAATCTTCTAGGTGTACGGGAGCGTGCCCATGCCCTCGAAGACATTGTGGTACTGGTTGATAATGGCGTCGAGCTGCGCCCTGAAGTCGGTGTCCTGAAAGGCAGACGCGTCAGCAGGAGAGCGAGAGTGAACTCTCTGAACTAGGTTCAACAGCTTGCATTCCTGTGCGCCAAGCAGGGAGGCTTTCGAGGAGCCCACGATTTCAAAGGGAATGATGGCTTTGCGTGACCTGTGCGTCACTTCAAGTTGTCATGAGCTGCTGGCAGCAATGGCATTGCCATTATAATCTAATAGCTGGCAGGCTGATGGGAGGATGGCTGGTTTGACACGAAGGCTTTGGAGGTCAGACCGCGCAATGAGATTGGCGGAGGCACCTGTGTCCAGGCGGAATCGTATTTGGGACCGGTTGACCGTAAGGGTGGCACACCACTCATCGTCCGGATCGATGCTGCATCCCAATAGAGGCTGGATTCTTTGCTTTGGGGACACCCTGTTTTTTGTAACGATACCGACTCGAAAAGGCGCCTTCGGGTCCTTGGTGTCATTATCGGGCAGAAGGTCCGAATCGGACTCGGTGACCGTGGGTTGAATGGCCCGGACATTCCTGCGAGGCTGGCTGGAGCGACAAGAGTTGGCAGGCTGAGCTGATCTGCATAAAGCAGCATAGTGGCCAAGTTTGCTGCATCTCAGGCATCGTTGTGATTTGGCAGGGCATTGCCACTTTAAGTGGGCTTTAAGTTGCCGCACGTTGTAGCGTCAGTACGTTCGCTGCGCCATCGCGCATGTGCGGTGCGGTCGTACGTGGTGCGCGCCTGCACAGTACGTTCGTCGACGTCGCCGTCCCCTCGTTCGCTGCGCACAAGCGCGGAAGTCCGCGAAAAGCGCGCGAAATGGCCGCCCTGATCCAGGCTGAGGCCCTGGAGTTGCTCGATTGCTTGGACCCGTTCTGCCTCGTGAGGACCTTGCCGCGCCGTTTCAGCCACTTGGATGTGGGAATACCGACAAATGCCGTGTTTGTGTAGCACGCAGGTCTCGATGGCAATCGCTAGGGTGAACTGCTTTACCTTGAGGAGCTGCTGGTGTAGGGGTCCAACTGAACACCAAAAATGATCTGGTCGCGTATCGTGGAGTCAGAGGTGGGCCCATAATTGCAGGACTGCGCAAGGATGCGGAGGTGGGTGAGAAAGGACTGGAAAGGTTCATCCTTACCCTGCAAACGCTGTTGGAATACATAGTGCTCAAAACTTTCATTCACCTCGATGTTGCAGTGACTGTCAAACTTAAGGAGGACCGTCTTGAATTTTGATTTATCTTCATCATCAGCAAAGGTGAGAGTATTGAAAATGTGGATGGCATGTTCCCCGGCCGTGGATAGGAAGAGAGCGATCTTTCTGGTGTCTGAGGCAGCTTCCTGGTCTGTGGCTTCAAGGTAGAGCTGGAAGCGTTGTTTGAATATCTTCCAGTTGGCCCCTAGGTTACCGGTGATGCGGAGCGGCGGCGGCGGGCTAACGCTGTCCATTTTGCAGGATGGCTGTATGCTGGTGGAAGGCAGATCACTGGCAGGTAGGTCTAAGAATTTCTAACATCCCTCAACTCCTGCTATCATGTTGTGTTGGGTGCTCTGGATCCGTGGAACACATTCAGGCCACCAACACTTAAAATAGTAGAACACTATTTTATTAAGTTAGAAACTGTTGAACATACTTTCACTGTGGGTTAACACGATGTTAGATTAAACTAAAGACCTATGCCTGTCCTAACCAGTCTATGCACTCAGCACATGGTGAAGATCTGTGCTGTAAATTGTGAGCTCTGTCCTTCCAAGAGGCTGCATCCCGAATGAGCGGGAACTGTGATGCCCCTGTCTTTATAGTGCGTGTGCTCTAACTGGTGATTGGCTGCGGTGTTGTGTGTGTTGATTGGTCTTGCTGTGTGTGCATCAGTGTGTGTGTCTGCACCATGATATACTGGTGTATATTATGACAGTGGTGAAACCCACGCAGACATGGGGAGAATGTGCAAACTCCACACGGACAGTGACCCAGGGCCGGGATGCGAACCCGGGTCCTCAGCGCCGCAGTCCCAGTGCTAACCACTGCGCCACATGCCACCCCTAAAAACAATTATCTTAAAGGGATTTTGAAGGAAACAAACACGTCATTATTGCCCAGTTACAACGGCAATCAAGTTCATGGTTATTATATGATGCCAGTATTGAAAACCCTTTAAACATTTCTCCACAGACGGCTTGCAACCAAACTCTATTCTGGCTCACCCTCGCTGATCTAATCCTGTTGATACTGGCTTAGGTTTCTGGCTGAGATCCACATTTGTCCTCACCTCTCTTATTTCTCAGCTCTGTTTTCTTTCACATGACATACTCCCATAAAAAGATATCTAAAAAGAAAGAGGAAAGAGAAACTTCGAAACAAAAGAGTCCCCACACACTGAAACCCAGGCACCAGCTGATGGCACGTATGGATTATTGGAAGTGGGGGAAAAGGAGAGCAAACAATTGTCATTCCAGATAAACAATCCCAAGTAAGCAGCACAATTGAAATCACAAACTCTACAGCAAATCATTTTAATAAGGTGAATACCCCCACCCCCTTAAAAGGGAAGGTCATATTCCAGGGAGGTCATGGGAAACCGTATGGTCCTGATCCCAGGACCTCCATTGCTCTCCGACCGCCGCTGGTGTAGGTGGTCTGGTCAGCAGGGGCAGACAGCTTAACATGGGGAATCATGGCCCAGGTGCGGTTTACAAAAACATAGTCATATGCTGCGAGCAACAACCCCCATTGCTGGATGCGGGCAGAAGCAATTGGGGGGCGGGGGGGGGGGGGGGGGGTTTACGCCCAACCTTGCTTTAAGAGCCCTCTGACGGGCTTGTGGTCCATGAGAATGGTGAAGCGATGCCTGTGGACATATTGATTAAATGTCATAGTAAGAAGTTTTACACCACCAGGTTGAAGTCCAACAGGTTTGTTTCGAATCACTAGCTTTTGGAGCACAGTTCCTTCCTCAGGTGTGCTCTGAAAGCTAGTGATTCGAAACAAACCTGTTGGACTTTAACCTGGTATTGTAAGACTTCTTATTGTGCCCACCCCAGTCCAACGGCGGCATCTCCACATCATTAAAAATCATGACCCGGAACACGACGGCCAAACACTTTTTCTTCATCTGAGTCTACCGCTTCTCTGCGTTGGCCAGCATTCTTGAGGTGAATACGATGAGACGATCCGATCCATCGTCCATGGAATGGGCCAGTACGGCCCCGATGCCATATGGAGTAGCGTCGCAGATCAAAAGGAATGATCAAGATGAGTTGAAGTGGGTGAGCAGTCTTGATGAGGAGGGCTGTGTTTCACCTTGGCAAAAGCCGCCTGCTGTTCTCGGGCCCACTCCAAGTATTGCCCATTCTTTAACAGACGGTGGAGGGGGACTAGGATAGTGGCCAGGTTCGGGCGAACTTGCTATAGTAACAGGCAGGCCCAGGAACAATCGGAGTTCCATTGGGCCACCTGGTACTGGAGCCTGCTGAATTGCCTGTACCTTTTAGTACACCGGATGGAAGCTGAGTGGTCTATGCGGTAGCCCAGGTACTTTACTTCAGCGGTGTTGAAGACACATTTCTCCCGCCGGAGACAGACATCAGCTTCCTCAAAATGCCTCAGCACCTCGGCCAGGTTTGTTGGTGCTCCTGGTCGGACGGGCCCATGATCAGGATGTCGTCTAGATAGATCCCCACGCAAGGCAGGCTTCGCAGCATGTTCGCCATGGAATATGTCTCCATGCACTGGAATATTGGGCATGCGGAGGAAACCCCAAAGGGCAGGCGGGTGTATTCATATCACCCCCTGTGTGTTCACGGTTACAAAGCATCTGGACTCGGGAGCCAGGACCAACTGGAGGTAAGTGTGACTTATGTCGCGTTTCATAAACGTGCGAACTCTGCTGAGTTTTGCATAAAGGTCCTCGATCCTCAGCACCAGATAACAGTCCAGTCGAACACAGGGTTGACCGTCATCTTATAGTCGCCACACAAATGCACTGATCTACCCAGATTCTTGACCGGGACGACTGGTGCCACCCAGTTGGAGAATTGCACCGGGCATATTATGCCCAAACTCTCCATACGGTCCAATTCAGCGTCCACATTGGGTCATAAGGCACGTGGGACAGATTGGGCTCAAAAGTAGCATGGCTGAGCCATTGGGTTCACGTTTATTTGGGCCCTTTTATGGTGCCCAAGCCATCCTGGAACACCAATGGAAAACGTGTCAGAACCCCTTCAGGGCCATGTGGGCGCATGCATCACACCCACTGCCAATCCAACCACAAGTGGCATATCCAGTCACGCCCTAACAAGCTCGGACCATTCCCCTGGACCACCACCAGAGGAAGTTTTGCAGCTTGTTGACCATACTCGACCAGAACAGTTGACATGCCCGCTATTGCCAGCGTTTTCCCCATATAAATAGCGAGCCTCGCATTGGTGTCCAACAGGATCAGCGATTGAAAGACAGACCGAATGCAGTCGAACATACAGTGACTGACTACTGCCACTGCTGCACCAGTGTCGAATTCCATGCCGATTGGGTGTCCATTAATTTGCAGAGAGATCTGGATGGGCACCACTTCTGGTGCAGCTGTGCAGTGTAACTGCTGATAGGTGCTGTGGTCGTCTTCCAAGAGTAAGCCCTGTTACGTGGGGGGCGGTGGCCCTGACGGGTCGGTGGGCGGGTAGATCCTCACAGGGCCTCCTGTTCCCCTGGTCTCTGTGGCCTGGTGCAGCCCCGCTGACCAGTGGTCAAATT
Source organism: Scyliorhinus torazame (assembly GCF_047496885.1). NCBI lineage: Eukaryota > Metazoa > Chordata > Chondrichthyes > Carcharhiniformes > Scyliorhinidae > Scyliorhinus > Scyliorhinus torazame. The sequence continues at coordinate 100,559,242 of NC_092717.1, forward strand.
CCTGTTCCTCACAGCCAGGGGAGAACATCCGGTGGCATTCCTGGTCTCTATTATGGCGACCCATGTTCCTCCGATAGGTGTGCCACTGCCAGGGACCGGTTTCCTCAGGTCTAGCCAAGTGTGACTGGTGCTCGCTTCGGTGTCCCAGACTGAGCACCACTAGTCCCTGACGTTCCTGGACCCCTGTTTCGGTGCTTTCTCTGCAGACAGCTATCTCCACTGCCAGGTGGGCCTCAGCTAGTAATTTCCATTGCGTGGCCGCATCGCAGAGTCCACACACCAAGCGTCCCGGAGAGTCTCATTCAACGTCGCTCCGAATTCACAAGTCTCAGCCAGTTTTCAGAAGTGGGACAGGAAGTCACTTATCGACTCTGCCTGGGCCTGACCAGCTGTGCGGAACTGGAAATGGTGCACAATGAGCGGTGATTTGGGGCTGAAGTATTCCTCCACTCGGGTCACCAGGGCGGATATCTTAGGGGTCCAAGTGAGTCAGACTCTTTATCACACTCTAGATAGGCTCTCCGCAAGCAGTTAGCAATATCTCATCCCTGGTAATTGCATTTGTACAAAAAAAATATTTAATGCGTTCCATGTATTGTCTCCAATCGTCTGTAACAGTGTTAAAACGTTCCAGTTTCCAATATGCAGCATTTTGGCGGTTAGTAGTGGTGCCTCCCAAAGCTTAGACAAGGTGGACTGAGCACACGGCAACCAGTGTCAACAGCAGCTCCACTGAATCCTCGTCGCCAGTGTTGAATCCACGGTAAGCAGAACACATAGACAATAGTAGAAATGAACAAACAAGGTTTATTACAATACAATTCCAAATACTTCTCCACTCGCCTCAGGGTCTCCTTCCCCGAGCTGCAACCAGGTTGGAGTTTTCATACAGCTGGGGTTTTCCTTGATAAGGGGAAGCCACACCCCCTTAAAGGGGAAGTTATTTTCCTGCGTAGCCACAGGAAACTGTACGGACCTGATACTGTAACTCCATTGGGGTTGTAACAGGCCAAGGAGGGAACGAGAGAGGGAGGCCTGTGACAGCCTAAGGTGAACTAATTCCAGCACCTTTCCTTTCTTTACCCGTTAACCAATGGATTTCAGGGTTCAAGACCTACATGCTTGCTCCAGTGACCCGCAAGAAGGCAATACTTGTACATTGTCTCCACTGAGTCATGCAAAGGGAGATGGTTGTGGTTTTTGGAGGGCAATTAGCTCAACCCCAGGATATCTCTGCAGGAGTTCCTCAGGTTGGTGTCCTGAGCCCAAACACCTTCAGCTGCTTCATCAGTGACTTTCACTCCAACATAAAGTCAAAAGTGGGGATGTTTGCGGATGATTGCACAATGTTCAGCACCATTCATGACTCCTCAGATGCCGAAGCAGTTGGTGTGAATATGCAGCAAGACCTGGGCAATATTCTGGCTTGGGCTGAGAAGTGGCTAGTAACATTCATGCTATACAAGTGCCAGGCAATGACCATCTTCAACAAGAGAGAATGTAACTATCACTCCTTGACCTTCAATAGTATGACCATCACTGAATCCCCCAAGAAAAACTTCCTTGGGGTTACCATTGACCAGAAATGGAACTGGACGAGCTATATAAATACTGTGGCTATCGGAGAAAGTCAGAGCCTGGGAGTTCTACAGCAAGTATGGATGGCAGGGTGGCATAGTGGTGAGCACTGCTGCTTCACAGCGCCAGGAACCCGGGTTCGATTCCGGTCTTGGTTGAATGTCTGTGTGGAGATTGCACATCCTTCCGCGCCTGCATGGGTTCTCTCCAGGTGGTCTGGTTTCCTCCTGCAGTCCAAAGATGTGCAGGTCAGGTGGATTGACTGTGCTAAATTGCCCCTTAGGGTCCAAAGATGTGAAGGTTACGTGGGGTTACAGGCTCACAGAGATAGGGCGGAAGGAGTAGGCCTAGGTTGGGTGCTCTTTTGGAGGGACGGTGCCTTTGTCTGCACTGTAGGGGTTCTATGCTTCTATGGAGTAACTCACCTCCTGACGCCTGATAGGCTGATCACCATCTGCAAGGCACAACTTCGGCACAAATTCAAGTGCCTGGATGAGTGCAGTTCCAACAACACCCGAGGCTCAATACTTTCCAGGATAAAGCATCCCACTTGATTGGTACCACTTCCACCATCTTTAACATTCACTCCCTTCACCACAGACACAGAACGGCAACAGTGTGTACCATATACAAGGTGCAGTGCAGCAACTCAGTACGCTTCGTGCGACAGCACCATCCAAACCAGTGACCTCTATCACTGAGGAGGGCGAGGGCAGCAGAAGCCAAGAAAGTGGTAAACCCGATTCAAAGCTGTAACACAGAAATGCAGCCCCAGCTCCAGGTTGCAGACACAGCTTGCCCCAGCATCTCAAATACAAGAGTTGCTGACAGTCCTCTACATTCGTATCAACACTTGCCTCTCCTGGTCAGATATGCTCAAACATGTGCCCAAAGTGTGGCGGTGCCAATCAATTCACAATGCCATGTTTAACTTGAGAGAAAAAGTATATTATCTTGACCTTGACCAGGTACCTAAGTTTTTGTAAAATTCAGTTAGGGACCAATAACGTCTTGTTTAAAGTAGACAGTGTCTGAGATTCAAGACAGTGAATGAAGATTCCACAGGTTATGTAGTTACGAATGAACAAAACAAAACAATACTATACATGGTCAGAAATATAAAACAATACAATATCTGTAGAAACCCCCTCCAAGAACCCTAAATAAAGAGACCCCCTAAATAAAGATATCCCCCCCCACCCACAGAGACTCCCTAAATAAAGAGATCCCCCACAGAGACTCCCTAAATAAGGAACCCTCCTTGAGCCCCCATAAATAAAGAGACTCCACCCAGACCCCTGACCCCCACAAGAGACCCATCCCAAACCCAACCCTCCATCGCCACCCAGGGAGCTCCATCCAAATAACTAACTCCCCCATGGTATTTACAACAACACGAGCCTCACGGGATTCCCCCTACCCATACGGAACTCCTCCCCCCGCACCCCCATCCCCATCCCCAGCCCCAATCACCCGGACTTCCCAGCCCACAAGCCCACCCAACACCTAAACCAGGAACAATCCTCCTGTCGGCCGAACCCTCCTGACTCTTCCAACACAACCAGACACCACTCCACCCTGAACACCCCACTCCCAACCTCCAGCCATCGCAACTTCAACCTCCAACCATCCGTACGCTGATGTGCAACGCCCCCTCCCTCCAAGATCTGACAGTCCCCCCACCCGAGTTCCAACACCTTCATCCTCCTCCCCCCTCCACCCGCCATACTCCAGCCCCTACCCTCTTATGTCCAACCCCCCCCCCCACCCAGTGATGGCCTGCTACCCAACCCCCCGATATCTGTTCCCCTCCACCCCAGCCTCTCATCCCTCCAAATTATATCCACTTACTTTAGGCATTTACCTTCTTCCTGGCCGTTAAGCTTACCTGGTTTATGACAGCAATATCATAAAAAAGGAGCATGTCCCCCCTTCGACCCAACCCTGCTGGACTGCAACACTGGACTCTGGAGACAGCTGCATTGCTGGATCTCTCCCAGCCTGAGTCGTAGGTGTAATGTTCTTTGATTGGGCTGATGTGAACAAAGAACATTAGACTTTGTTTTATAAACAAAGCTATTTATTACTAACACAACATTAATAAATAACTAAAATGTCTAAGATGAATACAGTTGTAAATTAATGTCTCACACTAACTTACACTAAGATACAACAAAGCTGCTCTAATCTGCGACTTCTATCGACTCCTGACAAACACCGTCTGAAGGAACACATGGTGCATCCCGGGTCCTGGGACTCTGTACTCGCCCCACCTGCTCGTCGGATGGTAGAACTACAACAGTAAAACATATAACTTACAACACACAAGCATTTATATATATAGATCATAGAATTTACAGTGATGTTGAACTACTCATATATACAGCTGATAGTCTACCTATCATCACAGGAAGGTCAGACAAGACAGAGATGGAACAAATTTGGCATAGCTAAGTGGCCACCCTGTAGCAATCCGGCACCAGTTGGGCTGTAACCTCCTCCAAGTGGCATTCTTTTAAAATAATTCTCCACCATCAAGGTTAAACTGACTTGCCTGTAGTTGCTCGGCTTATTGTCTTACCTTTTTTTGAACAAGCATGTGACATCTCAATTCTCCAATCCTCCGGCACCACCTCTGTCTTTAAGGATGATGGGAAAATTATGGCCTGGGCCTCCACAATTTCTTACTTCCCTCAGTATCCTTGGAAGCATTTCATTTAGTCCAGATACTTATCAAACATAAGTTCAGTCAGCCTATCCAGTACCTCCTCCTGATTAATTTTAAACTAATCAAGTGTTTGAACTACCTCTTTTTTCATCATGACATGGGCAGCATTTCATTCCTTGCTAAAGCAAAATGTAAAGTATTCATTGCGTACATCAGCCAAGCACTTGCCTCCATACATAAAGTTTTGGTCCCTAATCTAACTGTCTTCCTTTTACCACCCTTTTACTATTTATATGCCTATATAAGACTTTTGGATTCTCTTTTATATTAGCTGCCAGTCCCTTCTCACACTTTTGTTTCTCTTATTGGTTTTTCAATTCCCCTCTGAACTTTCTATATTCGTTCTGATTTTCAATTGTATTGGATACCTGACATCTGTTACAGAATCATCGAATCCCTACAGTGCAGAAGAAGGCCATTTGGCCTATCGGGTCTGCACCAACCCTTTGAAAGAGCACCCTACCTAGGCCCTACGCCCTCATCCCCACTCTATCCCTGTAACCCCACCTAACCTTTAGACACTAAGGGCAATTTACTTTTTTGTTAAATATTTTTATTGCCATTTTCCAATTTTAACAGTTTGACAATTTGACATACGAAGTACATAATGTTTACAGAACATGATGTTTCTTATGTACAATTTTACACACACCCCTTCCGTCAGCCCTCCCCCATTCCCTCCCCACCCCCGTTCCTCCTCCCCCAATGATAGTTGGACTCCCTCCTGGCATCATTTTCACCCTGGGTGTCGTCTTACGATACTTCTTTCCTTCCTTATGCGATTCCTGCTGCTATCCTTGTGGGTGTGGTTGGCCGGGCCTCCCTGGCACTGTTCACATTTATCCTCCACCTCCAGGAAGAACCTGTTCATTTGGGTCCTGGTTGGGTGAGCTCTGTCCACTATTTTAAACTGCATGAGGCTTAGTCTCGTGCAAGAGGAGGTGGAGTTGGCTTTATTTAGTGCTTCGCTCCAGAGTCCCCAACCCACTTACGTCCGGGTTCATCCTCCCATTTCTGCCTAGCTCCATCCAATGTTGTTCTTGCCCTTTCCAGCAGTTGTCCGTAGATGTCCCCACTGTTTCCCCTCTCTCTACTCTCCGTGCCCAGTTGTTCCTCCAGTAAAGTGTCTCTCGGGGCCCTCGGGTACTTCATCGTCTCCGTGTGGATAAAGTTTTTGATTTGTAGGTGCTGAAACTCTTCCTCTTTCGGTAACTCCAGTTCTTCCGTTAGTTTGTCTAGGTTTGCGATTCTATCCTTTATGTAAAAGTTCCTGATCGCTAGCATTCCCCCGTCCTGTCTCTGCTTCTTAAAGGTGGCGTCAAGCGTGGATGGCGGGAATTTATGGTTGCCGCAGATGTGGGCCATGGAGGACATCTGGGTTAGACCGAAATTTTGTCTCATTTGGTTCCATGTCCTCAATGTGGCTACCACCACTGGGCAGGATGTGTATTTTGCTGAGGGGGAATGGGAGCGCTGCCGTGGCGAGGGCTCGTAGGGTCGTTCCCTTGAAGGGGGACTATTCCAACCTTACCCATTCCGTACTCGGTTCTCGTATCCATCCCCTCACTCCCTCTGCTGTGGCTGCCCAGTGGTAGTATTGTTGGCTCGGAAGGGCCAAGCCACCCATGCTTCTTCTCCTCTACAGTGTAGACTTGGGGATCCTTGGGTTTTTTCCCCCACCAGGGAAAGTGGGAGTGCATCCCATCTCTGTAGGTCCATTTTAACTTCCTCCGCCAGACTTGTCACGTTCCATTTGTGGATCCGTGTCCAGTTGTGGGCTATCTGGATCTGCAGGTAGCAGAATTTGCTTTGGGCTAGTTTGAACGGTAGACCCCCCCAGCTCTGACCCTCCCCCGTTCGGGTTCACTGGGAATGCCTAGCTCTTGCCCAGGTTGTGTTTGTAGGCCAAAAAGGCCCCAAACTCTTCCAGGAGCTTCATGATTACTTTCAGGCCATTCTGTGGGTCCGAGATGTAGAGGAACAGGTCATCCACATACAGTGAGCCTCTGTGCTCTTTGTCTCCTCTTTGAGTGTCCTTCCAGCCTTTTACATCTCGCAGAGCGATCGCCAGGAGTTCGATTGTCAGGGCGAACAAGAGCGGGGACAGGGGGCATCTCTGCCTGGTGCCTCTGTGCAGCTGGAAGTATTCAGAGCTTGTGGTGTTGGTCTGAACGCTTGCCTTGGGTGCGTAGTACAGGAGTTTCACCCACGGGGTGAACCCCGTCTCTAGCCCAAACCACTCCAGTACCTCAATGAGGCACTTACATTCGACTCTGTCGAAGGCCTTTCCTGCATCCAGGGAGACGATTACCTCTGGGTACATTATTACGTTCAGCAGCCGTCTATCCTTGACAAAGCTCATCTGGTCCCCTGCGACCACCTCTGATACGCAGTTCTCCTGTCTCTTGGCCAGGACTTTCGCAAATATCTTCGCGTCCACGTTGAGCAGTGAAATGGGTCTGTATGATCCGCATTCCATCAGGTCTTTGTCTTTTTTGAGTATCAGCGTATAGTGGCCTGTGTTAGAGTTGGAGGCAGGATGCCGCTCGCTAGCAAATCTGCAAACATTTCCCGCAGGTGTGGGACCAGGGTTGGTGCACATTTTTGCAGAAGTCCACTGGGAACGGGTCATTCCACGCCTTCATTAAGTTAACACACCCATGATCTCTCCCAGTCCTATTGGTGCTTCCAGCTCCCCTCGCCTATTGTCCCCCATGACTGGCATGCCCAGTCCATCGAGGAACCATTTCATCCCCGTGTCCCCATCGGGGAGCTCAGAGGTGTACAGTTCCCGGTAGAAGGCTTCAAATGCTTGGTTGATCTTTTTTGGTTCAGCTGCCAGTCCGCCTCTGTTAGCCTTTACCTGGGCTAGCTCTCTCGTGACTGCCTGCTTTCTCAGCTGGTGAGCCAACAGGCAGCTAAACCTTCTCTCCATGTTCATAAAAGGTCCCCCATGTCTGGCGGAGTTGGTGAATTGCCTTCCTGGTGGATAGCAGATTAAAGTCCATTTGTAGCTTTTTCCTCTCCACCAGAAGCTCTATGGTCGGGGCCTTGGAGTATTTTCTCTCCATCCCCAGGATAGAGTCGATCAGTTGCTGCCTAGCCGCCCTCTCTTCACTGTCTCTAAGTACCTTGTAGTCTATAATCTCTCCTCTAATCACCACCTTCAGTGCCTCCCAGAACGTGGAAGGTGAGACTTCCCCATTCTGGTTGTTAGTGATGCACTCGCCTTTGCCTGTGATATTTTCTGGCAGAAGACCTTGTCAATCTAGAGGTCCGAGTCCAACCTCCATGCAGGGCGTTGTGCATAGCCCGTCTCCAACCTCACATCCATGTAATGCAGAGCGTGGTCGGAGATAACTATCGTGGAGTATTCCACTCTTGAGTATTTCTAGACGCACCAATTTCCCCACTGCAAAGAAGTCAATACCGGTGTATACTTTGTGCACTGGCAAAAAGAAGGAGAATTCCTTATCACCGGGGTTCAGGAACTGTCATGTGTCCACTGTCCCCACCTGCTCCATGAAAGTTCCCAGTTACCTTGCCATGCCTGTCTCTTATCCCGTTGTAGGGCTTGATCGGTCCATCAATGGGTCGTGTACATGGTTGCCCCCCCCCCCCCCCCCCCCCCCCCCCGGTGATCAGTCAATGTGTGTCGATGTCGGGGATTTCCGCCATAGTCTTTTTAATGAAGTCTGTGTTGTCCCAGTTGGGCCAGTACACATTTACCAGAACTACTGGTTACAGGGAAGTTTGAAAGTGGCATCGCCACTAGTGTGATGGCCCCCCTCCTGGGGCTGGGACACCGCTGACCATGACGTACCGCCCCCCCTTGGTTCGGAACCATCCTTGTCACCGTAAACACCGTCCTCTTGCTGATCAGTATTGCTATCTTAGCCCTTGTCTCTTAACCTGAGTGATACGTCTGTTCCACCCAGCCCTTCCTTACCCGCAGTCGGTCCTTTCCCTCAGTTGTGTCTCTTGCAGGAAGACTATGTTGGCTTTCAAACTTCTTAAGTGGGCGAAGACTCTGGATCTTTTCACGTGGACGTTACGTCCCCTGACATTCCAGGTGATAATCCTGGTGGGGGCTTTTGTTTCTCCCCCCCCTTCCTGCGGGATCAACCATACTTATCTGGTGGATGCGCCCTTGCACTCCAGGGGTCCCTTTGCTAGGGGCCGTCCAAAATGGCCACGGTCACCATTCTCTCCATGAGGTCAGGCCCCTGCACTCTGGGATTTCCCTTTGTCCAGGGGTGCCCAATATGGCCACCACCTATGTGTACGCCAGGTGGGTGTGCCCTTGCATTCCAGGGATTCCCTTTGTTTAGGGACCCTCCAAAGTGGCTGCTTGCGGCACTATCCTGTTCCTTCAACCTGCACCTCACCTGCTGAAGCCAATCTGAAAACCAATACTTTCTTCTCTTCCTGTTCCCCTTGTGTTCCTTCTCCGCCCCGCTCCCCCCCTACTTTCCCGCCCTATTTCCTCCCTCCCCATCTCCCCCTTGGCATTCCCTCCCCCTGTGTCCACACCCCCCCCCCCCCCACACCCCCCACCCCCCCACCCCCACCCCCGATGCTCCCTCCCTTCCGGGCGGTGTGCCGTGCCCCCGCTTGCTATCGTACTTCCTGCACTAGGCATCGCCACTAGTGTGATGGCCCCCCTCCCGGGGCTGGTCTTACCCCTGTCTTGTGCCCACTGACTGTCCGCTCCCTCTGCCTGTGTCTCACCCTCACCTGCATTCCGCTGCCCTCGCCCTTCCCTGTAATCTGGTCTTTCTCATCAAAGCGAGGCTGCACAGTCCCACGCAAACATATTATGTGTCCACCATATTCCTTTCTTTCCCTCTTTCTTCCTCTGCTTAGCCTTTATCACTTCCGTGCCTGCCCCTCGTCCAGGCCTTTCGTCCGAACAAACTCGTCCAGCTCTGCCAAGGTGTTGTAGTAACCTTCCCTATTCTGAAACGTGACCCAGAGCCTGGTTGGGAACAGCATTCCAAACCTTACCCGGCTCCTGTACAGGACAGATTTCGCCTGATTAAATTCATCTCCAATGTCTTGCTAGAGCCGGATTCCGTATCCTTCCCAGCTACTCGCCTATGTCTGTCTCGTCCACCTCAGGATCCTCTCACGATCCTGATACCGATGCAATTTCACGATAATAATCAACCTCGGTTGTTCCCCCGCCTTGGGCTTCGGCCGGAGCGACTGTGCGCTCTGTCGATCTCCAGGGAGTTGGGAAGCTGTCCCACCCAACGAGGTTGCCCAGTATTTGGGGCACATAGTCTGTCAGGTCCCTGCCCTCGATCCCTCTGGCAGGCCCACAATTCAAATGTTCTGGCATCAGGACCTATTCCTCTGGTCCTCAATTTTCCCCTTTAAGCTCCCCTGGGTTGCCAGCAACCTTTTCATTTCGGCCTCCAGGGCGACAAGCCTGTCGCTCTGATCCGTCGATGCCTTCTCCAGCTCCTGGATAATTTTTCCCTGCGCCTCCACCTTCTTCCCCAGTCCATCGATCGCTGTTTGCATGGCGACCAACGCCTCTGTAACCGCCACCTTGACCGCCACCTGGATTTCCACCTTTATCGCCTCTCTCATCGGAGATAGTTCCTTCATAAGGAATGCCTTTCATCCATCTCCAGGTTGCAGGGGGGGGGGGGGGGGGGGGGCGGGGGGGGCTGATGCTCAGGTCGGCGGTTTCCCTCTCTACGGGGTGGCCAGGGCCCCCTCGCCCTCTTGGGTCCACTGGCTCAGCCGGCTGTTGCGCGTGTCCTTTTCCTCCGCTCTTACCATCCCCTAGGCCTCTCGACTCCCATTTGCTGGCATGCTGGCTCTGTTCCTTCCCTTTCTCGATTAAAGGTGTGATGCTGCCGAATTTCCAGGCTAAATTTGTCTAAAAATGCCTATTTGATTAAGCTCTGGAGGAGAGCCAGTGCGTCTGCTCAGCACATCGCCGTCACCAAAACTAAGGGCAATTTAGCATGGTCATAAGCATCCTTTTTCTGCTTCATCCTAATCTCTATGTCATGTCATCCAGGAATCACTGGACATTTTTTTCCCTACCTTTCTCCCTTGTGGGAATATATTTTGACTGTACCCAAACTCTCTTCTTAAATGGCTGCCCTTTGTTCGGTAATAGTTTTGCCTGAAATCTTTGCTTCCAATTTATCTGGGCCAGATCCATTCTCACGCCATTTCAGTCTGAGGGTCCAGATGTGAACTCTATCATCTCACGATGGGCAGGGACAGCCTGCCCCAGCTGACTATGTTGCATCAAGAAGGGCACTGGGGGAGTGGGTGAAGAGGAGGAGTATGCTGTCATCTTATGTTCTCATTTCTCACATGGAAGCAAGTTTGGCCAATTTCTGAAAATTGTCCATTACAAATGGCCTTATTGCATTCCTTTATTTGGGCTTTTAAATGTTGGCCTCTTCTAAGCTGGATGCATTCAAAGACTCATGTTCTGACATCTCTGAGTACCAGTCACTTTTAAACCAACTTCTTCTGTTCTTGTCGAGCCAAGATCTCATGCATTAATTCTCACTGTCAACTTTTAAGTGCTGGCTTCCTTCAAGTTCAATACGTTCTTGCTGATGAACGAGCAATAAAGTCCACTTGCAGTTTGCGTCTGGAAGAGAGTTAGGATGAGGGATAAGTACAGTACTCTAGAGCAGCATTGATCACACTGAGGAAAGGGAGCAAGGCAGGCAAACACATTTTTTCAAATGCACAGCAGCAAAATGAGATGTGTGATGCGTTAACTAAGTTGGTTCAACGTTGACTGCAACTGGATGCAGTGAAATTAGAAACAGGCTTCTGACACAGGAGATGGTCCAACACTGTTTTATTGAACTTCCTGATTGCTGTACATAGTCTGCTGTGAGTTGACACTCTATCAATCTAACTGATACTTCCTACTGGCTTGACCAGACTAACTCTCTACCTCATGGTGATAGTGCTCACTGGCTTGTGCACTCTTATTATCTCAGTAGCTGTGTCCTGTAGAGAGAGAGAGAGAGTCTTAATGCCCTGTGTGCTTTATAGTGGTGGTGTCCTGTCTTGTGATTGGTTGTTATGTGTCGTGTGTGTTCATTGGTTCTCCTGTGTGCCAATCACTGCCTGTCTGCATCTCATTATATACATGAGTGGATATTATGATATCTCTTCTTTTTGAAATAAATTTTGGAACGTGGCGATATATTTACATGCATGATTCTTGTGTGTTAAGTAACCAACAAGTCATCCCGAGGTATTTGAATGGGCGAACCACTGATGTTGACTGACGTGGACTTTTTTTTTCTGTGCTTGTGGTATCGATCTGGTGCGTCATCTGCCTTGAAAGCTGGTGTGCTTGCTTATTCTGGAGCAGATGTGAATCCGTGACATTCTTTGTCATGCCATGTCATGTTTGTAGTCTTGTCATTGTTTTGCAGTATGCTGTGGCATTATGCTTCATGTGCAAAGTTGTACCATGTTGTTCAGGTTGTTGTTTAATTGTTGGTGTTTCTGTCATTTCTGTCTTTGTTGTTTTCGTTGTCATTCTTGTTGCTGTCGTTCTTGTTGTTGTTTTTGTCGTGCTTGTTGTTTCTGTTTTTGTTGTTTTCGTTGTTGTTCTTGTTGCTTTTCTTGTTGTGCTTGTTGTTTCTGTTTTTGTTGTTTTCGTCGTTGTTCTTGTCGTGCTTGTTGTTGTCTTTGTTATGCTTCTTGTTGGTTTTGTTGTTGTTCTTGTAGTTTTTGTTGTTGTGCTTGTTGTTTTTGTTATTGCTGTTGTTGTTCTTGTTTCTGCAGTGCATCTTGTGGTTTTTGTTGTTCTTGTTGCGCTCAATGAGTGTTCTATGTGGATAATTTGAGTAATTGTCACAGTTATTGGTGTGAGTGTCCTTTGTGGTGTCTGATACAGTGAGCGTTTCTTCTAGAGAATGGTGAGAATGATCTGATGTTGCATTTATGTTGGTGACATCAGTCATTTGTGGTGGATTTGATTCCTCGTCTTTGCTTTCTTGGTGCTTCTCTTCTGGAGTCAAAATCTTCACGATTTCATTCTCTTGTTGGTCTTGGTGTTTCTCTTCTGGAGTCAAAATCTTCAAGATTGCAATTGACGTGGTCTCTCTGGACTCTTGGGTAGCCCTATCTGATTGTTGAGTGCTTCTATACAGACGAGCTGAGTTCTGTCAGTCTCGCTGTGATCATGCACATCCTGTATGTCGATTGTGATCACATTGTCACTGTTTTCACATACAGTGGGTAGCTTTACATTGTCTTCTTGTTGATTATGTGAGCTTGGTGGACTTTCATCGTCTGCTTCTGGTTGCTCAGATGCAGTGGGTAGTCCTTCATGGTCTTGTTCATGCATGGCGTTCGCTATGGAGTGTTTGCTTCCTTGCATTTTGGAGTCTGTCAACTAGCTGTCTGTGGAGGCTTGCGTCGCTCTCTCTGTGGAAGCTTGTGTCACTCTCTCTGTGGAGTCTTTCATCGCTCTCTCTGTGGAGTCCTTTGTCGCTCTCTCTGTGGAATCTTTCATTGCTCTCTCTGTGGAGTCTGTCATCGCTCTCTCTGTGGAGTCGTGCAGTGTTCTCGCTGAAGAGTCAATCTGTGCTCTTTGTGTGGCGTTGTCTTCTTCTTGGGTATTGCTGTCATCCAATGTATCGACGTCTGCCATGGCATCATGATATTGGATTCATCTACCATGAGTAGAGTTGTGTTGAACTTTGCAACCATGTTGCTGATGTTGTGATTAGCGTATCCGAATAACTCAGCCAACTCAGCCATGTCTGAGTAGTATTGTTCGATAGACAAATCATTTCTTTTTGCTTCGGAGTTGTCATCATTCTCTTCACTTTGGGTGGTGCAGACTACTTGTTCCAGGATGTTGTGAAAGTTATTTTCAACTGCTGGTATAAGTTCAGGCATTGTTCTGTCTTTTGAGGTAAGAAAATTGGGTTTTACAGCTTTAAGTGTCTTGTTTTCAATTTTCGGGCATTTCCCTTTTAAGTGGGCGTGGTCCGGGTCCTCTGACGTCATGACGCTCATGACGTCATGCGTATGAATCGATTGCACATGCACAAATCAATCTTCTTTTACTGTGCAGTTTTTTGTACACTGCGCATGCGCGGCTTCCGCATGCGCAGAACCATCCTCGAATGGTGCGATCTTTTCTTTCAACTGGGCATGCGCAGCTTGCGCATGTGCAGAACGATCCGCGACCAAAACTTCTTTTTCTAACTGCGCATGCGCGGCTTCTGTTTACTGTGCATGCGCAGACGCAGATTTTCATCTTTTGTTCCCCGGAGACTGTAAAATAGACGCAGTGCTATTTTCATTTCTTCTGAGGCTGCTTTTAAATCATTAGCTATGATATACATATGGAACATTTGTTTAAGTCTTTTCCAATCGTTACTTAAATTACTGGTTGTGTTCAGCTGCAGTGGGGTTCCAACAAATATCATCGAATTAGCGAAGTCTTCCCACGTCGAATGTCCGTTAGGAGTTTTCCTTGCCATTTTGGGCTTTCTGTGCCTGCAGCTTGTGTAATGTTATAGTAAGCGTTCTGAAGTCCCCTGGTACCATGTGTTGTTCCTTGTGTCTGAATAAAGCTCGTAGTCTTACAGTTGAAGTATATGCTTTATTTTGAGTTTGTTCTCCCTCCAGCGTTTAAACTATGTTACATCTGTGCTGCCTTCTGTGTCCCGCTCCCAGCTGCCGTTCCTGTGAAGTGCCCCCTAACTTCCTGTCTGTCTCTATTTATACCTCTCCCATGCTCCCTCTAGTGCTTGCTCGGTTGTATTGCATCTACATTGATCCCTTGTATATATACAGATCACTACAGACTTCATATGGAGCATAAACATTGGGATGGACCAGTTGGGTCAAGTGATCTGTTTCTGTGTTACACATTCCAACTTTCTTGAGAACTGGCATCTTAAGGTGGATTTTGCAGTCAGCAGCAAAACAATGGTTATCACAGCTGACTGATCTCAAAACAACGGCCTACAAAAATCAAACAATCGCTGTGGCACAAATTTCCACTTTCCATATGACAGTTTAAATCTGACACCACATTAAACATACTCTTTATCCTCTAAAAGCAGCATGTCCACAACCAACTGCACTGCACTCTCGAGTAAAAATAGTTGACACGAAGTACATTAACACCAGGGCAATATAACTGACTGCAGCTCAGACCGCAGCATTTGGATATTGGAATTAATAACCTTGACCATTCGGTCACCTTCGACTGGATAACCACAAGCGGAGGAACCATATGCTTCCCAGATGGGATCCTCTGCTGGCCTTTCCTGGGATCTGCCATATAGTCTAGCTGGTCAGTGTTGATGCTTAAATGTCCATCAAGTCACATATGTAGATAATGCACTCTGTAGTATTAGGGTGTGCAGTACCTGTAAAGGTTGATGTGGGATTGGGGAAACAGTACCACCCACATTATGATGTCAGAGTCACATGGGAGTAATAGCGTAATAGGAAAGGAAAGCTGCCATCACTACCTGGTCTGGCCTACATGTGACTACAGACCCACAGCAATGTGCTTGACTTTTACCTGCCCTCTGAAATGACCTAGCAAGTCAATCAGTTCAAGGGCAACCAGGGATGGGCAACAAATGCTGCCCTTTCCAGCAATGCCTAGATCCTGTTATAACCCACACAAGACATACGGGGTAGAAGCAATCAGCCTCCTCATGAGCCTTGTAGAATACGAGCTCCACTGCTGAGGGGCAGGAAGCCCATGGAGACTCTAATAATCTGTAATATGAAGGTCAGCCAGTTTTGGTACCGCCACCTCAGAACAGGCTGGGATCTGAGGAGTATTGTCCTTACTATAACTTCATAATAAAACTAGTTTTTGTTATCCAATCGTCTCAAACTCGTCTGTGCTCACTAAAGATCCCATGAAAGAATGCACAGAAAAAGATAAGAATGAATGACTTGTGCAAAAAAATTGTTTATGACATTTCATCCCCGCCTTCTTCTTGTTTTTTTATGTTCGGAAGTATCTTGCCTGGGATGCATTTCCCGAAAGGGAGGCTGAAGCAGCTTCCAGAGTAACTTCTAAAAGGGAATTTGACACACGTCTGAAAAACAAATGCATGGCTACGGGGAAAGAGCAGGGGCTTTGGCACTCATTGCAGAGCTCTTTCAGAGAACCAGCACAGTCACAATGGATCACATATCCTCCTGGGCTGTACAATTCTATAATAGGTTAGCGAGCATCAAAGCCAACTTCAGCACGTGTTCTTGTTTTTCTATCTTCCTATTTTTCTCCTTTCGGTCGTGCAGCATCTGCATTCCTGAGCACCAGCTGTTTTGGATTTCCGCCAGTCGTGAAGAAACCTGCTTAACAAGCTACGTTTTCTCTGGCATGATTTCTAACCCAAGATAATAGATTCACTTTATGAAAAACACCTTTTTTTTTCAGGAAAAGCATTAACAAAGTAAACATCTCTTTTCCGAGAAAAGTGTGTCAGCAGCAGCCGAGTGCCAAGCTTGTGATATGTAACGACTGAAACAGAAGATGCTCACAAGTATTACTTTGTTCTGGTCATTTTTACAAAAATCAATAAAATAATGACAAGTTCAGAAACCCTTTGTCCGTCTGTGTTTGACACAGCCAGTTTACAGGTTAAAGCCGGAATCTGTGCTTCTGTGTTCAGGAATGTAAACCCACACCACCGCAAGGTGCTTAATCCCTCTTACTACTCTGATTTGACCCTCACTGCTGTCCAGCGTCAGAAGCTCTCCGAAGATCAGGATATGTGCAGTAGCATTCAAAACTGGAGCAGCAATAACAGGCATGAGTACCCAAGCTGGTGCTTTAGAGAGATTCAAAAGTTGAGGCTTGGGGGTGAGAATACGTGAATGGTTGGCAGAGGCATTGGTGGGAGGAAGGGAGAGAAGGAAGTCCCCCAAGGGGTGGGTGGGTGGGATGGAGGAAGGATAGACTGAGAACAATTCTAAGTGAGTGTCTGGAGTTTGGAGAAGATCCCCTGAGGGGAGAGAAACCTGAAAGACGCTCAGGAAACCCTAGTGTCCCACAGAGAAAATGAATGATGAGCAGCAGCCTGAAGCAGGCCTGGGTGGAAGCAGCCAAGAGAATGGCTGCATTAATCAAATTAGGCGAGGCCAAGGAGTGCCAGCATGAACTACTAGGGCAAGAGGAAACAGAACATCTCTTCGCAATTGAAGTGTATTAGCACTGTAACAATGTGAGGGGTGGATGTGGGGAAATACTTTATGGTGCCTGGAAGGCCAGCGAACCTGGCATACCCAGGGTGACTGAATTGTGTGGGAGCCAAAACTTTGATTTTCTGTCACCAAGTTGAGCTCCAGTGATTAGGTGAGTCATGTATGTGTGACGTGCCAGGTCTCAGGCCATCCTTTGGCTCGTTCCCACCAGTAATACCTTCTTTAATTACGTCCTACCTTCAAGATAAAGTCACCATCAAACAAGAATCTCAAGCCACCCAGTTCCCATTCATTTGAAGATTGCATGTAGTCGGCTTTGTGCTGTTGTGGTCTGCAGTTGAACTCTGTGCGACTTGGGAAGGGAGGAGAATGACAGCTTCCATAGAGGCTCTCAGGACCAGCAAGGTTGAGACAGAGGTGAGGAGGATGTGGACTGAGGTCAGTGGCATGGAGGAGCGGAGGAGGGCTCCAAGGGAGGACAAAGGGGACATGGAGGAATAGAAGTGGGAAGACCTTGGTGCTCTGGGTGTGGTATGTGTGTGTGTGTGGGGGGAGGGGGGGGGGTAGATGATTGATAATGGGGCAGTCAGTCAAGATAAGAGAATTAAGGGCATAAAGGGCGGTATGAATACTATTCTAAAGAGTGCCCATCTCAGGATTTTGGCTTGTAGAGACATATTATCCCTGATTGTGATCTCAGATAAATGTTCTTTACGATGCATATCAGGGAGGACCAGCTGACCCTGCACATTCAGTCATGTCCCACAGAGTAGCGAGTACAACATTCAACATGAAGGCTGGAATTTTCCACCCTTTCACTCCGATGGGGTCTTCCGGTCCCGCTGATGTGAATGGAGATTTCAATGGATTGCCAGCCCTACTGCGTGGAAAACACCATATGGGCTGGAAAATTCCGACCTAACATTCAATAAAGAGTGAACAAAAAAATATGTTTGTAGTCTTAGGCACTGAAGAAATAACTCTAACTCCACTGTAACCATCAAAGCATGCCAACAGTGAGGCCATGAGGTGTGTCAGCACACTTAGCTCTCTGACTACGCTAGTCACAACAAATGAATAAAATGAAAACAATATAACGTAAAAGATCTAGAAATGAAATTGAAATTTGAAAAACACCAGTGCCGCTGATGTGTTCTCAATCAGTCTTACATTAATAGAAATGGAGTTGGGCAGGCTAGTTATTGCTCAGATGATGCGTTTGTCCAGGAGGCACTTTTGTAGTCCACCCATGCCTCCAGAATTGTCAGATTTTGCATATTAGGTCATAATGTGCATTCCCTCCAGCCTGGGAAATTAATCCAGCAGTAGGTTCATGTAAAGCACCCTGGCTAATATTCATCATTGGGCAGCACGGTAGCCTTGTGGATAGCACAATTGCTTCACAGCTCCAGGGTCCCAGGTTCGATTCCGGCTTGGGTCACTGTCTGTGCGGAGTCTGCACATCCTCCCCGTGTGTGCGTGGGTTTCCTCTGGGTGCTCCGGTTTCCTCCCACAGTCCAAAGATGTGCAGGTTAGGTGGATTGGCCATGATAAATTGCCCTTAGTGTCCAAAATTGCCCTTAGTGTTGGGTGGGGCTACTGGGTTATGGGGATAGGGTGGAGGTGTTGACCTTGGGTAGGGTGCTCTTTCCAAGAGCCAGTGCAGACTCGATGGGCCGAATGGCCTCCTTCTGCACTGTAAATTCTATGATAATCTATGATAATCTCTCAACCCTACTGATCACCTGATTTATCCCATTTCTCTTGTGAAATCTAGTTATATGTAATTTTGCTGTATGTAGTGTTTTCCTACAAAAACAACTATTACAAAAACAACTATATTTCAAAAGTTAGTAATTAGCTATGAATCTCTTTAAGATGCCTTGAGGTTGTGATATTTATTAAATTAAATAATCATAATTAGATATTGAAGGTTTAAAGGAATATTAATGTGCTGAGTGGAATGCATGATGCCAGAAGAATTTTTGATGTCCAGCTCGTGGCCAAAGACACCACAGCTTAAAACCGTTGCACTCAACCCCCACTGCACTTGAGGTGTTGAGGCAGCTCGAGCGTGTGATGGACTCTTGTCTGAACAGGGGTCAGTTCAGATGAAATTTCACTTTGGCCCCAGGACCCAAAACCACCCTTGGGAACCTCAGCCATGTAATTTATGCCATTTCACGGAAATTCCTCCTGTGTCTTTCCATTCTGCATGAAGGGGTTTTCATAAGTGGGCCGCTGCTGCATACCCTTCACTTCCTCAACCGAATCAACCGACCAGACATCCAGTGATGTTCCATAGCCTGGGTCCCCAGTGAAGGGTTCTCATTGTGAGAGTCCTCCCCTTTACCGTTGGGGATTGCAATAAAAAGTTAGGTGGTTCATGAACTCCCAGGCTGCTTGCCTTTTCTGCAGCCTTGAGGAGTCCACGTTCCATGTATATATAGATTGTGTGAGGTTGTAGCACTTTTTGGATTATTTGAAAGGCTGCTCCTGAAATTTTGGTTGCTATTTTATAGCGCTGAGGAGCCGCGAAAGGGAACGCGGGGCCAAGTCCACACAGAAAATCACCCGAGGCCGGAATCGAATCCGGGTCCCTGGGAGCTGTGAGTCAGCAGTGCTAACCACTGTGCCAACCGTGCCACAGGATGTAGGCATTACTGGTATGCAAACGGTGTTTATTGTACGCGCGTAGGCAGTGTATGCCTACAGTTTTCACTTTCTCCCCGTGTCTGCGTGGGTTTCCTCCGGGTGCTCCGGTTTTCTCCCACAGTCCAAAGATGTGCCATTTAGTCTCCAAAAGGTTAGGTGGGTTACTGGGTTACGGGGGTAAGGTGGAGGCGTGGGCTTAAGTATGGTGCTCTTTCCAAGGGCCGGTACGGACTCGATGGACCGAATGGCCTCCTTCTGCACTGGAAGTTCTATGATTTTATGATTAGCGAGCCTGGCCCGGTATTCTCCGAAGCTTCTGTGATTCTCTGTCTCTGATTGGCCGAGTTCCAGATGGCGCGGTTCACTTGTGCAGAGGTACCAGGGCCAAGGGGAGTAGTGGGGTGTGGGTAGAAGGTGGGCTTGGGGTCGGGGTGGATGAGCACGGAATACCATTGCCGCAGCGGGAAAGGCAGCCACACAGCTGCGCACACCGCTGACACGTGGGTCGTATAGATGTCCCCCCAGGCCACCTCCCGTAAGTGACCTCTGGCCCCAGCCGACCCATCAGCTGTGTGGACACGCTCCAGCACAACGAGTGTCATATTGTTGGCTGGGACGGTGTGTGTGGGGATTGTAAGGTGTATGTGTGGCTGCAGCCTATCAGCCTCCCGAGTGTCAATCACGTACCTGGTGAATCCTGCACTGTTTGTCATTGGAATCGATTGTGTTCCACATGGTGCCTGTGCTAGCCCCTCCACAGTCGCTGAATCGGCCCAGGTTCTAGTTTGCTCTCGTGAAAGTCCACGAATCCTGCCCTGCCATCAACACTTAGGGCTGGCAACTCCATTGGCGGTATCCTCTGCTTCACCGGCATCGCACTCATGCCTGCGGATTTCCCGACAGCGTGGGTGTGCCCACAATGGGAAACCCCATAGACCGGCTGCCGGGATGGAGAATCCAGCTGCCGATGGGGGCGCGGCGCACCAAAAACGGGTGCAGCGGTATGGAGAATCCCGACCCAAGTCTCAGGAACGGAGAATCCAGCCCCTGATAGGAACGGAGAATTCCGCCCTCATCTAAGTCTATTGCAGCAGGAATGGTTTCTGCCTTTGCCCTTCCAGAAGGCACAAACAGCTCAAAACTGTCAAGAAAATCATGTACCATTGACGCCAGTACCACTGGAGTTGTAAGGTCAGGTATACGTGTCAGTTTACCAATACCAGTCATTTCTAAGTTTTATTGTTTTCAAACAAACTATCGTTTCTCACTGGCCTAGTTGAAACCCACTCTTACCCAGTGATCATGTGCTGATTTGAGATTTATATAGGCCTCCAAGATCTGTGCAGAGCCAATATCTGAGCCTGCAACCCCCAGATCAAATGACAAGGCTTCTTCATCAGTACTGGGCTGTTTCTTTCCTCCGTCCTGGGGCTCCTGTGGTTAGGATGACAGCCCTTCTTGGGTTTTAGAAAGCAGGAAATCAGAAGTAGAAGGTTGAGATGGGAATTGGGGTGAGAGCCATGATCACACCATCAGCAGCTTGCTCAGTCACAGCAAGAACCATGGTGTGGAGAGAAATCTCTTCCATAGTCCTCAGGAGGTGTCAGTCCCCTTGTCACACTTGCCAGATCCATATGCTCCTTTCTATTCTGCGCCGCCTTATCTTGTATAGAGCTGAGATCATCACATGAAACCATAAATTAATTTAAACACGTGAATGAGAATTTTAAATAGAAACAGAAAATATTGGAAAATATTCAAGAGCACCTCTGGAGAGAGAAAATGAAGGCAGTAATTCTCCGGTCGTTGCGATTCTCTTTTCCCGCTGACAGTACACCCCTGCCGCATGTTTCCCAGCAGCATGGGGTGGTTATAATGGGAAATCCAATTGTCAAGTGGCGGAAAGAGAGAATTCCGCCAAAAGCGAACGGCATGCCGCCGAGAAACATGCGGCAGGGGGACCGGAGAATCCCACCCAAAGTTAATGCCGTGTTATGGACTCTGGGATAACACAGGCTGCAACTGGATGCAGCTTTAACCAAAAGATACTCCAGACCTTGAAGTTAGTTCAACCTGATTTATTGAACGAGGCGCACAGTTAGCACAGTTCTCTGTGAGTTCGACTCTCTGCTAACCTAAGTGTGGTTACTCTGTCTGACTGGACCAGACTAGCTCTTAGCCACGTGCTGGAGGTGTGATACTGTACATACATCCTGACTCACTCTGTAGATGTTCATCAGTGGAAAGAGGCGGAGCGTGAGTGCCTCGTGCCTTTTATAGTGAGATACCACCCCTGAGTGTCCTGCCTGCTCATTGGTCATGTCCTGTTCTCTGTGTTCATTAGCTGCCTGTCTGTGCCTGTCTGTATATCATTATCTGCATGTCTGCATATCATGACAGTTAATGGGTTGAATTTTCCCGGCTCCATGGAGACAGGTTTGGAGGCAGTGGGGGCAGGAAAATAGTAGGAGAACATGTTTGGACTTCTCCCCTACATCTCCCATTGCCAGTCAAATTGCCAATGGACAGCTGGGTAGCAGGAACGGGAACCCATTGACCAACATCAGTTGAGTATATAGCGGGGTGGGGGGGGGGTTATTAGTGATAATTGCGCACATCATTTGGAACATTTTTGAAGGCATAAGGCCCATGAAAGTTGGCCAGCTGAGAGCACAGTGGGAAGTGATTATTGCCTGGAAATGACAGGTAGTAAGCCATGCAGAGTTTCCAAACAGGAAAGCTCATTGCTGCCATTGGAAGGATGTGCAATTTAATTTTGGTTTGGAAAGGACTACTACGAAGGTCAGACACTGGAAGTTTTTTTTTTTCCACGACCCCTGCAGTGAGGCCAGACCAGGCATGGGGAGTGACACACATTGAGGGTAAGGCTGCAGCAGGAGATGGCTGCCCCACATTAAGATACCCACTCCAGGTAGAAGGAGAGTGAGAACCATTCATGTCAAGAGGGCTAGACTACAAGACCAAGGATGTACTTCTGAGGCTGTATAAGGCTCTGGTCAGACTCCATTTGGAGTATTGTGAGCAGTTTTGGCCCCGCATCTAAGGAAGGATGTGTTGGCCTTGGAAATGAAAATGAAAATCGCTTATTGTCACAAGTAGGCTTCAAATGAAGTTACTGTGAAAAGCCCCTAGTCGCCACATTCCGGCGCCTGTTCGGGGAGGCTGTTACGGGAATTGAACCGTGCTGCTGGCCTGCCTTGGTCTGCTTTCAAAGCCAGCAATTTAGCCCTGTGTTAAACAGCCCCTGGGTCCAGGGAAGGTTCACAGGAATGATCATAGGAATGAAGAGCTTATCGGATGAGGATCGGTTGAGGACTCTGGCTCTGTACTCGGAGTTTAAAAGGATGAGGGGGGGAATCTTATTGAAACTTACAGGATACCGCGAGGCCTGGATAGAGTGGACATGGAGAGGACATTTCCACTTGTAGGAAAAATTAGAAGCAGAGGACAGAATCTCAGACTAAAGGGACGATTCTTTAAAACAGAGATGAGAAGGAATTTCTTCAGCCAGGTTGGTGAATCTGTGGAACTCTTTGCCGCAGAAGGCTGTGGAGGCCAAATCACTGAGTGCCTTTAAGACAGAGATAGATAGGTTCTTGCTTAATAAGGGGATCAGGGGTTATGGGGAGAAGGCGGGTGAATGGGGATGAGAAAAATATCAGCCATGATTGAATGGTGGAGCAGGCTCGATGGGCCGAGTGGCCTAATTCTGCTCCTATGTCTTTTGATCTTATGGTCTACTTTTAACAGCCACGCGAGGATGGGCTACAGTGGGCAGAGGAGCACCAGTGATATGACACTGTACTGGCACCACAAATGGACGGCAAACACGGGCAATAAGGCAGGTAAATGTTTGAAAAAGGAGCTACCCAGTGCAAAGGGTCAACAGCTTCACAGGCTTATCATAGCACCAGTGCCTCCGAAGACTCCACTTATCAAAACCGGTGGCTGCGAACCTATTTAGCACGCTGCAGGAGAAGCTGAGGCCACTGGGATCTGGTGGGTCCCATTGCCTGATACAGTGAAGGTGACTCTGCCTTTGAACTCATTTGCTGCAAGGTTGTTAAGTGATTGGTTTGTGACAATTGTGGATCTTGCAATCTGCTGTCCATCACTGGATAAGGCAGCTAGCTGATGGATTGTTCTCCAGGGCAGGGGAGCACATAATGTTCCGGACCCATTCATTCATTCTGAGACAATCCCAGATACCACAGTTGTTCACTGCACCGGAAAAACTTCATGGATGGATACTGAGCGACAGATGTATCCACAGAAAGCTTGGCTGTTCATACCAGGCGGAGAGCTCATACAACTACAGCCATCTCTCTGGCAGGGCACCACTGAGCAGGCAATTAGCATATTGAAAATATCCTTCAGATGTTTAAACGCTTCTGGGGAATTCCCCAATATGGCCCCTCAAGGATCTTCCATGTTATGGTGGTCTATTGCACTGCAGTGCAACAGAGTGGAGTTGAACGGGTGCCAGACAATTGCCTTGAGCATGCCTCCACCAATGAGGAGAATGAGAGGGAAGCTGAGTTACAGCCTGTGGGCAATGGCCATATACAGGAGGCACTGATGGCCATGGTCATTGGCGTGCATGCGAGGGAAACCCACAACTGTCCCATCCACATCACATTCATCTGATGCAATCTACACCTACCAATGAACCAGAGCCACTCTAGTGAAGACCCACCCCCCCATATTCATCCCAGGATCCTTCAATCACTCTGGGCTCCATATGTCTGGTGATGATTGCCTAGGGGAGTAAGAATCACATGACTGGTTGAAGTCAGGCATCAAACATATGTTGAGGTTTACAAATGAAACACAGTCTCATGGACTGCAAGGTGGTTTACCACTATATTGTCAAAGATAAACCGGGTGGGGAATAACTGCCTAATAGTTATGCCTACATCCTGTAAAAGAATTTTTAAAAAATAATTAAGACAAAGTCATGATTTCCATTGTGCAACTATGTGCATGTACAGGCTCACTTCAGAGTATTTCTCCGCTGTGCTCCCCTGTGGGGCAGGTTACTGAGTTTACACCATTGCAAAGTGGGATGAGGGGCACTTAAGGGGCCTGCACAGGCTGTGCCACCTGCATCTGCACAGTGGAAGCCTCTTTCATTGTGGGAACCAGCATTTGTGTCACGGTCAAGGGGTCAAGGGACCAGCACCAAAGCCAGGGGCAGCTTGAACAAAGCCCTCATCACTTTCAAAAAGCAGTTCCTCGATCCTTTATCCTTCCAGCTGCACTTTCCTGCTTACAAGGAGCTCTCTGACACCTGGCAAATAATCCACGCATCGTCATCACACCAACACAGCACTCCCCGTGTGTGCGTGGGTTTCCTCCGGGAGCTCCAGTTTCCTCCCACAGTCCAAAGATGTGCAGGTTAGGTGGATTGGCCATGATAAATTGCCCTTAGTGTCCAAAATTGCCCTTAGTACTGGGTTATGGGGATAGGGTGGAGGTGTTGATCTTGTGTAGGGTGCTCTTTCCAAGAGCTGGTGCAGACTCGATGGGCCGAATGGCCTCCTTCTGCACTGTAAATTCTATGCTAATCTATGAACAATGCTCATGTTTGAAACAACACATTGGAGGCTAGTGCCCACCTTATGCACCTGTCACATTTAGCTCGCCATGACTTTCGGTGACGCGCGGGAGTGGAGCGTCTGCGTTGGGAAGGGGCTCCCGCCGGTCGGAGATATTTCAGTGTTTTCCAGGGGTTTCCCCATTGTTTCACCGATTGGGATTTCTTCGGTCGTTGGGGCCTGCTGGACGTGCGCCGGGTCGGGCCAGTTTGGAGCCGATGGGGCGCCCCGTGGCTGGAGGAGCAGTGGCATCGAGCCCGAAGCAAGCGGCGGGGGAGGAGCTTGGCCTGAGGCGAGGCTCGAATCCAGGATGAATGTAGAGGGGGAGTAGCGCACGCTGGGTGGCCCCTTCTGAAAATGAATGTTTGGGATGTTTGAAGTCCGGTCCCAGGGGAAGAGATTTTTTGAAATTTGATTATTGAATTTTTTTTGAATTTTCTTTTTTAATGTTTTTTTTCTTATTTCTTATTTATTTTTATATTTTTTTTAATTATTTATTTATCTCAAGATTGGAGAAAGAAGGAGAAAAATACTAAGTGGTTAAGGGATGCCAAAAACAGCCGTGAAGAAGGGAGGAAAGCGGGTTTACCGGCAAAGGGGAGGACCAGTAAAAGCGCTGACAAGATGGCGGATGCCGGACCCCGTGGTGGGGCTGCGCTACTTACAGTGGAAAGGATGACCGAGGTGATGGCAGTGGAGCTAGAGAAACAGTTTGCAAGGCACATGGAGGCGTTGAGGAAGGAGATGGTGGTCGCACTCAAATCATTGGTGGAGGAGACAATTGCCCCGGTGAGGGTGGATGTGGCAAAGACATCGTCTGAGGTGAGAGAACAGGGTGAAAAGGTGAAGGAAGTGGTGGAGGCCGTGTCGTAGCACAGTGACCAGCTCACCTCGATGGGGGACGAACTGCGGCTCGAGGCGGCACAATCTGAGAATTGTGGGCTTGCCCGAAGGGGCAGAGGGCTCCAGGCCAACAGAGTACTTTGCTAAGATGCTGGCGGAGTTGATGGGGAAGGGTGAAGGCCCCTCCCGGTATGAACTGGACTGAGCTCATCGGTTGTTAAGGCCGAATCCCAAAGTAAATGAACCACTGAGAGCAGTAATTATCTGCTTCCATAAATACCACACATTTAGCTCGGCATAAGGTCACCACATCCTCAACGGGGGAGGCCATGAGGTCATATGTCAGGGACGAGGAACGGATTTATACCTCCACCATCTGTGCACGGGAGCGAACTGCACATGTCCACTTTCTCCTGCTGCTGGTCTATAAGGCCCTGCTTAATTGATGATCTCTGAAACTCAGCATCTGTGCAAAGCTGAAAATTGTTAGGCTTGACCTCAATCCAGCCGCCACCTGCCCCTGTGATTGTATGCCATGCTTACCAGCTGGTACCAACTACTCTAACCGTGCCTCATACCCCACCAACGTGACAGTATCTGCAGTGGTAGAGCATACACAGACAGTGTGAGAGTTCATCTTCAGGTGACACCTGCCTCTGTGGTCTCAGCTTGATTAGATGCCCTCTGCTGTGCCAACTTCACCGCTGGCTCGGGAGAAGAGCCAAGAGCACTGTAACCCCTTCCTCCTAACTGTAGATGCTCAAGATCTTCACTTAGCCATCATGAACCACAGAAGCGACACAGAAAAGACAAATGAGAAGAATTAACATCTGATTCCTTGCATTTCTCACTCTCTCTAAGCCCACACCCTCCTCCTAAGCTAGCCCGCTGCCAACCAGTTATTGTCCATCGTCGCTTCTTTCATCCATGTTACCAAGAAAGGCACGCCAACATCCATCCATCTCCGCTCCCTTGCATTCTGAACTCTCTTCTCCTCGAATGACACAAGGGGTGGGTTACATCTCCTCTGCCCCAGCGCTGTTTATAAGACTGTGCCACTTTCAAGGCCATCTTTAATGCACTGAGAGGCCTGCTGTATGTGGTCATCCAAGACCAGTCAATAATTCACCACGGTGCTGTGATATGCCTCTGTATTGTTGCACACATGGGTCCTGTTTGAGTCTCTTTGCTTGGTCTGTCCACATCACTGCACATGTCATGGTTGCCATATCATACATGTGGGCCTTCCAGCACGCATGCCACTCACCTTGCCAGCCATCACAAGGTCATTGAAGTGCTTCCAACATCGCACCCAGGTCCCTGCCACCATCCCACAGCCGCTCATGTCTTGAACCACCTGCAGCTAGATCTTCCTTTTGACGCCAACTTGCTTCCTCCCATCCTCTGGGGATAATACCTCTCTCCTTTTCCACACTGCCTACAGGAGCACCTCGAGGAAAGCGTCACTGAAACGTGGAGCCACCCTTCCTTACCCTGCAACCATTGTCCCACATCCTGCTTTCCATGTTTGCAACCAGTACAACAGCTACAGACTCCCCAGGCACCTTCAAGCTCCCTGCCCATTATATGATAGCATCCCGCAGCCCTGATGTTAATTGGCTTTATATAAGAATATTTCTGCAGAAGTCCCAACACCACATGTGCCATAGCATGAGACAGAAATTACCCCATCATCAGGTTCCTGAGCAAAAACGTCAATGACCTTTCAGCTGAATGAGCAGAGTTTTCAATCGGAGCCATGGACAATGGTGTTAGTTGAACAGAACTTGATGCGGAATAAGGTTTAGGCAGCAGAGTTTTGGATGAACTATAGTTTATGATGCATGGGAGGCTGGCCAGAAAGGTATTGAATGCAATTGAGCCTGGAGGTGACAAAGGCATGGGTGAGAGCTTCAGCAGCTGTCAACTAAGGCAAAAGTGGTGATGTTGCAGTGGCAGCACTTGGAGGTGTGATGAAGAACTGAGAGAGTCAGAAGATCAGGCAGGGTTAAATACATCCTTAAATAATTTAATCAGTGTGTCTCAGTCTCAGGATTCACATCCCGTCTAATTTTGTTATTCAAGCCCTATTCATTTATGTGTGCGGGACGTTTGAATTATTTTGCATAGCTTCACACACATTAACTAAGGGGATGATTTGTGCTCGGCCTATACGAGAACTTCTAAGTTTCTACATGGCCGTGTAACTTAGACGAAACATTGATCAGGACTCATTCCAGAAAATAATTACACTGACTAGGTGAACATGTGTCTCTTCTTTCAGTCAAAACTGTTAATTTTTGAATGTTTTGTGTTTAAACAAGGGGTGTGAATGCCATCATCAGAAGCAATGTTTTGGAGCATTTTCTAACTCTGCCTAATAACAAACATAGAAGACATTCACCTGCCAAATCAGCTAAACTGCAGGATAAGAAATGTTTGAGGCTAAAAAAAGGGGGAGAAATGGAAATATAAAAGGTGAAATCATTCTGTTGCATTCTTTTGTCATGACTTTATATTTGGAAATTCAGACTTTCCAGATATAATAACTTGCTGAAAAATATGGCTTCTAAAGAGTAAACAGTTAAAAACCGTCATCTTAATGTCCCATTTTTAACAACATTGTAATGTTGATTTTCAGGAACTTATTCGCTTATGTTCAAATAATGGTGCATTCTTATAGCTCCATGAACTATGCAAGTAGAAATGTTATTGAGGTCAGTCAAAGTACATGTGTGTGTTATTTCATGCTAAACAATTCTCAATAGAGGCACAAAATATTTATAGAAAGCATATTTGAAATAGCCGTCTTTGGTATTTGTAATTGGCATTATTAGAGAAAGAATTTCAGGAAAAGCAAAGCAAACATATGGCAACATTGGTCATAGGTTGCCATAAACCTTTGGTTGTTAAACAATGTTACAGTAATTGCCTTTACCTGCCACCTTAATTCATACATACTGAATTTAACAATTCACTGATTTAGAATATAAATAGTCTGAATAATATTATGTAAAATGTGCCGAATTATTCAAGATAAACTTTGACTCAGTGGTAGCATTCTCACCTCTGAGTCAGAAGATGGTAGATTCAAGACTGGATTACATAGAGATCTGAATACAAGATCAGGGCTAACAGTCCAGGGCAGTAGTGTGGGGTGTTTCACTGTCGGAGTTGCCACATTTCGGATGAGTCATTACACCGAGACAAGGGCCTGGATTCTCCGATTCTGGGGCTACGCCAGAAATAATGCAGCAAAATGGCCACCAATTCCCCGTTTTGCTGGGGGGCTAGCAGGACGGCAGCAGAGAGACCGGCACTAGCTGCCGATATGTCCTGGAGAATTGCCAGGTCCGTTGCCGTGCATGCGCATGGCGGCAGCCTGCAGCGGTCGTGCTGTGCTACATGGTGCCGGCCGCTTGTGGACCCGGGCCGGGAAAAAGTCCCCCACTTCGGCCATCTCATGAGCCCTCGACCAAGGCCCCCCCCCCTCCCCCCCCCCCGCCCCACAGTGCCCCAGCCCCGAATAATGTCCTCCCCTGCCCACGGATCGGCCCTTCCTCGACTGTGGCGGTGCTGGACCGAGTCCGCAGCCGCCAAGGTGAGTTCCCGACGGATGAGACCACACGTGTCCCACACCGCCTGGAATTTGCCGGTAGGGGGCAGAGCATCGGGGGCAGGCCTCAGGCAACGTCGCTTTGGAGGGGGCGGAGCATCGCAAAAGCGGCACTGCCCCCGATTTGGTCGGGAACTCGGATTCTCTGGCCGGTCACTGAACGTGATTACAGCGTCGGCGACCAGAGAATCCAGCCCCAGATGGCTGACTTCTCACATGGACTTAAAAGATCCTCTAATACTATTCACAGAAGAACAAGGGAAATTCTCCTTCTCTCCTGCCCAACATCTATCCTTCAAACAACACCTAAATCAAACGGTCTGGTCATTTATTTCAATGCTGTTTGCGGTGGCTTGCTATGTGTAAATTGGATTTTACATTTCCTATATTAGAACAAAGACTGCTGTTCAAAAGTACTTAATTGCCTTTTGGATGCCCTAAGGTTACGAATTCTAAATGCAAGCATTTTACAATTTTCATTTTTCTGTTTATTTATTCTCAAGTTGTTGGCATGGCTGGCAAGGAAGACATTTATTACCTATTCTTTCGTTGCCTTACGGAATAGTTTGTGCAGTCACTTCTGAGGGAAGTTAAGAGTCAACCATGTTGGTGTGGGGATGGATTCATATATAAAACTGACCAAGTAAGGACAACATGGTTCCTTTTCTAAAGATGTGGAGATGCCGGCGTTGGACTGGGGTGAGCACAGTAAGAAGTCATACAACACCAGGTTAAAGTCCAACAGATTTGTTTCAAACACTAGCTTTCAGAGCACAGCTCCTTCCTCACGTGAATGAAGAGGTATGTTCCAGAAACATATATATAGACAAAGTCCAAGATGCAAGACAATGCTTTGAATGCGAGCATTTGCAGGTAATTAAGTCTTTACAGGTCCAGAAATAAGGGTAACCCGAGGTTAAAGAGGTGGGAATTGTCTCCAGCCAGGACAGTTGGTAGGATTTTGCAAGCCCAGGTCAGATGGTGGGGGATGAATGTAATGCGACATGAATCCAAGGTCCCGGTTGAGGCCCTACTCATGTTTGAGGTTGCGCGGTTGTTTGAAGTACCTCAACCTCAAACAAATCATTGTTTGCAGCAAACTACCCAGCCTTCAGAACAGCGACCACAACACAACACAACCCTGCCATGGCAATCTCTGCAAGACGAGCCAGATCATCGACATGGTACCACCATTACACATGAGAACACCACCCACCAGGTACGCGGTACATACTCGTGCGACTCGGCCAACGTTGTCTATCTCATACGCTGCAGGAAAGGATGTCCCGAAACGTGGTACATTGGCGAGACCATGCAGACGCTGCGACAACGAATGAACGGACATCGCGCAACAATCACCAGGCAGGAATGTTCCCTTCCAGTCGGGGAACACTTCAGCAGTCAAGGGCATTCGGCCTCTGATCTCCGGGTAAGCGTTCACCAAGGCGGCCTTCGGGACCCGCGACAACGCAGAATCGCCAAGCAGAAACTTATAGCCAAGTTCCGCACACATGAGTGCGGCCTCAACCGCGACCTGGGATTCATGTCGCATTACATTCATCCCCCACCATCTGGCCGGGCTTGCGAAATCCTACCAACTGTCCTGGCTTGAGACAATTCACACCTCTTTAACCTGGGGTTACCCCTATCTCTGTATCTGTAAAGGCTTAATAACATGCAAATGCTCACATTAAAAGCATTGCCTTGCACCTTTGACTTTGTCTAAATATATTGGGCATCATTCTCCGACCCCCCAGCGGGTCGGAGAATGGCCGTTGGCCGCCGTGAATCCCGCCCCCGCCGGTTGCCGAAGTCTCCGAAGGGAGAAAAGTCGGCGGGGCGTTAATGTCGCCGCTGCCGTCGGAGAATGGCACGGGTCTGCGCAAGGCAGCCGATTTTCGGCCTGCCGAAATTCTCCCTTCCGGATGGGCCGAAGTCCCGTCGACGTGATGACCGTTCACGTCGACGTAAATTAAACCTCTTTTTCATCGGCGTGACCCTGTGCTCCAGGTTCATGCCGACCAGCGTGGAGGTGAGTGACGGCCTGGGGGGTTGGCTCTGGGCAGGCGATGGCATGGCCGCAGTCTGAATGCGTGAGGAGAGGTGTGTCTCGGGTTGTGTGTGTGTGTGTGCGGCGGAGTGGGGGGGGGGGTTAGAGTGGGTTGGGCTCCGGGGGAGTGCCGGGAGGGGGGTCCGTGCCGGGGAGGGGGATGGGGGTCCGTGCCTGGGTGGAGGTTGGGGGGGGGTCCGTGCCGGGGAGGAGGTTGGGGTCCATGCCGGGGTGGAGGTTGGGGTCCGTGCCTGGGTGGAGGTTGGGGGGGGGTCCGTGCCGGGGTGGAGGTTGGGGTCCATGCCGGGGTGGAGGTTTGGGTCCGTGCCGGGGTGGAGATTGGGGTCCGTGCCGGGGTGGAGGTTGGGGTCCGTGCCGGGGTGGAGGCTGGGGGCGGGGTCCGTGCCGGGGAGGGGGATGGGGGGGGGGTCCGTGCCGGGGAGGAGGTTGGGGTCCGTGCCGGTGTGGAGGTTGGTGGGGGGTCCATGCCGGGGAGGGGGATGGGGGGGGTCCGTGCCGGGGTGGAGGTTGGGGTCCGTGCCGGGGTGGAGGTTGGGGGAGGTCCGTGCCGGGGAGGGGGATGGGGGGTCCGTGCCAGGGAGGAGGTTGGGGTCCGTGCCGGGGTGGAGGTTGGTGGGGGGTCCGTGCCGGGGAGGGGGATGGGGGGGTCCATGCCGGGGTGGAGGTTGGGGGGCGGTCCGTGCCGGGGTGGAGGTTGGGGGGGTACCGTGCCGGGGAGGGGGATGGGGGGGGTCCGTGCCGGGGAGGGGGATGGGGGATGGTCCGTGCCGGGTGGAGGTTGGGGCAGGGGTCCGTGCCGGGGAGGGGGATGGGGGGGTCCGTGCCGGGGTGGAGGTTGGGGTCCGTGCCGGGGTGGAGGTTGGGGTCCGTGCCGGGGTGGAGGTTGGGGTCCGTGCCGGGGTGGAGGCTGGGGGGGGGGGTCCGTGCCGGGGATGGGGATGGGGGGGGTCCATGCCGGGGTGGAGGTTGGGGGGGGGTCCGTGCCGGGGTGGAGGTTGGGGTCCGTGCCGGGATGGAGGTTGGGGTCCGTGCCGGGGTGGAGGTTGGGGGGGGGTCCGTGCCGGGGAGGGGGATGGGGGGTCCGTGCCGGGGTGGAGGTTGGGGGGGGGTCCATGCCGGGGTGGAGGTTGGGGGGGTCCGTGCCGGGGTGGAGGTTGGGGGGGGGGTCCGTGCCGGGGAGGGGGATGCGAGGGCAAGTGAGTTGGTCCACCTGGCCAGGTGCCAGCCTCCAACAGTTGGACCCATGCAGTCCATGCCACCTGGCTGGGGGGGAGGAGGGGATATGGGCAATGATGACATGTCGTCGTTCCCCTCCCCCCCCCACCAGGCCGTCATGTTTTCCGATCATCCAGCGATGTTGGCCGCCGTGGCGGCAGCCGCTAAAGTCTATGTTGCCCTGGATGAGGAGGAGGAGGAAGAGGAGGAGCGTGCCAGAGAGGCGGCGCAGGCTGCCGCAGAGGGACAGGCGGCAACGCCCAGGCTGGAGGGACACCTGACCGACAGGACGAGGAGGGGGAGGAGGACGTCGCGGCCCCAAGGCAACGGAGGCACCCGAGGGCGCCCCGTGTGTACCGGCCCCGGCAGTCATACCAGGACCTCACGGACCGGGAATGCAGGAGGAGACTCCGGATGAGGCGGGAAACCATGGCACACATCTGCCACCTGCTGGCACACCTGTCACCGCGTGGCACTGGCGGGGGACACCCTCTCCCTGAACTTTTTTGCAACGGGGTCATTCCAGGCACCGAGTGGGGACCTGTCCGGCATAACGCAGACATCGGTGCATCGGGGCAGTGACAGATGCCCTATATGCCATGGCGCACCGCTACATCCGCTTCCCCGTGGACCGGGCCAGCCAAGATGCCCGGGCCGTGGGCTTCTCTGCCGTGGCCGGGTTCCCCATGGTCCAGGGCGCGATCGATGGGATGCACATCGCCGTGCGGCCACCTGCAGATAACAGGGCCGTGTTCACCAATAGGAAGGGGACCATTTCAATGAACATACAGGTGGTCTGCGACCACCGCATGATGATCCTGCACGTCTGCGCCCGTTACCCAGGCAGTGTACACGACTCATACGTGTTGTCGCGGTCATCCATCCCCGGCATGTACGAGGGACGCCATCCTCGGCTGAGGGGCTGGTTGCTGGGCGACAGGGGCTACCCATTGCGATCATGGCTGATGACGCCTATACGGAGGCCACGCAATGAGGCGGAGAACCGCTACAATGATGCCCATGTGGCGACAAGGGGAGTGATAGAGGTGCTTTGGCGTGCTGAAGATGCGTTTCAGGTGCCTGGACCTCTCTGGGGGCGCCCTCCAGTATCGGTCAGATAGGGTCGGCCGCATCATTGTGGTGTGCTGCGTCCTGCACAACATAGCCCAGCAGAGGGGCGATGTGCCGCAGGCAGAGGAGGGCAGAGTGGAGGAGCAGCAGGAAGAGGCGCAGTCCTCCCCAGATGAGGGGGATGGGGCTAATGGTCAGGGCAGACAGGGTAGACACAGGCGGGTGGCTGTCCACCGTTACCGGCTGGCCCAGCGGGCATGGGACAGACTGATAGCCGCCCGCTTCACTGACTAGATGGGCGTGGAAATCAGGTAGTATGGCCACAGACCGCACACCATGGCAACAGCCGACCACCCACACACCCCACCCATCCACCCACCCAGCACCCTCACCCCCCTCCCCAACCCCACCCACCACACCCGCATGCACACCACCCCCCCCCATTGCCGACCCACCTGTGGCACAACGGGCCGGGCTCACACAGTTGCGGGTGGACGCGTGTCTATTGCAGGCCATGGAGGATGATGACAACCCGCCCTGCGGTGAGCTCCTGGCTCTACATCGTTGGACTATGTCTGACCCATGGCCACAGTACCACCATCCACCCGGACCATCCCTGCATGCGGCTGTGACACTGCAGCGCACGGTCCCGTCCTCTGCCCGGGGGATGTTGATGGCGGCCCACGGGGAAGGGGGCAGACTCACCTGGGGCTGAGGTAAGACCACCCCTCACACACACACTGGCGCTCAACGTACATGACACCCCCGCACGCTTTGGACAGAGCACAAAGGCAGCTTCTGTAGGTGTAACATTGACTTTAATAACCAAACGTGTTCATGCACGTGCCTTAGCCCCTAAATCTCATCTGTGCCCTGCACCCGTGCCAACTTACTCAGTGTCTAATTGTTTGGCCTTACGGGCCCTTTGACTACGTCTACGTGGTTCCCCAGACGGTACAGCAGAACTGGAGGTGGACTCCTGTGATTCCTGCCCTCTAACACTGGATCCCTTTGGCGGCCGTTTCCTGGGGCGTCCTGGCCTAGATGGGCCAGGCTGTGGCCCGGGCGACTGGGATGGCAAGCTGCCAGCCTGTCCTGCCGTTGCCCACCCGATGCACCTGGGACGGAAGGGGGGGAGTCCGAGGTGTCGCGGTGTACCGGGACCTCCCCTACAGGGGGAGCCGGGACGGACCACACCACCTCCTCCTCCCTCGGGGTGCCCGATGGCCCCCAGGCCTCGGCATGGGTGGGGGATGCGAACGGACTGGCCATCCGACGCCCCCCCGTCATCTGGCGCTGCCAGTCCTGGAGGCCCGTGCTGGTATCGACAGGGGTCTGCAGGTTTGCAGCCATGGAGCCCAGGGGGTTGGCAAACCCTGTCTGTGACAGTGCGACGCCGGCTCGCACATGGCCACTGGCGCCGATGCCCTCAGCGATGGCCTGCAGAGACTGGGCCATGACCTGCTGAGCTGGGCCATGGCCTGCAGAGACTGGGCTATGGCGTTGAGCGCCTCTGCCATCTGGCGCTGGCACTGGCTCATGGCCTCCTGTGAGAGGGCAGCCATGTCCTGGGCCACAGACGCCGCCTGCACGGAAAGCCCCAGGCCTCGCAAACTGTTCCCCATGCCTGACACCGTCGCACCCATTGCCTCCACCGCGGACGCCACCCGTGCGGTGTCAGCCTGGGTGGCACGCATGACCGGCACCACTCCCAGCTCCTGGACGCGGGTGGACTCCTCCACCTGCGACTGCAGCCGCCGCAAGCCGGCCGTCACCCTCTTCGCTCGTCTCCGGGTCGGTGGTTGCATCGGATCTATGTGTGGGTGTGGTAACTCCAGGAACCCGGGATCCATCTGGGCGGCAGATGTTCGTTTGGGCTGGGCTGCCCTCCGACCGCCTGGCCCCTCTGCTGCTCCTACCTCCACCTGCTGTACCGGGATGGCTGTGTTGTGCGCACCAGTGAGTGCACCAGATGCCTCATCACTAAAGTGCCCAACCGAGGTGAGTGTTTCTGCGATGGTGGAGGGTGTTGGTGACAGCAGTGGCGTTGTGTCGTGCTCTTCGTCCCACTCTGAGTCCATGGCACTTTGAGGTGGGGGTTCGTCTCCACCCATCCACTCTGAGTCACTGTCCGGTATTTCGTCTTCCTGGGTAGTGCTGTCCCGGGTAGGGGTGTCCTGGGCAGTGCTGTCCCGGGTAGTGGTGTCCCGGGTAGTGGTGTCCTGGGTAGTGGTGTCCTGGGTAGTGGTGCCCCGGGTAGTGGTGTCCTGGCTCGGATGTGATGGGGGCCTGTCGCTGCCCCGCTCGTCGCTGGGTGGTCGCTCCCGCACGTGACGGGGGTGTCGTCTCCCTGTTTCTCCAGGTCTCTCCGTCTCCCGTGGTGTGCGAGGGGCATCCTGCGGGCGTCGCATGCTGGAGGGTCCGGGTCTCTCCGTCTCCCGTGGTGTGCGAGGGGCATCCTGCGGGCGTCGCATGCTGGAGGGTCCGGGTCTCTCCGTCTCCCGTGGTGTGTGAGGGGCATCCTGCGGGCGTCGCATGCTGGAGGGTCCGGGTCTCTCCGTCTTCCGTGGTGTGCGAGGGGCATCCTGCGGGCGTCGCATGCTGGAGAGTCCGTGTCTCTCCGTCTCACGTGGTGTGCGAGGGGCATCCTGCGGGCGTCGCATGCTGGAGGGTCCGTGTCTCTCCGTCTCCCGTGGTGTGCGAGGGGCATCCTGCGGGCGTCGCATGCTGGAGGGTCCGTGTCTCTCTGTCTCCCGTGGTGTGCGAGGGGCATCCTGCGGGCATCGCATGGAGGGTCCGTGTCTCTCCGTCTCCCTTGGCCTCCGAGGGGCATCCTGCGGGCGGTCTGCATCTGCGGGGATGGGTGCCTGGACGTTTGGTCCTGCGATACACAATGAAGCATGCATGGGTAGACATCAGGCAGTGATCAGGTGATATGGGGGAGGGGGATATAGGGGAGGGGGGGATATGGGGACGGGCTGTCGGTGGCTCACTTGCTAGTACGCCCCCGACCTCTGCATCAGCAACCTCCCGGTCGTCAGGTCCGCCAGCCAGTTCCAGGGCCCTTTCCTCGTGTTCGGTCAGTGGCCTCTCATCAGCGGGGCCTCCTCCAGTCCTCACATGCTCCATATTGTTGTGTGCGCGCTTCTCCTGTGGGGGGGGGGGGGCGGCAGGGGTAAAAGGCAACACTGTTAGGCAGGTATATGAATGCACGCCATCGGTTGCGCGTGCATTGCAGAGGTTAAGGTTAGGGCTGGATTCACTTGGGCATATGGGGGATATGGGGAGGGGATATGGGGGAGGGGGGATATGGGGGATATGGGGGAGGGGGGATATGGGGGTTATGGGGGAGGGGGATAAGGGTGAGGGGGGATATGGGGGAGGGGGGATATGGGGGAGGGGGATATGGGTAGGGGGGATATGGGGGATATGGGGAGGGGGGATATGGAAGAGGGGGGATATGGGGGAGGGGGGATATGGGGGGAGGGGGATATGGGGGAGGGGGATATGGGGAGGGGGGATATGGGGAGGGGGGATATGGGGAGGGGGATATGGGGGATATGGGGGAGGGGGATATGGGGATATGGGGAGGGAGATATGGGAGAGGTGGGATATGGGGGATAGGGGGGAGGGGGGATATGGGGGAGGGGGATATGGGGGAGGGGGGATATGGGGGAGGGGGGATATGGGGGAAGGGGGATATGGGGGAGGGGGGATATGGGGGAAGGGGGATATGGGGAGGGGGATATGGGGGAGGGGGATATGGGGAAAGGGTATATGGGGGAGGGGGGATAAGGGGGAGGGGATATGGGGGAGTGGGGATATGGGGGTTATGGGGAGGGGGATATGGGGGATATGGGTGAGGGTGATATGGGGGAGGGGGATATGGGGAGGGGGATATGGGGAGGGGGGATATGGGGGATATGGGGAGGAGGGATATGGGGGAGGGGGGATATGGGGGGGGATATGGGGGAGGGGGGATATGGGGGATATGGGGAGGGGGATATGGGGAGGGGGATATGGGGAGGGGGGATATGGGGGATGGGGGAGGGGGGATATGGGGGAGGGGGGATATGGGGAGGGGGATATGGGGAGGGTGGATATGGGGGAAGGGGGGATATGGGGGAGAGGGGATATGGGGGAAGGGGGGTTATGGGGAGGGGGGATATGGGGGAGGGGGGATATGGGGAGGGGGGATATGGGTAAGGGGGATATGGGGAGGGGGGATATGGGGAGGGGGGATATGGGGAGGGGGATATGGGGGATATGGGGATATGGGGAGGGGGATATGGGTGAGGGGGTTTTGGGGGTGGGGGATATGGGGGATATGGGGAGGGGGATATGGGGGAAGGTGGATATGGGAATGGGGAGGGATATGGGGGAAGGTGGATATGGGGCATATGGGGAGGGGGATATGGGGAATATGGGGAGGGGGATATGGGGGAGGGGGGATATAGGAGAGGGGGATATGGGGGAGGGGGGATATGGGGGGAGGGGATATGGGGAGGGGGGATATGGGGGAGGGGGATATGGGGAGGGGGATATGGGGGAGGGGGGATATGGGGGAAGGGGGGGATATGGGGGAGGGGGATATGGGGGGATATAGGGGAAGGGGGGATATGGGGAGGGGGGATATGGGGGAAGGGGGATATGGGGGAGGGGGATATGGGGAGGGGGATATTGGGGAGGGGGGATATGGGGGGGATATGGGGGAGGGGGATATGGGGATATGGGGAGGGGATATAGGGAGGTGGGATATGGGTAGGGGGAGGGGGGATATGGGGGAGGGGGGATATGGGGGAGGGGGATATGGGGGAGGGGGGATATGGGGGAAGGGGGATATGGGGGAGGGGGGATATGGGGGAAGGGGGATATGGGAGGGGATAGGGGAAGGGGGGATATGGGGGGAGGGGGGATATGGGGGAGGGGGGGATATGGGGGTAGGGGGGATATGGGGGAAGGGGGATATGGGGAGGGGGGATATGGGAGGGGGGATATGGGTAAGGGGGATATGGGGAGGGGGGATATGGGGAGGGGGGATATGGGAGGGGGATATGGGGGATATGGGGATATGGGGAGGGGGATATGGGTGAGGGGGTTTTGGGGGTGGGGGATATGGGGGATATGGGGAGGGGATATGGGGAAGGTGGATATGGGGCATATGGGGAGGGGGGATATGGGGAATATGGGGAGGGGGATATGGGGGAGGGGGGATATAGGAGAGGGGGGATATGGGGGGAGGGGGGATATGGGGGGAGGGGATATGGGGAGGGGGGATATGGGGGAGGGGGGATATGGGGAGGGGGATATGGGGGGAGGGGGGATATGGGGGAAGGGGGATATGGGGAGGGGATATGGGGGGATATAGGGGAAGGGGGGATATGGGGAGGGGGGATATGGGGAAGGGGGATATGGGGAGGGGGATATGGGGAGGGGGATATTGGGAGAGGGGGATATGGGGGGGATATGGGGGAGGGGGATATGGGGATATGGGGGAGGGGGATATGGGGAGGTGGGATATGGGGATAGGGGGAGGGGGGATATGGGGAGGGGGATATGGGGATGGGGGATATGGGGAGGGGGGATATGGGGGAAGGGGGATATGGGGGAGGGGGGATATGGGGAAGGGGGATATGGGGAGGGGGATAGGGGGAGGGGGGATATGGGGGAGGGGGGATATGGGGGAGGGGGATATGGGGGAGGGGGGATATGGGGGAAGGGGGATATGGGGGAGGGGGGATATGGGGGAAGGGGGATATGGGGAGGGGGATATGGGGAGGGGGGGA
Organism: Scyliorhinus torazame; assembly: GCF_047496885.1. Taxonomy (NCBI): domain Eukaryota; kingdom Metazoa; phylum Chordata; class Chondrichthyes; order Carcharhiniformes; family Scyliorhinidae; genus Scyliorhinus; species Scyliorhinus torazame. Next base: position 100,598,621 of record NC_092717.1, read on the forward strand.
TATGGGAAAGGGGATATGGGGGAGGGGGGATAAGGGGGAGGGGATATGGGGGAGTGGGGATATGGGGGTTATGGGGAGGGGGGATATGGGGGATATGGGTGAGGGGGATATGGGGGAGGGGGGATATGGGAGGGGGATATGGGGAGGGGGGATATGGGGGATATGGGGAGGAGGGATATGGGGAGGGGGGATATGGGGGAGGGGGATATGGGGAGGGGGGATATGGGGAGGGGGCATATGGGGGATATGGGGAGGGGGATATGGGTGAGGGGGGATATGGGGAGGGGGGATATGGGGGATGGGGAGTGGGGATATGGGGGAGGGAGGATATGGGGAGGGGGATAATGGGGAGGGTGGATATGGGGGAAGGGGGGATTGGGGGAGAGGGGATATGGGGGAAGGGGGGTTATGGGGAGGGGGGATATGGGGGAGGGGGGATATGGGGAGGGGGGATATGGGGAAGGGGGATATGGGGAGGGGGGATATGGGGAGGGGGGGATATGGGGAGGGGGGGATATGGGGAGGGGGATATGGGGGATATGGGGATATGGGGAGGGGGATATGGGTGAGGGGGTTTTGGGGGTGGGGGATATGGGGGATATGGGGAGGGGGATATGGGGGAAGGTGGATATGGGGCATATGGGGAGGGGGATATGGGGAATATGGGGGAGGGGGATATGGGGGAGGGGGGATATAGGAGAGGGGGGATATGGGAGGGGGATATGGGGGGAGGGGATATGGGGAGGGGGGGATATGGGGAGGGGGGATATGGGGAGGGGGATATGGGGGAGGGGGATATGGGGGAAGGGGGGATATGGGGAGGGGGATATCGGGGGGATATGGGGGAAGGGGGGATATGGGGAGGGGGGATATGGGGGAAGGGGGGGATATGGGGGAGGGGGATATGGGGAGGGGATATTGGGGAGGGGGGATATGGGGGGGATATGGGGGAGGGGGATATGGGGATATGGGGAGGGGGATATGGGGAGGTGGGATATGGGGGATAGGGGAGGGGGGATATGGGGGAGGGGGGATATGGGGGAGGGGGGATATGGGGGAAGGGGGATATGGGGGAAGGGGGATATGGGGGAGGGGGGATATGGGGGAAGGGGGATATGGGGGAGGGGGATATGGGGGAGGGGGGATATGGGGAAGGGGGGGATATGGGGGAGGGGGATATGGGGGAGGGGATATGGGGGAGTGGGGATATGGGGGTTATGGGGAGGGGATATGGGGGATATGGGTGAGGGGGGATATGGGGGAGGGGGATATGGGGAGGGGGATATGGGGAGGGGGGATATGGGGAGGGGGGATATGGGGGAGGGGGTATATGGGGAGGGGGGATATGGGGGAGGGGGGATATGGGGGAGGGGGGATATGGGGATATGGGGAGGGGGATATGGGAGGGGGGATATGAGGGATGGGGAGGGGGGATATGGGGGAGGGGGGATATGGGGAGGGGGGATATGGGGGAGGGTGGATATGGGGGAAGGGGGGATATGGGGGAGAGGGGATATGGGGGAAGGGGGGATATGGGGAGGGGGGATATGGGGGAGGGGGGATATGGGGAGGGGGGATATGGGGAAGGGGGATATGGGGAGGGGGGATATGGGGAGGGGGGATATGGAGAGGGGGATATGGGGGATATGGGGATATGGGGGAGGGGGATATGGGTGAGGGGGGATATGGGGGTGGGGGATATGGGGGATATGGGGAGGGGGATATGGGGAGGGTGGATATGGGGCATATGGGGAGGGGGATATGAGGAATATGGGGGAGGGGGATATGGGGAGGGGGGATATAGGAGAGGGGGGATATGGGGGAGGGGGGATATGGGGGAAGGGGATATGGGGAGGGGGGATATGGGGGAGGGGGGATATGGGGAGGGGGATATGGGGAGGGGGGGATATGGGGGAAGGGGGGATATGGGGGAGGGGGATATGGGGGGATATGGGGGAAGGGGGGATATGGGGAGGGGGAATATGGGGAAGGGGGATATGGGGGAGGGGGATATGGGGGAGGGGGGATATTGGGGAGGGGGGATATGGGGGGGATATGGGGGAGGGGGATATGGGGGAGGGGGGATATGGGGACGGGGGATATGGGGAGGGGGATATGGGGAGGAGGGATATGGGGGAGGGGGGATATGGGGGAGGGGGGATATGGGGAGGGGGATATGGGGGAAGGGGGATATGAGGGATATGGGGAGGGGGATTTGGGGGAGGGGGCATATGGAGGATAGGGGGAGGGGGATATGGGGGAGGGGGATATGGGGGAGGGGGGATATGGGGGAGGGGGATATGGGGAAAGGGGGGATATGGGGAGGGGGATATGGGGGAAGGGGGGATATGGGGGAAGGGGGGATATGGGGAGGGGGGATTGGGGAAGGGGGGATATGGGGAGGGGGGATATGGGGGAGGGGGATATGGGGAGGGGGGATATGGGGGATATGGGGGAGGGGGGATATGGGGGAGGGGGGATATTGGGGATATGGGGAGGGGGATATGGGGAGGGGGGATATGGGGATATGGGGAGGGGGATATGGGGGAGGGGGGATATGGGGGAGGGGGATATAGGAGAGAGGGATATGGGGAGGGGGGATATGGGGGAAGGGGGATATGGGGGAGGGGGGATATGGGGGAGGGGGGTATGGGGGGAGGGGGGATATGGGGGAAGAGGGGATATGGGGAAGGGGGATATGGGGAAGGGGGGATATGGGGGAGGGGGGATATGAGGGAGGGGGGATATGGGGGAGGGGGGATATGGGGGGGTATGGGGAGGGGGGATATGGGGGTGGGGGGATATGGGGGAGGGGGGATATGGGGGAGGCTCACCCTGCCTGCTCTGACGAGGTCGTTCACCTTCTTGTGGCACTGGGTGACTGTTCCTGGTGTCAGGGCCGCAGCGGTGACGGCCTCTGCCACTTCCCTCCACAGACGCCGGCTGTGGCGTGGGGCAACTCTGCGGCTGTACCCGGGATACAGGGCGTCCCTCCTCTGCTCCACCGCGTCCAGGAGCGCCTCCACATCCCGTTACTCGAACCTCGGGGCTGAGCGGCGGCCAGCCATCCAGTCGGGTGTTCCAGTCGGGTGTTCCGGTCGGGTGGGGGGAGCAGCGCGGCCTTATGAGCCGTCACGCCGTGCGGCGTGAACCACAGCGCAAGCGCGGATCCCGTTACGTCGCTGCTAGCCCATTTTGGGCCGGAGACTTTCGACCCATTTTTCCGATGTGACGCAAGTCGGATTTGCGCCGTTTTTTGCGCCGATCGGCAGACTTTCCGCCGATAACGGAGAATTTCGCCCATGTTTCTGGAACCTACCTCCTCATTCTCCTGAGGAAGGAGCTGTGCTCTGAAAGCTAGTATTTGAAACAAACCTGTTGGACTTTAACCTGGTGTTGTAATACTTCTTACTGTCCTTTTCTGCAGGACTCCAGTTTACCAGTCAGGTTTTTACAATAATCCAACAACTGTATAATTACTTTTTCTAATAACTGGTTTATAAACTGCAGTCAAATTCTCAAGCTGCCATGGTGAGATTTGAACTCACTGGGCAGAATTCTCCATTTGGGAGACTAAGGGCCAGATTCTCCAATTCTGAGGCTAAGTGCGGAGGATCTGAGACTGGGGGCATCATTCTCTGACCCCTCAGCGGGTCAGAGAATGGCCGTTGGCCGCCGTGAATCCCGCCCCCGCCGTTTGCCGAAGTCTCCGAAGGGAGAAAAGTCGGCGGGGCGTTAATCTCCGGTACCGGAGATTGGGTGGGGGCGGGAATTGGGCCGCGCCGGTTGGCGGGCCCCCCCGCTCAATTCTCCGGCCTGGATGGGTCGAAGTCCTGCCGAGAAATTGCCTGTCCCGCCGGCGTAAATTAAAGTAGGTATTTACCGGCAGGACAAGGCGGCGTGGGCGGGCTCCGGGGTCCTGGGGGGGGCGCGGGGCGATCTGACCCCGGGGAGTGCCCCCACGGTGGCCTGGCCCGCGAACGGGGCCCACCGATCCGCGGGCGGGCCTGTGCCGTGGGGGCACTCTTTCCCTTCCGCCTCTGCAACGGCCTCCACCATGGCGGAGGCGGAAGAGACTCTTCCCACTGCGCATGTGCGGGAAACTGTCAGCGGCCGCTGACACTCCCGCGCATGCGCCGTCCGGGGATGTCATTTCCGCGCCAGCTGGCGGGGCACCAAAGACCTTTTCCGCCAGCTGGCGGGGCGGAAATCCCTCCGGCGCCAGCCTAGCCCCTCACTGTCGGGGCTCGGCCCCCAAAGATGCGGGGCATTCCGCACCTTTGGGGCGGCGCGATGCCCGTCTGATTGGCGCCGTCTTGGGCGCCAGTCGGCGGACATCGCGCCGTTGGTGGAGAATTTTGCCCTGGATTCTCCAATCCTGCAGCTATGTCCGGTGGGGGTGCTATCAGCTGCGCAGCGTAAAGCCCCCGGCTTTACCTGCAGATACAGCCAGAGAATGGCCGGGTCCGGGGCCACGCATGCACACGGCGGTGGCTGCGCCGTGCAACATGGCGCCTTCCGCGGACGGACTGGGCCTGCCAAAAACTGCCCACTTGCGACCAGGCTCGGCACCCCCGGACCGCCCCCGATTCCAACGTAAACGGAGATTCTCCAGCCGATTGGCAAACGCGATTTCTGCGTCGGCGATCGGAGAATCCTGCCCCACTGTTTTACGTGAAAAAAATCAGCGCCGGCATGTCACCGATACTGCGATCGGTGAGGGGCTGGCAGCCGCGCCACGTAAAACACCCGGCCCCCAGGAAATTAACAGCTGGAGAATGGCCGGGTCCGTGCCCGCGCATGTGTACAGTGACAACCAGCAGCGGTGGAGCCGTTAAACATGGTGGCTGCCATGAGCGGCCCGACCTGCCAGATAGTGGCCCACTGGACATCCCCTGGCCTCCCCTTGGCCAGCCCCCACCAGTCCCCCCAGACCTCGCGGAAGCCCTCCCGGCCAGCAACATGACTCCCGTCTGACTGTGGCGATGCTGGACATAGTCCTCAGCCGCCACGCCGGGTTCCCGCACGGCTGAGACCAGGGTCGTCATTCTCCGACCCCCCGCCGGGTTGGAGAATCGCCGGGGGCTGCCGTGAATCCCGCCCCCGCCGGTTGCCGAAGTCTCCGGTACCGGAGATTCGGCGGGGGAGGGATTCTCCAGCCCGGATGGGCCGAAGTCCCGCCGATAAATTGCCTGTCGCGCCGGCGTGGATTAAACCACCTTTTGAACGGTGGTACAAGGCGGCGTGGGCAGGCTCCGGGGTCCTGGGGGGGGCGCGGGGCGATCTGACCCCGGGGGGTGCCCCCACGGTGGCCTGGCCTGCGATCGGGGCCCACCGATCCGCGGGCGGGCCTGTGCCGTGGGGGCACTCTTTCCCTTCCGCCTCCGCAACGGCCTCCACCATGGCGGAGGTGGAAGAGACTCTCCCCACTGCGCATGCGCGGGAAACTGTCAGCGGCCGCTGACGCTCCCACGCATGCGCCGCCCCGATATGTCATTTCCGCGCCAGCTGGCGGGGCAACAAATGCCGTTTCCGCCAGCTGGCGGGGCGGAAATCCCTCCGGCGCCGGCCTAGCCCCTCAATGTCGGGGCTCGGCCCCCAAAGATGCGGAGCATTCCGCACCTTTGGGGCGGCGCGATGCCCATCTGATTGGCGCCGTTTTGGGCGCCAGTCGGCGGACATCGCGCCGTTTGGGGAGAATTTCGACCCAGAAGTGAACCGCGCCGTCTTGAACTCAGCCTATTGGGGGTGGAGCATCAGGAGAGGGCCTTCCGGTGACACGCTGAGGCCGTCCGAACCGGGACGTGCAGCACGCGCCGTGATGACGGCGTTTCAGAGGGAGTGGACCATACGAAACCTGCGTCAAACAGGCCCTGCCCCCCGATTTCGGCAAAAAAAGGAATTCTCCGCCTGATCGTCAGTTACGAAATCAGCATCGGGGAACGGAGAATCTCGCCCCAGGTTCTCCCACTGGTAGAGAATTGCTGCAGATGCGCCCTGCCGCTGGGAGCGCCAGTCATGATCTATTCAGGGCATGCAAATGGGTCAGCACACGGGCAGCGGGCAGCCCGTGATTCCTGGGCCCACTGGCGCCTGATCATGTGACCAGGTGTGTAGATGAGGGTAGTGCAGTTGATTAGTTTACATGGATTTCAGTAAAGCCTTTGGCAAGGTCCCACATGAGAGACGTATAAAGATGGCAAATGCACATGGAATACAGGGTGACCTAATAAGATGGATTCAAAATTGGCTCAACTGTAGGAGACAGAGGGTGATGACAGACAGCTGCTTTAGTGACTGGAAGCCAGTGTCCTGTGGTGTACCACAGAGATCTGTGCTGGGTCCCCTATTGTTAGTCATTTATATAAATGACATAGATAACTATGTGGGGGGCAGGTTCAGTCAGTTTGCGAATGACACAAAGATTGGCCGGGTGGTTAACAGTGAGGTGAGTGTCAGAGTGACACTGGGAACTTCTGAGGAATAAAGGGACCTTGGCGTGTTTGTCCACAGATCTCTGAAGGCAGAAGGGCAGGTTAATAAAGTGTTGAAAAGGGTCACTTGCCTTTATCAATCGATGCATAGATTACAAAAGTAGGGAGGTCATGTTGGAGTTGTATAGAACTTTGGTGAGGCCCCAGCTGGAGTACTGTATGCAATTCTGGTCGCCACATTATAGGAAGGATGTGATTGCCTTGGAGGGGGTGCAGAGGCGATTCACCAGGATGTTGCCTGGGATGGAACATTTAAGTTATGAAGAGAGGTTGGATAAGCTTGGGTTGTTTTCGCTGGAGCAGAGAAGACTGAGAGGCAATTTGATTGAGGTGTATAAGATTATGAGGAGCATGGACAGAGTGGATATGGAGCAGCTGTCCCCTTAGTTGAAGGGTCAGTTATGACGGGACACAAGTTCAAGGTCAGGGGCAGGAGGTTTAAGGGGAATTTGAAGAAAAAATGTTTTACCCAGAGAGTGGTAATGGTCTGGAATGCACTGCCTGGGAGGGTGGTAAAGAAGGGCTGCCTCACATCCTTTATAAAGTACCTGGATGAGCACTTGGCACGTCGTAACATTCAAGGCTGTGGGCCAAGGGCTGGCAAATGGGATTAGATAGACAGGTCAGGGGCTGGATTCTCCGCGCCCAGACTCCAAAATCGCGTCTGGCGCCGGGGCGGAGAATTCAGTCCCATTTATGGAATCAGGACCGACGCCGGTTCCTCGATTCTCCGGCCCCTGAAAAGCGGCGCACCCGGGAAGTAAGCTGCGCCGCGTATCCCCCACCTGCGGCCATTGTCAGAGGCCCGCCCCGCTATTCTCCTCCCCCAACCGTCCGAAGTCCCGATGGCGTATTTCTACCGGTTTCAGTCGTTCGGGAAACTCGCAGCCGCCATGGTCGGGGGCGGGCCGATTGGAGGGCAGGGGGGCCTCATATGGGACTGTGCCTTTATTGTGTGGGCAGTCCGGGTCGGGAGTGCGGCGGTCCAGCTCTGAGTCCACCATAGAGCACGGCACTGCCGCTGGAGGCCGCCACCGCGCACGTGCGCGGCCTCTGACCTGGAAGTGCGGTGGGGCATATCTGCAGCTGGAGCTGGGACCTTCACTACTAGTCCCTGATAGCCCCCAGCAAAATGGTGAATTTGTGGCCTTTTGACGCCTGTTTTTCTGGCGTAAAAGGCCACAATTTTCACGAAGGTGTGGGGACATAGTCCCTGAATCGTAAAATCCAGCCCCAGATGCTTCAGTGCAGACTCGATGGGCTGAAGGGCCTCTTCTGTGCTGTATTATTCTGTGATTCTGTGATCGCTGGAGCTGAGATTAGCCCTTAGATCCTGACAAGCTGGAGCAATTTTGAAATGCCCCACTCACACCACTCTCTCAATGCAGCAAGAAGATGGCGACTAGAAGAGCTGTACCTCGCTTCCTGGACGTGGAAATAGAAAGACTGCTGGATGCCATCGGAGAAGAGAGGAGCGTCACCCACTTCCCCAGGGTAGGGTGGAGACCCAAGCCTGTTCTACTCAATCAGACTTGGGATGGCTTGGCAGAGGCCATTAATGCTGCCAGCGTAAACAAGAAGACGGGCAGGCAATGTCGTAATAAGGTGAACAACCTCCTTCGAGCAGTTCGGGTGAGCCCCTGTCATCACTCCCGTCCCTCACCCCTCACAGTAGCCAACCCCACCCCCCCCCAATCCCCTGGAGGCCACAACACCCCACTTGCCTGCATTTCCCTTACAGCCCACCCTCCATGAACCCCCACCGCATGTATTGCCCTCCATGGGTAGAAGCCTTGCACACACATACACGCCAACAGCTGCAAACCCCCATCAAACTTTTGTCCCAACGTCTCAATATGTCCTTTCTGTGCCCCCAAAGACAAATGGTACCTACCTGCCGGGAGCGGGAATGGATCAGAGGGGCTATTCCAGACCTACGGGCTCACAAGCAGCATGAAGAAAAGGTTTTATAAATCATTGGGGAGGCCAATGAGTGGGAAGTGTCTGGAATCGAGTTTGGCATGAGGCTAACAAGTGAGAGGTCATTGCCACATAGAAGTCCCGATAGCAAGTGAGTCCATCATCTCCCATAGACCTGTCCTTCCCAAGGTCTCAACCCTTGTCTTTTGTCTTGCAGGATCACCATCAGCCAAGGCCAGTCCATCCGGGATTCCTGACCCCCACCGAGACCCTCAACACATCCAGGAGCATGACTCTGGGAAAGACCCCGACATCTGGGCACTGCTGTAACCTGTACCATCTGCCATCACAGAGACTGTCACCTCTGTGGGTAATGTTAGCGATCAAGCTCCTGGATCACCCGCTGGCAAACACCACACACATGCTACAGCACATCAGGTGGAGACAGGGACTCCCGAGGGCTGCCTGAGCCCAGGGAACAGCTGTCAGTCAGACAGATGCTTGCTTTCTAGAAAACACTCAAGCGGATGCAGACTCAGAGCCAAAGTCTACAGGACGGGGTTTCAGTGACATTCCAATACCTGCATGGTCAGCTGTCCACTTGCCTTCAGGTGCAGATGTTACCAACAATACGTGGCACCCAGGCCAACACTGAAATGGGGGTAGCCGTGGTGGAAAGTCTGGGACGATGTCAGAGCCATGTGTTAGGACATCCAAGCCTTGGGGTACACTGTGCTGTCCATGGTTGAGGCAGGACAGGATGGCCCATCCAGGGCACAGATGGACATTGCTGCAATGCTTCAGAGCTGGATGCTGATCGACCATGATCGGACATCGAGTGTCTTGGCCATGTCTCAGTTTTAGCGTCCTTGGCTGAGGACATGGTGAAGACAAGGGCGGGCCTCTTGGAACAGGCAGCACCAGGTGACAGTGGTACCTCTGAAGCTCACTCCGGCCTTCCCATCTCATGTGGTAACCCGGGGGCCAGCAAACACCCCGAGGAAGGCAGAAGTGTTGGGGTCCATCCTGGCGTCTCCCGCAGAGGAGGTGCTGGAACACCTCAGCGCTTCCGAATCCTCCCCAACTGACACTCGCACATCTGCTGGACAGAGCGGTGAACAGGATGATATGCCACCACCTGTGACACCCGAAGGTCGGCCAGGCCCATCCAGGCCCAGGCCTCCAGAGGACGTCCGCCAAGGGAATCACAGGGCAGAGGGCCGGACAAACAGCAGGCCGCCATCACTTTTGATGTGCTGTCTGGGGAACACCTAGAAGGAGGGGTAGAGCATGAAAGTTTAGGAAAGTAGATTAGACATGAGCTAGCATGGTGTATTAGATATTAGAAAGTAAGTGGGAAAGGTACACATAAATGTAAATAATTACTTTTTAAATCCTTTGCAGCTTGTTCTGCCTCTACCCTTTGTTCCATGGGCATGAAGGATGGGCTGGGACTGGGTGTTAAGCGGTGGCCGAGAGGTTGCAGGGCATGGGGAGAGCAATGTGAGCCCACTTCGTAGGACAGCATCCCAGGTGATTGAGCCCTAACCGAACACTACCTCCCACTACAGCTATGGTATTGGGAAGGAATGGAGGGAAAGGAGCAAGGGAGAGTGAAGAACTAAAGGAGAGGGAATGGGGCGAGGCACAGGAGAAGGTGGATTATGTGTGGGTGGGGGGGGCCGTTTTAAGCAGGGGAGGGAGGGATCAAAAGTGATGGGACAGGGCAGCGGAGTTGCTGGTGGCTGGCCTCCTAGCTTGTAAGTTGGAAGGTGATGAGGTTGTTTCATGTGCGGCAGCCCTGGATCATGTCCTGTCACGCCAGTCCTGGCTCCCCATCCAGGTCTTCCTGGACACATTCCTCATCCTCGTCATCACATGCCGTTCTTCCTCCTCCTCTAGCATGTCCCCCTTCTGTTACGTGATTTTATGATTGACGCAGCAGGCCGCCATCGTGTCCGAGACCGTCTGGGGGCTATTGTGGAGAACTCTACCAGAGCAGTCCAGGCATCGGAAGTGCATCTTGACCGTGCTGATACACCTCTCGGCGACGCTCCTGGTTGCTGCTTGAGCATCGTTGTAACGGTTCTCCGCAGAGGCCGGGCAGGGGAAAAGCGAGACAGTAACTCCCGAGAGGGGGGCCACCGTACTAGCAAGAAAGCTAGCGCCGGGGGCATGCAACAAAGCAGGGCCGCAGCGCGCCCCCAACAGGGGGGAAGGCACCAGGCTGGAGGTGGGGGGGGAAACCACTCAACAGAGACGGGAGAGCAAACTGGGACAGGAACAGAGGAAAGAGGGACAAAGGAGGGGTACAAGGGAGAGGGGGGAAAGGGGAGAGACCGGGAGTGGGATGGTCACAGGGAGGAAGAGACAGGGGAGGAGCGACACAGGGAAGGAGGGACAAACAAGGCTAGAAAAGAAATTGGGCTACAAAGTGCCACAACCAAGGGCTCGAAACAAGGAATCGCTGCAAGCACCCACCCAGTGCGGTCTCTGGGAGAAGGGAGACCCCAGAGTGCAGGGGACTACCCGCATGGCGGACGCACAGTGGGCGGCCATGTCGGGTGCTCCCGGGACAAAGGGAAACCCTGGAGCGCAGGGACCTGACCGCATGGAGAGAGCAGTGACAGCGGCCATCCTGGACGGCCCCCTAACAAAGGGAAACCCCGGAGGGTAGGGGCGCGTCCACCAGGTAAGTATGGTTAATCCCACAGGAACGAGGGGGCACAGGCCCCCCACCAGGATAGTCACCTAACGTAAGGGGACTCAACGGCCCAGTGAAGAGATCCAGAGTCCTCACCCACCTAAGAAATATGAGGGCCAACATAGTCTTCCTCCAAGAGACACACCTGAGAGAGCAGGACCGACTGCGGGTAAGAAAGGGCTGGGTGGGACAAACCTACCATTCCTGCTATGGAACAAGGGCCAGGGGGGTGGCGATATTGATCAGCAAGAGGACGATGTTTAGGGCGACAAAGACGGTTATGGACCCAGGGGGACGGTATGTCATGGTCAGCGGGACCCGGGATGGGGCACCGGTAGTACTAGTTAACGTGTACGCGCCCAACTGGGACGACACGAGCTTCATCAAGAAGACAATGGCAGAAATCCCTGACATAGTGACGCATCGACTAATCATAGGGAGGGGGACTTCAACTGTGTACAGGACCCAAAGACAGACAGATCAAACCCCAAAATGGGGAAAACCTCAAGCATGGCAAGGGAACTCAGTCACTTTATGGAGCAGATGGGAGCGGTGGACCCCTGGAGGTGAAGGAATTCTCCTTCTTCTCCCCAGTACACAACGTATACACCAGAATTGACTTCTTTGTGGTGGGGAAAACGGTGCTTCCGGGGATAGACAAGGTGGAATACTCCGCAATTGTGATATCAGACCACGCTCCACACTACATGGACGTGAGGCTGGAAACGGGCAGGGCCCAACGCCCCACATGGAGGTTGGACGTCGCCCTACTAGCGGACAAGGCCTTCAACTAAAGGTTATCACGGGCCATTGCAGAGTACACAGAGAACAACCAGGACGGGGAGGCCTCACCCTCCACGTTCTGGGAAGCACTAAAGGCCGTACTAAGAGGGGAAATCATCGCTTTCAAAGCGCGAAGAGATAGGGAGGAAAGGGCGGCTAGGCAGCAGCTGGTCGACTCCATACTGAGGGTCGACCGTAAATACTCCGAGGCCCCGACCGTAGAGCTCCTGGCGGAGAGGAAAGAGCTGCAAAGGAACTTTGACCTGCTCTCCACCAGGAAAGCAGTGCTTCAACTCCACCAAGCACGTGGGACCCTATACAAACACGGAGACAAAGCCAGCCGCCTGTTGGCACACCAGCTGCGAAAGCAGGCAACCACCAGAGAAATTGCACAAATCATGGATACCAGAGGCAAGCTAGAAACAGAGCCAGAAAAGATCAACAAAACCTTCAAGGCCTTCTTCCAAGGGCTGTACACCTCAGAGCCCCCAATGGGGGAGTCTGGGAAGAAACGGTTCCTTGGTGAACTGGACATTCCAGCCGTGGCGGAGGATAAAAAACCGGGCTTGGAAGCACCACTAGCACTGGGAGAGATCATGGACAGCATTAGCTCCATGCAGGTGGGGAAGGCGCCGGGACCCAACAGGTTCCCGGCGGACTTCTACAAAAAATTTGCAACAGCACTGGCCCCGCACCTGCGGAAATGTTCACAGACTCGCTAGCGAGGGGCACACTGCTGCCCACGCTAGCACAGGCCTCAATCTCGCTGATACCTAATAAAGACAAAGACCCAATGGAATGTGGGTTATACAGATCCACCTCACTGCTTAATGCAGACGCCAAAATACTGGCCAAAATCCTAGCCAAAAGGTTAGAAGACTGTGTACCTGAGGTGGTCGCAGAGGACCAGACGGGCTTTGTCAAAGGTAGACAGCTTACCTCGAACATCAGGCGCCTGCTGAACGTGATAATGACCCGTTCCGGGGAGAGAACACCAGAGGTGATCGTCTCCCTAGACGCAGAAAAGGCCTTCGACAGAGTCGAATGGAAATACCTCATAGAGGTACTGGAGCGGTTCGGGCTTGGAACAGGGTTCACCTCCTGGGTAAAACTCCTATACGACGCTCCCATGGCGAGCGTACGGACCAACAATACCAACTCCCGACACTTCCAGCTGCACAGGGGCACCAGACAAGGATGTCCACTGACCCCGCTGCTGTTCGCTCTAGCGATCGAACCACTAGCAATCGCGCTCAGAGCAGCAAAAAGCTGGAGGGGGATCCGAAGGGGAGGCAGAGAGCTCAGAGTCTCACTCTATGCAGATGACCTGCTCCTCTACATTTCGGATCCACAGAACAGCATGGATGGAACCATCGCACTCCTGAAAGAGTTTGCCGCCTTCTCGGGCTACAAACTCAACATGAGCAAAAGCGAGATCTTCCCAGTACACCCACAAGTAGGTGGGGCAGCCCTAATGGGACTGCTGCTTAAACAAGCCCAACACAAATTCCGCTACCTGGGGATCCAAATAGCCCATGTCTGGTAAGGGATCCACAAATGGAACCTCACCAGTCAGACAGAGGAAGTAAAAAAGAACCTGCAAAGATGGAACACACTCCCACTCTCCCTCGCGGGGAGAGCCCAGACGATCAAAATGAACGTGCTGCCCAGGTACCTCTTCCTATTCAGGTCCATCCCGATCTACATCCCCAAGGCCTTTTTCAACGCACTGGACAAACTAATCATGGCTTTCGTATGGGGGGCGAAGAATGCTAGGATCCCAAAGAAGGTCTTACAAAAAACAAAATCCAGAGGGGGACTGGCCCTCCCAAACCTACAACTTTACCACTGGGTGGCGACGGCCGAGCGAATAAGGAGATGGATCAAGGAGCCAGAAGCCGAATGGATGCGCGCGGAAGAGGCCCTCGCCACGTTGGCGCTCCCATCCCCACCCAAAAAACACTCCAGCAGCCCGGTGGTAATAGCCACCCTCCAGTCCTGGAACCAACTTTGGCAACAATTTGGCCTGACCAGAATGTCGGGTAAAGCTCCCATCTGCAACAACCAGAGGTTCACGCCAGCACTGACTGACGCCACCTTCAAAAGGTGGGGACAGGACAGAAGGACACTGACATTCAGGGACCTATACACGGTCGGCAGGATCGCAACACTGGGCGAACTGACAGAGAAATTCCAGCTAGCCAGGGGGAACGAGCTAAGGTACCTGCAACTAAAAAACTTCCTACGAAAGGAGACAGGGACATACCTACAACCATCACGACAGACATTACTGGAAGAGTTACTGGACACAAGCATACTAGATAAAGGAAACTGTAGTGACATGTATGACAGACTGGTAGAAAGGGCCGACAACGTACTGGACGCAACAAGAATGAAGTGGGAGGAGGACCTGGGGATCGAAATAGGGTGGGGACTCTGGAGCGAAGCATTGCATAGGGTCAACTCCACCTCCACGTGCACAAGGCTCAGCCTGACGCAACTCAAAGTGGTACATAGGGCCCACTTAACAAGAACCCGTATGAGTAGGTTATTCCAGGAGGTGCAGGACAGATGTGAGCGGTGCCAAGGAGGCCCAGCCAACCACGCCCACATGTTCTGGTCCTGCTCCAGACTTGTGGAGTACTGGACAGCCTTCTTCGAGGCAATGTCCAAGGTGGTGGGGGTGAGGGTGGAGCCATGCCCACCACCTTGGTCTTCATGGTTTCAGACCAGCCAGATCTATTCCTGGGGAGGAGGGCGGACGCCCTTGCCTTTGCCTCCCTGATCGCCTGCCGTAGAATCCTGTTCGGCTGACGGTCAGCAGCACCACCCAAAGCTGCAGACTGGCTGTCCGACCTCTCGGAATCTCTCCAAATGGAGAAAATCAAATTCGCCATCCGAGGGTCAGACGACAGCTTCCACAGAACGTGGGAGCCATTCACCCAATTGTGCCGAGACCTGTTTGTGACCAACGAGCAGAAGAATAGCCAGGTAGCCAAGAAACAGGGGAGAGTAGCCAAAGCATGAGATGGAGAGATAGACTGGGAGAGGGTGGGGGCGGGGACAGCTAAATCTAAGAGGAAGGAAAGGCGAGCCACGGGGGGGGGGGGGGGGGGGTGGCGCGGGGAGAGGGGGGGGTGGGTAGAGGGAAGAGACAGGGGACAATAGAGGAGAGCCAGGAAGGGGGAGGCAGGGAAACGTTAACAAACTTAACGTCCACAGGAACAGAGAAAACGGGGAAGACGGGAGGGCCGCAGAAGTGGAAGTGCGCAGAAGCGGAACGACACGACAACGGCAGCGAACTCCGTCTGGGAGAAGCAAGGGACAACACCACGGACAGATGCCTACTTGTGTGTGTAAATAATTTTGCCAAGTGTACAGAGCTGCTGCTGTTGAGCGGGGGGCGTAATACCGTCCGATGGCTTCTCAGGGAAAATTTAAACGTCAGCAGCGGCAGCGACCCATAGGGGAGTGGGGGTGAGTGCTCCGTTGGAAGGGTGTGGGAAGGCTGAGGCACGTGGGGTCACGTCTAGTCAATTGCTATTGTATATTCTCTTTTTGCACTATGTTCATGTTCACTCTATTTTGCTGTGTTAGGGTTATTACAATTTATTATGAAAAACTTTGCAAAACTTTAATAAAAAAATATATTTTTTAAAAGTTATAACGGTTCTCGACCTCAGTCTGGGATCTCCACACAGCCGTCATTAACCAGGACCTCAGCAGGTAATCCTTGTTGGCCACAATAAACCCCTCACACAAGGGTGTGCCTCAAAGGTGCCAGGAACCGACAAGTGTGCCAGGATGTAAGCGTCGTGCACGCTGCCTGGATATCGGGCTCAGACGTGCATGATGTTCAGCTGATGGTCGCACAGCAACTGCACATTCATGGAGTGGAACGCCTTTCTATAGATGAAGGGCACCCTCTGTCGAGCTAATGCTCAGAGGGAAACATACATGCCATCGATTGCCCCCTGGACTTGGGATATGCCAGTGATGGCAGCAGATCCTGCTGCCCGGGCATCCTGGTGGACCTGGCCTAGGTTAAAGGTAATGTGTACAGACGCACAGGTGCAAAGGGCATCTGTACCAGAGCAGATGCACCTGTGTGTGGATGTTTGAGAAATGCAAAACAGGTCTTGGTTCGAGCCTGAAATGAGCCAGAGTCACAAAGGTGCAGTGCAACCGTCACCTTGATGGCCAACAGGAGGGGGGTGTCCTTCTTCATACCCCAGCGGTACCAGATGCATCACCATCTGGCGCTGTTGGCACACTGTCTTCCTGCTGAGCTTGAGTTGTCGACAGCCATAAGCGGTCTGGCTACTCGAAGGACAGATGCCGACGGTATACACGTGGCCTGATATGGCACCTCCTTCATTCCTCCTCCTCAGCCTGATGGAGGGCTGGCACTGCAGCCTCACTGGTTGGCCCCTGCTGTTCTGGGGGCAGGCTCCTCTTGTGCAGGGTTGTGCTGGGCTGGTCCTGATGCTCATGCCAAAGTGCATCCGCGATGACAGCAGTGGCGAGGTAGGTTGCGAGCATTGCAAGATGTAGTCTGATATCCATGTGTCTGTGGGGGTAGGATGGAGAGGCAGAGAATGTCAGCAAAATAAGGATTCCTTTGAGCACCCAATGGCACCACATGGTCGTCCTGAGTTTCATGCTGCGCCACCCTCACCATGTGCACCCCCTGTCCCCTTTGGAATGAGGTTGTCCACACTGCCTCCCTGCCCCATCGATGACTGGGCACCTGGCCTGTGATATCGGGAGCCTCTAGCCTCACTACCTGTCCCTGCCAATTGCAGTAACGGTGGCTGCCGCAACCGGTGTTAGCAAGAGGCTCTGTGGCCTCTGACCGGTGATTCTCAATGTGATCGACTGTGGGTCTCCTCACTGGGTGAGCCTTGTCCTCTCCCGCCAGAAGGGTAGCATCTGGTTGTGTGGTGGAGACGTTCATACTGTTGCTACGCCATCCTGGGCCAGTGCACGGTCAATTCCAGCCCCGTGCCTCGGAATCACAACAAAAGTGGATTAACCAATAATTCTTATAAAAACTCTCAAAATCTTTGACTGTCGAATAATTACAGTCACCAGGTTTGTACTTTGAAACACAATTACTGTTTATTTATGACAAGATTATTGATTGGTGAAATATGCAGTAAATGCAACTGAATAACAACAAGCTAATCTCGCACACCCTTTAACTGTTCCACCCTCTAGCCACACACACAAAACAGACAAACACAGATGGTATCAGGAGTAAAAATAATAAGGCCGAAGGTCAAAAGATAAGAGTCTTTTCTTCCCATTGTGGTTCTGTAGCAGGCTATCCTCAAGCACACTGGTTGATCAAAACCTCTGGTTTACAACTGGAAATGGTCTTCTTGGCAGAGTCATTCATTCCGTACAATACTTATAGGCAGCGTACCTTCTGGAGAGTCACTTTAGTTCTTATCAAACTGGACCTTCAACTCGAAGGTTCGCATTCAGGCCTGTTTCTTTCTTGAAGCACTTTGTCTCACATCAAACACTGCTTCCAGCCCATGGTTTGACTTCAAGCCTTTGCAGTTCTCAGGGAATGCCATCCAGATTTACTGGAGAGAGCGAGTCAACCCTCACACTGACCTTATGAAGAGAATTTAGCTGGATCTTTTAGGAAAGAATTAGTTAGAATCCTCCCCCCAGAATCAAAAATGAAACTAAAATGGAACTTTGTGGCTCTCAGAAACATTCCAGAGGGATCAGATCCAATCGCCACCTGTTTTCGGGCAGAGCACAGCCTTTTTGGGCCCATTCGTTGGCCACCAGCCACATCAAACCAAGTCATCACTGAGGCCAGCCAACCAAGTTATCACTGAGGCCAGCCAATCTCCAATAACCAGTCTAAAACAGTCCTTACAGAACTTGCTTGTTTGAATTAAAGGCTGCTTACAGGCTGCTTTGCCTTAAGGTCACAGGTCCACTAAACATCCATGGATCGAAAATGTAGAAAGGAGAAATAAGGGAATAAACAGGAACAAACAGGGTGAACCTGTGCAGCCATTCGTCTCCATGCTAAGAGGCTGGTGTGCAGGCAGGTCCTACAGATCGGGGTGAGTGAGGGATGTGTGAATTCACTGGTAGCTTAGCTGTAGTGTTATGTGGAGCCTGGGTTTAACACAAAGGTTGTGACAGGGAGTTGGTCAGGCGTCCTGGCCGGGGACAGGATTGATGGGATCGAGGACGCAGTGGACAGACAGGCCTTGGAGATGTCTCGTTATCCTCAGAGGTGGGCTAGCTGATAATGCCACTGGGGAGACTGTTACTGAGAGGGGCTGTGTGCAAGAGAGGGTTCCAATGGTGCCAGTGTATGTGTCCATTGTTTGGGGTGAGCTCAGCTGATCTGTTGCTACCTCTGGTGTGGAGCAGCGCTTCTCAGGGGTGCACTGAAAAATGCCAACAACTAATGGGCCGGCGATTGAGCGTGGCCACACCCATTCCCTTGATTATACTGCTGGAGGTGTCCAGATGGGCATCTGGGTGGGTTGCAATATGGTCAATGGCCCTCAGAGCATTTCCAGGATCCTGTGAGCAATCAGCAATGTGAACAGCCAGGAACCTGGAAGTTGCAGCTCTGGGGTTCGGTTTAAATGAATGGAGCCTCAGCCAGGGCACCCCAATCCTGAGGGGGACATCCTGAGTCCACACACTTGCCACAAATTCGTTCTCTGCTACTCCCAGGGGTCCAGGCTTACACCTCCCAGCAAGCCTGACAAGTTTACAGCTTATCTCCTTGCTCCCCCTCAGCGGCCATAGCGCCTGGTCCACACTTGTAAATGTAGGCACCAATTCACATCCATGTGACTCCCACCTGTTGGGGGGTGAGCATTGCCAAGGGGTGAAGATTTGGGCCTCCAGCCCGTTAATGGAATTTAAATCCCTGCAAATCATGGATTTGTATGGTGGTGCCAGCACAGGGCACGAAGTTCGCTGAGGCCACTGGCGGGGGACCGGAGAATCAGGCATCGATCCCATTTTTGCCCAACGCTCGATTTTCTACCGGATTGGGGAAACCCGCTGCTGGCAGCAGAGGGAGGAGGATCCACCCTGCTCTCTCTGGATTATTAGTTTAGTCTGATGGATTCCTAGTCTAGCACTACTATTGAATCTTTATTCAAGTTCAGTCTTAAAGAGTCCGCAGTGACCCGTAGAACAGCAGAAAAACATCCCTTGTTGCCTCAGTTGATTGCCCTACTGATCACAACAGTATGTGAATCAGCCTTGCATGCAGCTTGTGCATGTCAGATATCATGCAGAAGTGCAGCTATGATTATTCAAGATTAACTAGCTGCATGTGAACGACAGGGCAAATATTACCCTCCACAATCTCGCTTAACATATGAATAGTCTCTGAGGCGAAATATCACATAACCCATACCTCCCATCAAGAGCAGAGAAAATTAATAGTTCAGGATTTGAAATAAAGAAAAACAGGCACGAAAGATTATATGATTTGCTGATTAACACAATGAATCTGTTAAGTAAATGCATTACTTCGTGCTCTTAGTTTATTATCTGACAATATCAGCTCAACTTGGGTTGTTAATCATTCTATCAAAGGCCCAATCCAGTCACATACATCAACCCAAAGTCTCGCTCTAGTGCCATGCGAACAATAATTGGCAGCGGGCATTGATTTTCTCGGCTCACATTGTTTATTCTGTATTTGTGTTCAACAATCTCAGATCTCACTTTATCTAATCACCTGAGGAAAAGAACGTCCACCGACAGCTGGGAAGGATTCAGAGAAAAAAAGTCATTGCTACGTCGCTCTCGCCCATGAAGAAACCCCAACTCCAGTTACTAGAACACAAGGCAAAAAGGTAAAGCAAATCTCAGGATCAGTGCGAAAGGCTTGGACATGACAATTAGAAAGAAGGAAATACCAATGACATTGCAAAAACAGTTGATGAGTCAAATGTGTGTTGAATTGTTAAACGTTGGGGTGCATTTAAATATCATTATTCAGTAATCACCCTGTTCACAGTCTGAGAATTGCAGAGTGCACTGAGCTAATTTAAAAGCAAATGTGATTTCCCCCTGTTGTCAAGTCCCTTGGCTGGATCTTCCCAAAATGGGACTGCCCCATGCTGGCGTAGAAATGGTGGAGTTTTACTCTCGAACTTCCTATAAAAAAGATGAACTAATTCAATGCCCTGCAGGATGTAGCAAGGACCTGGAGCAAATCTTGCAGCTATAGCTGCGGATACGGGATCCCGCACTTCCAGTTCGGAGTCCGCGCAAGCGTACAGCGGCGGCCTCCAGCGGCCGCACCGAGCTCTATGGTGGACTTGGACCGTGGAGCCAAACAAAGAAAGGAGACCCCCCCCCCCCAATCGGCCGCATGCCCAAGCATCAAACAGTGCAGATCTAATCCCCAGCCGCCTATAAAGTCCCCCCTGGTCTCCAATCCACCCGCCCCTGACCAGGGCGGCCGCGTACTGAGTCCGCAGCCGCCATGCCAGCATCCTGACCGGTGGTAGGTGGTTATTTCCACGCAGTCGGGAACGCGGCCGGTCGGGAGGAGAGGATTGCTGGGCGGGCCTCTGGCAATGGGCCCCCGGCTGCGCGGCGTACTCTGTGGTCACGCCCATGTTCAGGGCCCAGAGAATCGCCGGATGGGCGCCGGGCCCGATTACGCCGTGAAAGTGAATTCTCCGCCCCCACGCCGACCGCGATTTCAGCGAGGGGGTGTGAAGAATCCAGCACCCTATCTAACAAAGTCTATATTTTGTTACAAAGTTTTACATTAAGTTTGGCCTTTGGAAGTGATATGTGGAGCAGGCGGGAAAATGGAGTTAAGACCAAAGATCAGCCATGATCGTGCTGACTGGTAGATCAGGCTCGGGAGTCTGTATGATCAACTCCTGCTTCTACTTCTTATATTCTTCTAACTAACTGTCCTTTCCTCTACAACATAATAGCCAATGCTATTTTATATTACTTTTCAAAAGTATTAAAATAAGTCTTGAGCATGAAGAAAAATAGTCTATTTATCTCCTTCCCTAATTTCCTTGTAGTTCCACAGTGCCTTCCTAGTTTGTGCAGTCCCATCCCACATTCCATTGTACATTTACTTACAAACCCAGCAGTGAAGTTACCCGATTCTCCCCAGAAATACTAACTGCACAAAGTAATTAGGTAAAAGAATTCAGCTCATCGGTAAAGAGTTCCAGTGGATGGGATTTTGAATCCTGCCAGGAAAAGGAATTAGGACACTTATGTATGCACCCAGAGGCTCCCAGCAGGATTCCTGTCTTTAACCGGGTTTCCACCTTCCCTTAATAAATCCATACCAATTATCCTTGTTTAACCCTGTACTTGAAAATTAATGGAACCAAATACAAGACTGAGCTACATGGGTGGGCCATAAATAAGCTTAAGCAAAGATAGAACTTGCACTTGCATAATGCATTGCAGTAAAGTCAGAGAACACGCACTAACAGATTCAAAAACAGTTTCTTCCCTGTTGTTACGAGACTCCTGAAAGACCCTCTTAAATTAGTAATCTTTTAATTATCTTTATTGTCACAAGTAGGCTTACATTAACACTGTAGTGAAGTTACCGTGAAAAGCCCCTAGTCGCCACATTCCAGTCCCTGCTCGGGTACACGGAGGGAGAATTCAGAATGTCCAAATTACCTGACAGCACATCTTTCGGGACTTTGGGGGGGGGAAATACTGGAGCACCCGGAGGAAACCCACGCAGACACGGGGAGAACGCGCAGACTCCGCACTGACAGTTACCCAAGCCGGGAATCGAACCTGGGACCCTAGCGCTGTGAAGCAACAATGATAATCACTGTGCTACCATGCCGTCATGGACTAACTTATTGACTGAACCATACGCAGAACAATACTTCTCACTGTACCTCGGTACACGTGACAAAAAATCTAAATCTAAAATATCCTCAAAACATCTCAGTACTTCAGTTATTAATTAATTTTGAAGTGTAGTAGCTGTTTTTATGGAGGCAGATGAAACAACTAACTTGTGTACAGTTACATCTCATAAACACCAATGAGTTCATCTGTTTTGGTGGAATTGGTTGGTAGAATAAATGTTGGCCAGGACAGTGGGAGAAAGATTCTACTCTTCTTTGGATAGCGTCATGGATCTTTCATTCTCGGACAAACATTGCATAAACAGATAAGAAAAATTTTCCCCCCCAAAAAAACAAAGCCTGGAAGATGTTTATTCAGTTGGACCTCCACAAATTGACATTTTATGGGACTCACAAAGTCTGGCTGGGCTTCATTAATCTTATTGATACATGTTTAGAGAGTAAATAGATTAAACAAAACTGATGATGAATCTAATTGATAACAGGTCGCAAAATCAATTGTCCTTTAATATAGAGCGGTTGGCAGATAGTGGAATCCCCATCTTGTTCAAGCTTAGCTTGAGTCAATGTTATAACCTGCCCACTTACCATTGGCTGGGGACTAATGACTATCCCACAATCCTGTGGGAGTATGAGCTTCCCCAATGAGGGGGGCGGAGAAACCACTAGTAAACTCCCAGTATAAATAAGCTGGCCAGTTCAGGAACCAGCAGGAAGGAGTATGTAGCAAGGGAAGTTACTGCTACTGTTATGTATATATGTTATAGTAAATAAATGTTATTACTTTGTACCCTTAAAACTCGTGCTGGATTCTTCGTGGCCCTTACAAAACTGGCATTGAAGGTTAAAGTGAATAGCCGTCTACACTGCTGAAGCCACCTCCCTGGATTTTTGTTGGATACAGGTTGGAAGTTGTTTTCTATTATACCATGCCTCTGTACGGACGTTTGGATGTTTTTGATGCTGCGCTGGAAAGCTGGAACCAGTACACACAACGGATGCGTTACTATTTCTGGGCAAACAATATCACCGAAAACGAGCGCCATGTGATCATATTGCTCACCGCCTGTGGCCCGCATATGTTTGGGGTGATTAGGAGCCTAACGTACCCAGCTGCGCCAGATACCAAAATGTTTGATGAACTTGTGAATATAGTGGGGCAACATTTAACCCAACCCCGTCCACGATTGTCCAGCATTACTGGTTTAATACCGCTGAAAGGACTCCTGGAGAATCCCTTGCCGATTTTCTATCCAGGCTACGCAGGATTGCGGAGTCCTGTGACTATGGTGAGACCTTGTCAGAAATGTTATGCGACCGTTTGGTTTGCGGTATTAACAATGCGGCCACCCAGAGAAAGTTGTTAGCGGAGCCAACATTGACTTTTCAACAGGCCATTCAAATAGTATTGTCCCGAGAGAGCGCAGAGCGAGGAGTACAGGAGCTACAGGGAATGGAAGTGCATGCCTTGGGGCGCAACCCCTTCCGTCCGAAAACGTCCCTCCGCACTCCTGTGGTACCTTGGGCGAGGCAATGTCCGGACCGATACCAGTGGCCGTTGGACATTCCTCCCCAAAGGGAGCCTTCTTCAGAGCCAATGGATGAGGAGCCATGTCCGTGTCAGACTTGTAGGCGCCGACCCCGTCGCGGACGGCGGTCCTGGGAGCGCCAGAGGCGCCGTCATTCCGACCAAAACTGGGACCAGCCCAGGGGCCGTAACTGGGACCAGCCCAGAGGCCGTACCTTCCATGTGGATGAACCTGCGGCGACTACTCCTGAGGACGTGGAGACGGAGGATGGCTGCTTGCAGCTGCATTGTGTGGCAGCTCCCTGTGTGGCCCCCATTAAGGTGACAGTACGGATCAATGGCCACCCGCTTGAGATGGAGTTGGATACTGGCGCAGCGGTCTCCGTGTTCGCCCAGAGGACATTCGACCGCATCAAGCAGGGTATACAGACCCTTACATTAACCGACTCACAGGCCAGGTTGGCCACCTACACGGGGGAACCACTGGACATTGCAGGAACTACAATGACCCCTGTTGTCTATGGATGCCAGGAGGGGCGTTTCCCACTTATCGTGGTGCGCGGCCATGGGCCCAGCCTGTTGGGTCGGGACTGGTTGCGCCATTTGCGGTTGCAATGGCAGCACATCCTCCAAACAGTTTCTGAAGGGTTGACTGAGGTGCTAGGACGATACCCAGATGTATTCCAGCCTGGTTTGGGGAAAATAAAAGGGGCCAAGTTGAACCAGGAGCCACAACGCGCTATTTCCGGGCGCGCCCAGTGCCTTACACCTTGCTCGAGAAGGTAGAAGGGGAGCTCACTCGTTTGGAGAGTTTGGGTATTATCAGGCCCGTCCGTTTTGCTGACTGGGCAGCACCAATTGTTCCTGTAATGAAGCCAGATGCCACAGTTCGCTTGTGTGGCGACTAGAAACTTACAGTGAATACGGTTTCCCGACTCGACCGATATCCAATGCCTCGCAGAGTGGATCTCTACGCGAAACTTGCAGGTGGACTCTCGTTCACAAAATTAGATATGAGTCACGCCTACCTGCAGTTGGAGCTGGACCCTGCCTCCCGACCATAAGTAACGATTAATACATACCGGGGCCTGTATGAATATACACAGTTGCCCTTTGGAGTATCCTCTGCCTGCGCAATTTTTCAACGTGTAATGGAGGGCATTTTGAGAGGTTTACCACGTGTGGCTGTCTACCTAGATGACGTTTTGATTACAGGGAGGTCGGAGCAGGAACATTTGGAAAATCTGGAGGCTGTCCTTAGACGCCTTTCGGAGGCTGGAGTCCGTTTACGTCGCACAAAGTGCGTATTTCAGGCAAAGGAAGTAGTCTACCTAGGTTATTGGGTGGACCGCGAAGGTCTGCACCCTGTCGCAGAGAAGGTGCGTGCAATTCAACATGCCCCCGCCCCGACTGACACTTCGCATCTTCGTTCTTTTCTCGGTCTCGTAAACTATTACGGGAAGTTCCTCCCCAATCTGGCAACTACGCTGGCCCCTTTGCACCTTCTGCTCAAGAAAAATCACACCTGGGTTTGGGGTCAGCCGCAAGAAACCGCTTTCCGGCGGGTAAAGCAACAATTGTCGTCGTCGTCTGGGTTACTAACCCACTATGATCCTGGAAAGCCTTTGCTCGTCACATGTGATGCATCCCCGTACGGTATTGGGGCCGTCCTGTCCCACAAGATGGAGAACGGGGCCGAACGACCGATAGCTTTCGCCTCCCGCACATTGACTGCAGCGGAGAAAAAGTACGCGCAGATCGAGAAGGAGGGCCTGGCAGTGGTTTTTCCGGTGAAACGCTTCCACCAGTACGTGTACGGCCGCCATTTCACTATTGTGACTGATCATAAGCCCCTGCTGGGACTTTTCAGAGAGGATAAGCCAATACCGCCCATTGCTTCTGCACGGATCCAGCGCTGGGCTTTGTTGCTTGCTGCACACGAGTATTCTCTGGAGCACAAACCAGGTACGCAGATAGCAAATGCCGACGCACTGAGCCGATTGCCTTTATCGACCGGCCCCATGTCGACCCCCACGACCGGTGAGGTGGTTGCAACCCTAAATTTTATGGACACCTTGCCTGTCACGGCATCACAGATCCGTGAGTGGACCCAGACGGAGCCAGTCCTGTCAAAGGTTCGGCACATAGTCCTGTATGGTGGGCAGCATAGACAGCTCCCAGGCGAGTTGGCGGGCATTTTCCTCCAAGCTGTCAGAATTCAGCGTGGAAGACGGCATCCTCTTGTGGGGGACGCGTGTGATTGTCCCGGGAAAAAGGCCAGGAGCTGATACTAACAGACTTGCACAATGGGCATCCAGTCGTGACCAAAATTAAAATGTTGGCCCGGAGTTATGTCTGGTGGCCAGGCCTCGACACCGACATTGAGAAGGTGGCCCGAAACTGCTCCATTTGCCAGGAGCATCAGAAGCTTCCGCCGGCCGCGCCCCTACATCACTGGGAATGGCCAGGGTGGCCTTGGGCACGCTTACATGCAGATTTCGCAGGCCCTTTTCAAGGATCCATGTTCCTTCTACTAATTGACGCTCAGTCCAAATGGCTAGAGGTGCATAAGATGCAGGGGACAACGTCCTGCGCAACAATTGAAAAGATGCGTTTATCGTTTAGTACGCATGGCCTCCCCGAGGTGCTGGTCACGGATAACGGCACTCCATTCACGAGTGAGGAGTTTGCAAGGTTCACGAAGATGAACGGCATCCGCCATATCCGCACTGCCCCTTACCACCCGGCTTCAAATGGGTTGGCAGAGCGCGCAGTGCAGACATTCAAAAGAGGCCTAAAGAAGCAGTCTTCCGGATCAATGGACACGAGACTGGCTCGCTTTTTGTTTACGTACAGGCCACCCCCCATGCAGTGACTGGGGTAGCTCCCGCAGAACTCCTAATGGGCCGGAGACTTCGCACCCGCCTTAGTATGGTTTTCCCAGACATTGGTGCAAAAGTACGCCGCACACACGAACGGCAGGGACAGGGATTTCCTCGGCATCGGCCGATTCGGCAGTTTGCGCCCGGTGACCCAATGTTCATTCGGAATTTTGCTGGTGGTGCCCAATGGGTTCCTGGTGTAATCTTTCGCCAAACGGGCCCTATATCTTACCAAGTGCAAGCCCACGGTCATCTCCAGTGAAAACATGTAGACCACGTTCGGTCCAGAAGACCATCCCCTCAAAAGATTCCCTGCCCCCGGCGCTCATTTCAACAGCCGCAGAGACCAGAGACAAGGGAAGGTAGCCCTCACAATCTTCCACTGGTGCCTCACTCGAAGCCTGCGCAGGTCGTTACGGGACCAAATGGAGATAGAGACGCTGACATGACGGAGGCAGCGGACTCTGACTCCGAGATGGAGACACGGGATGCATCAGAGGGGGAATCCTCGGGTCCACGGACCGTGGATGTACAACCGCGCCATCACGGAAGCGCCGGTCTCCATCTCGTTACACACCGCCTGATCCAGCGCCGCGTGCAAATGGTGTCCGGCCTGCGGCCAAACAAGTCCGACGCCCTCCTTCGCCAGGGTCTTCGGTGGATTCCTTGGACTTTGGGGGGGAGGGATGTTATAACCTGCCTACTTACCATTGGCTGGGGACTAATGACTATCCCACAATCCTGTGGGAGTATGAGCTTCCCCAATGAGGGGGGCGGAGAAACCACTAGTAAACTCCCAGTATAAATAAGCTGGCCAGTTCAGGAACCAGCAGGAAGGAGTATGTAGCAAGGGAAGTTACTGCTACTGTTATGTATATATGTTATAGTAAATAAATGTTATTACTTTGTATCCTTAAAACTCGTGCTGGATTCTTCGTGGCCCTTACAAAAGTCAATAACAAAGCTATGAGGCACAACTTGTAAAACCACAAATTACATAAATTAGACAGTTGTCCGAAAAAGGACTTGAAAAGTGTTTAGCTTCTTGGGAATGAAATCAAGTTTTGATGTTCAAGGTCAGAATGAGATTGGTGGGTGGGTGAGTGAAATATGGATTTCCAATCCATCAGCAGTTATGTGTGCTTGTTTATGAGGAACAACAACATTGCTGGCTTAAAATAACACCAAAGATGTCCAAATAATAAAAAAGGTTTCTGGAGCAAACCTAAGCATTTTCTTTTTCATTCGTGGGACGAGGGTGTGTTGCCCACTTCCACTTGCCCTTGAGAAGATGATGGTGAGTTGCCTTCTTGAACTGCTACAGTCCATGTGGCATTGAAAGATGCAATTAGAAAAAATGAGCAGAAAGCATCCTCAACAATTTTCCAATAGACCTGTAAAAATAGTAGTTCAGCATGGCAATTAAAATTAAGTTGGTAAATGTTACAAGTCTAATATCAATCTATTCTGTTTCAGAATAATAGTATAAAAATTACAACCGAAAGAAAGCAAAAAAAAGATGCATTGATATAACCCTTTCCACATTCATAGGACACTGCAAAGAGATGATGAAATACATTTGAAGCACGATGACTGTTGTGATAAAGGTTAAATCAGTAATCATCATAACAAAATGTTCCAATGAATAAATATATCTCTGTTGTTCATAAAATGAAAATGTAGAGACTAAAGTGTGCTGGGTACAAATTAAAAGCTAGCGCCAGACAAGCAATGTCTTGATAATTTGATCTTGATAACTTCACCAGCCAAGTACCACTCCCTGCCCGGTTTTGGACACCTCCTTCCTCCTGATCATAGATAGATAGGGCGGAATTCTCCCCCCCACCACGCCGAGTGGGAGAATCGCCCGGGCGCTGCGCGAGTCCCACCACGCCGTCCCGGCGCCCGCACGCGATTCTCCCACACCCCCCCCCCCCCAAACCGGCACAGCGCGAATCACGGCTGGCCGTTGGGAGAATCGCCGCTTGCCGTTGGTAACGGGCGAGCGGCGATTCTCCTGCCCGGATAGGCCGAGCGGCCTGCCCAACACGACAGGTTCCCGTCGGCGCCATCCACACCTGGTCGCTGCCGGCGGGAACAGCACGGGAACGCTGGGGGGTGGGGAGGCCTGTGAGAGGGGTTCCTGCACCGGGGGGGGGGGGGGGGGGTGGATCAAAAGGGGTCTGGCCCGCGATCGGTGCCCACTGATCGGCGGGCCGGCCTCTCTGAAGGAGGACCTCCTTTCCTCCGCTGCCCCGCAAGATCGATCCGCCACCTTCTTGCGGGGCGGCTGCGGGGAGGACGGCATGCGTGGGTGATGTAATTTACCCGGCGCCGCCTTTACGCGCCGCCAAGGCCCGGCGCGCGTAAATGACGCGGCGCCGCTCCTAGCCCCCCGGGGGCGGGAGAATAGGGGGCTGGGAATGGCCTCCGACGCCGGAGTGAAAGACTCCGGCTTTCACTCCGGCGTCAGGACTTAGTCTCCCGATGGGAGAATTGCGCCCATAGAATTTACAGTGCAGAAGGAGGCCATTCGGCCCATCGAGTCTGCACCGGCTCTTGGAAAGAGCACCCTACCCAAGGTCAACACCTCCACCCTATCCCCATAACCCAGTAACCCCACCCAACACTAAGGGCAATTTTAGACACTAAGGGCAATTTATCATGGCCAATCCACCTAACCTGCACATCTTTGGACTGTGGGAGGAAACCGGAGCACCCGGGGGAAACCCACGCAGACACGGGGAGGATGTGCAGACTCCGCACAGACAGTGACCCAAGCCGGAATCGAACCTGGGACCCTGGAGCTGTGAAGCAATTGCGCTATCCACAATGCTACCGTGCTGCCCTAAACTTTCCCTCCTCATCCTGTTACCTGTTCTTTGATGGCTACCTGTCTGGGGAAGGGAAGTGGAGGTGGGGTGCAGATATCTGAAGCGCACCAACGCTATGTAAATGAGTTTGTGTCCCAGACTTAGCCATTCCAGCAATATCTTCGCCAAAGTGTATTTCAAGTTTCTTCCAACTCCGAGTGCCATCAAGTAACAGACATTCAGTAGCAAAGAACTAAGAACTCCAATGAGAAAGTATGCCAAATATTAAAAGAATAAGAGAGTTGCCTGAATTAAGGATATATGAGGTTCTTCAGCATGCTCAGCAATTCATCTAGGAGAAGTCAACTCAAAAATCGAATCTGCATCTTTTCATCTGCTACGCATGTGGCAAGTATTGTGCCCATGTAGTATTAGCTGCCTGGGACATGGAGTGGGAGAGGCTTTGCACAAACCCCACCCACTTAAATACACTCAACATGCTGGTTGTTCATGCAGCAAGCCATCATCCAGAAGGTCAGACATACCAAGACCTGTGGTGATGGAGAAGTGACAAAAGGGACAGGATGCAGATGCTACTGATAGTCACCAGTCATAACCCTGCACATAGGCGGCCCCAGGGTGACGGCTGCTCTCCGCAGGCTGGGATAGATTTGAAGTTTGTAGTCCCCTGAGATGACACAGCAGGCTTTTTCAGTTAGAGCACTTCTCGCCCCAGTCGTGGGGAGGAAAGAAAAGTAACTGGAAATACAGCCTTCAATCCCTGCCCCTGCTCCTGGCTGGCCATCCATTCACCACAATCGAAATGGAAAGAACAGGATTACCAGTCATCATATGAAACTCGGTTCATGAAATGTCAGAACACTTCTAGACAATAATAGGAGACCAGAGCACAGAACAACCCGCATAGCCAGAATTGCTGGGTGGGTACGGCATCAAGATAGCCACCCTAAGTGAAAAAAGTATCAACTTGAGGAGGTTGGTGCAGGCTATTCACTCTACTGCACTGACAAGTCCAAGGACCAGCCTTCACAGTCAGACGTGGGCTTTACCATTCGATCTGAGATAGCAAGCAAGCTTGACTCATTTCCTATGGGGATTGGCAATCGAGACCTGCTGGCTCATCATTTAAGTCTTGCCAGTAACCCACATGCAATACTCATTAATCCCTATGTTCCAACAATGACACATATAGAGGAGGTCAAAGAATATAGAATATAGAACATTGCAGTGCAGTACAGGCCCTTCAGCCTCGATGTTGCACCGACCTGTGAAACCACTCTAAAGCCCATCTACACTATTCCCTTATCGTCTATATGTCTATCCAATGACCATTTGAATGCCCTTAGTGTTGGCGAGTCCACTACTGTTGCAGGCAGGGCATTCCATGCCCTTACTATTCTCTGAGTAAAGAACCTACCTCTGACATCTGTCTTCTATCTATCTCCCCTCAATTTAAAGCTATGTCCCCTCGTGCTAGACATCACCATCCGAGGAAAAAGGCTCTCACTGTCCACCCTATCCAATCCTCTGATCATCTTGTATGCCTCAATTAAGTCACCTCTTAACCTTCTTCTCTCTAACGAAAACAGACTCAAGTCCCTCAGCCTTTCCTCATAAGATCTTCCCTCCATACCAGGCAACATTCTGATAAATCTCCTCTGCACCCTTTCTAATGCTTCCACATCCTTCCTATAATGCGGCGACCAGAATTGCACGCAATACTCCAAATGCGGCCGCACCAGTATTTTGTACAGCTGCAACATGACCTCATGGCTCCGAAACTCAATCCCTCTACCAATAAAAGCTAACACACCTTACGCCTTCTTAACAACCCTCTCAACGTGAGTGGCAACTTTCAGGGGTCTATGTACATGGACACCGAGATCTCTCTGCTCATCCACACTGCCAAGAATCTTACCATTAGCCCAGTACTCTGTCTTCCTGTTATTCCTTCCACAATGAATCACCTCACACTTTTCTGCATTAAACTCCATTTGCCACCTCTCATCCCAGCGCTGCAGCTTATCTATGTCCCTCTGTAACTTGAAGCATTCTATGATGGCCCCAGCAAGATAATTCGAGGAGCACCGACTAGGAGAAAGACAATGAGGGCAATTCTCCCAAACAATGACTAAGGGAGGTTATGGGTGTCACGGTAGCTCAGTGGTTAGCACTGTTGCTTCATAGCGCCAGGTCCCAGGTTCGATTCCCAGCTTGGGTCACTGTCTGTGTGGAGTCTGCACGTTCTCCCCGTGTCTGCGTGGGTTTCCTCCGGGTGCTCCAGTTTCCTCCCACAAGTCTCGAAAGAGGTGCTGTTAGGTAATTTGGACATTCTGAATTCTCCCTCTGTGTACCCGAACAGGCTTTGGAATGTGGCGATTAGGGGCTTTTCACTTCATTGCAGTGTTAATGTAGGCCTACTTGTGACAATAAAGATTATTATTATTATTTGCTGCCTATGCCAGTAGCGAGTTCCCGATACAGTGGAGAATCTTATGGTGGGGGAAAAATGGGATCAGCGACAATTCCAATGCTCCAGTTCATGCCTCGCGCCAACAGGGGTTGCAAATGGATCATTTGAACCCATATGCATGATATTAATAGGCTGAACACTGGATTCTCCATACTGCTGTGATGCCCAAAGTCTCTCGACTGGGATTCACATGGGCATGGATTGGTGCAAATATTTGCCAATCTGGCCCTGATGCCGTGGACCTCGTGGTAGGCCAAGGGTGTACGTATTTAGGGTAAGTGCCCCCAAAGTCCATTAGAGGGTCCCCTCCTCCCACAACACAAATCCTGTTCACCCCACATCCCAGACCCTCCTTCAGACCCCTTATCCATCTCCCCACCAGAACCTCCCATCAGACCCCCTCACCAGACCCCCTCCATCAGGCCTGCCCACCAGAGACCCCCAGTAGAGACTCCCACCAGAAACTCCCACCAGACACTCACACCAGAGACCTTCACCAAAGTTCCCCATAGCAGAGAATTCCCCCCATAGCAGAGAACCCTGTCCAAAGCAGAGAAACCCCCCAAAGCAGTAGCAGAGAACCCCCCCATAAATGAGAACCCCCCCCCCCCATAGCAGGGAACCAATCCCCCATAGCAGTAAACTTTCCCCATAGCAGAGAACCCCTTCCTTCCCACCATATAAGGGAACCTCCATAACGGGAAACCCTCCCAAATCAGAGAACCCCATCAAACAGAATACTGCCCACCCCGCTCCATCAGTCTCCCCTGCCTGGAAGCTAAAGAACAGTCCAGGCAGAAACAGTGAAAAAAACAACTGGATAAAAGCAAATTACTGCGGATGCTGGAATCTGAAACGAAAGGGAAAATCTCAGCAGGTCTGGCAGCATCTGTAGGGAGATAAAATAGCTAACGTTTCGAGTCCGACGACTCTTTGTCAATGCTAACAGACAGAGAAAGTGGGAAATATTTAAACTGTGGAGTGAGAATGAAAGATGAGTCATAGCCACAGAAATCCAGGGTAACCGGGTGCTAATGACCACAGAAACCAAGGGGAAAGAGTGCTCATGGCAGTCCCCAGAGAGAACAAAAGATGTGAAAGGCCAAACAGCAGAGAAACTAACATCAGAGGGTGAAAAAAACAACTGCTTTTTCACTCACCTGTTCCATACACCTGCTGCCTCAGACAGGTGCCTAGAAAGCAGCAGCAGTAAGTTCATCGAATATCTAAACCACATCACAAAGCTTTAAACCCACTGGAACCTTTGATTTGCCAGGCTTTTATTCACTTCAATAGCTTAGAGCAGGCTGTAAGTGACAGCTTCCAGAAAGCCAGATGTCTGGATTGTTTATTTTCCTTGACAATCAAAGTAGTCTGCTGTGAAACTAACCACAATGGTTATATAGCTAGGAGTTAAGTGCTTTCACTTCCTCTTTTTCTCAGCAGAAAACGCAACTGCTCCTGATGTTGTCATGAGCTGTCAATCATAGTGAGAGTGTTTAGAAACATTGTGGTTAGCATGAAAGCAGGTTAATGGAGATTAAAGCAAGCACGAAAGGAAAGATAGATTAACAATCCATCAAGCAAATGTCTCTGGAGTAATAAAACTGTCAATTACTGGCTAATGCAATGTATTGCTGTGTGCGTTTGAGGATTTGTATTTCAATGCTGTCAAGGGACTTCAAGCCTTTTGAAGTGTATTGGCCTTTCTCTCTGACATTTGTAACAGCTGCTGCTTTAAACACTTTTGTCTGAGGCAGCAGATGTTAGGGAGGGTAAATGAAAATGCATTAAACTTTCACCCTGCTGCCTGGACTGCTCTTCAGCTTTCAGACAGAGGTATCTGGTGGGGGTGGTTTGAAGGGGGTATCTGTTGGAGGTCTAATGGGGAGGTCTCTGATGGGTAGATCTCTGATGGGGATTTATGATTGGGGGTCTGATGGGTGGGTCTCTGTTCCGAGTATATGGGGGGATCTCTGTTGGGGGTCTGATGGGTCTGAGGGGCGCAGTTGGGTGAGGGGTAGGATTTGCATTGCGGGGAGAAGGGGGCCTTCCAATGGACTTTGGGGTGCATATTGTAATGTACTGACCCCTTTGACCCACTGCGGGGTCCATCTTGTCAGGGCCACACTTGAAAATTCCTGCACAAATTCACGCCTGTGAGAACCACGACTGAGAGGCTTGGAGCATCACGGAGCATGGAGAATCGGGATTCCAACCTGTTTATTGAATGCAAATGATTGCAAATGACCCATCTGCATCTTCCCATCAGCACAGGGTGAGTGGCTCACGGCTGATTCAGGCATGGGAATGAAGCAACAGAATTGGATCGGCAACTGTTTTTGGCTGACGCTCGATTCTCCGGCAGACCTGAAAACCTGCTACCAGCAGCGGGCAGCGGAGAACCTACCTCATAGAATATAAGAGCTTGGAAATTATGGTGGATCTGATAACACATTGGTAATGCCACAACTGGAGTGTGGTGTGCACTTCAGGTCACTGTGCTCTAGGACACCAAGAGAGTACACAGGAGATTTACCAGGGTATTGCCTGGACTGGAGGCTTTTAGTTATGAGGAAATATTGGCTAGGCTAGAGTTGTTTTCTTTAGAACTGAGGGGAGGGAAAATCTGTAAAATTGTGAGTGGACAGGAAGGCCCTATTCCTCTTGGTTAAGCGTTCCACCACCAGGGAGCATAGATTTAGGGTAAAAGGCAAGGAGCAGGATTCTCCGCCAGCAGGATTCACCATTGCACTAGCAGCGCACCCTGGGTTACCCAGTGAATGGGGTGACCATAACGTGAAATCCCATTGGAATGTGGTGGGAACGGAGAATCCCGCTGCCGGCAAGGGTTTGCTGCCCAGGAAAACCCAGCTGGAGAATCCCGCCCAAATAGTTGAGAGGAGATTCAAAGGAAAATATTTTCACCCTGAGGGTGTTTTGGATCTGGAACTTACTGCCTGAAAGGATGGTAAAGGCAGGAACCCTCACAACATTAAACATATACAAACTTGAAGAGCTGTAACTTACAAGGCAATGGACTGAGAGCTCGAAAGTTGGCTTAGTTGGTTAATTCTTTGTCACCGGCGGACAAAATTAGCCAAATGGCCTCCTTTCCTTGCAGTACATTGCTATGATTCTATGATTTCTATTCCTATGATGTGTGGAATTGTACAGAAACAAAGCATTTTGTGAGAAACAGAAATCACAGAATGGTATGTAGGAAAGGTTGGTCTGTGATAATATTTCTGTGTTTAGGCAACAATATAATTTAAGACGTCATGATGGTTGTCCCTGTCCTGTTTCGACTTGTCCCAGGTCCAGGTAGAGGCCCCATCCTCAGGGGAATGAACTATGGCCAATGGCGGTATCAGGAAATTATGCGGGTAATTGTGGAGGAGGTAGAACCTCAAGAGACATGCTGCTTATAGGTGGAGGATTCTTTGGGAAGATGACAAGTGTTTTCTTTAACCACACATGAGGAAGGCCATAGGAAATCATCTCATGTATTCTTTACCGAGTCATGTTGCTCACTAATATTGATAAAGAGAAGGCCCTAAGAGTCACTTGAGAGGAAAGTGCAAGATTGCAAGACATGGAGAAATAAGCAGAGAATCTGATCTTAGGCAGATCGCTGCTACACAATATTAATTTCCATAGGACTTGAGATATATATTCAAGGGGTACACAGCATCAATGTGTGTATGATGCTTATAAAGTGAGTCATTTGTTTGTTCTCAAAGGAGGATTGATAACCTGACATGGACATTGAAGCATTTTACACTATTTCATACTGATAAATAACAAAGGCACCTGAGGTGCCCAATAGTTTTGGGGATTAAGGAATGTAACTTAAGCCAATGTATTCTGATAATGTTACTAAATGTGTTGGCTAAACAACTGGCTTGTACTGCAGAACAAGGCCAGCAGCACGGTTTCAATTC
The DNA here is from genome assembly GCF_047496885.1 of Scyliorhinus torazame. Classification (NCBI taxonomy): domain Eukaryota; kingdom Metazoa; phylum Chordata; class Chondrichthyes; order Carcharhiniformes; family Scyliorhinidae; genus Scyliorhinus; species Scyliorhinus torazame. The sequence goes on from NC_092717.1 coordinate 100,634,067, forward strand.
CCTTACCGGCCTCCCCGAACAGGTGCCGGAATGTGGCGACTAGGGGCTTTTCACAGTAACTTCATTGAAGCCTACTTGTGACAATAAGCTATTATTATTAACATTAAAAATGAAAATCGCTTATTGTCACAAGTAGGCTTCAAATGAAGTTACTGTGAAAAGCCCCTAGTCGCCACATTCGGGGAGGCTGGTACGGGAATTGAACGCGTGCTGCTGGCCTGCCTTGGTCTGCTTTCAAAGCCAGCGATTTAGCCCTGTGCTAAACAGCCTTAGACGGGTGACAATGAAGGATGCAGAATGGAGATGAAGGTTAAACTAAAAAGACCATGACATTTTACTAAAGCAAAGCTGCTTATTCTAATAGGACAAAGGTGGACAATAATGTATGGAATTAATGCTGAAAATTTCTAATCCACAAAGTCAGTTCAAAATGTTTGAGTTTCATCATGCCAGATAACAAGATGAAGATGATCTGAGTTAAGAAGGGGCAGAAACATGCCGTCATCCTCAAAGTTTTTACCAAAGTCAGGTACTGCAGGCCTTGCCCTATTCAATGCATATATTCCTAGAGTAGATACATTATTCCTTTGCTTCAAGGACCCCTGAACAACTGATTAACGTACACTGAGTAACTTGGAAAGATGGCAAAGACAAAATAGATCTTCATTAGACTTGTGATTCTGATAAAGGGTCATTGATCTGAAATGTTAACTTTGGTACTCTCTGCCTAAATCGCCTGCTGAATATTTCTGGCATTTTCTATTTTTACTTCATGAGCCTTTTATAGCTCTATATTAATGCTGGATGGGACTCACAGTGCCTCTGAACTGCCCCTAACAACTCCAGAAAGTAAAATTAATATATGGACTGTGCCAGTGATTGAAACAAAGGCACTTCCATAAGACCATAGGACATAGGAGCAGAATTAGGCCATTCAGCCCATTGAGTCTGCCCCGCCATTCAATCATAGCTGATATGTTTCTCATCCCCATTCTCCTGCCTTCTCTCCCTAACCCCTGATCCCCTTATTAATCAAGAACCTATCTATCTCTTGGTAGCACAGTGGCACAGTGGGTTAGCCCTGCTGCCTCACGGCACCGAGGTCCCAGGTTCGATCCCGGCTCTGGGTCACTGTCCGTGTGGAGTTTGTACATTCTTCCCGTGGCTCTGTGGGTTTCGCCCCCACAACCCAAAGATGTGCAGGTTATGTGGATTGGCCACGCTAAATTGCCTCTTAATTGGAAAAAATGAATTGGGTACTCTAAAATTTTTTTTTTAAACTATCTATCTCTGTCTTAAAGACACTCAGTGACTTGGAGTCCACCGCCTTCCAAAATTGTTTTTGTCATGAGAAACATAGGCATCAAATTGATAACAAAGTAAGAAATAAAATATAATAAACTGAGGTCCAAAGTAACATACATAAGTTAAGGGACATTGAAAACCAACTCAAATGGCCTGAGTGCATGATCACAGAGCAGGTCGGTATACTCTACAAGAATATAAATCACATCCCTGAGCCAAAGGTAAGAATGAGAAACAGCTTTTTCACACCTCCAATCGAAGTATTCTAAAGTACTGTTAATAATCGGCACTTCAATCTTCTTGTCGACAGGATAGTCATTAAATCATATTTTTAAATTCTGTGTTCATGTTCCTCAGCTGCATTTGAACCGCACAAATAATTTAGTATGTCCCTGGAGTCTTCGGTATCTTGGAACAATTGTAACCCAAATGTATGATAGAACAATATCCTTCATGTCTCCACAGGGAGTCACCTTCATTCAGTTGTGCCAAAACCAGTTGGGCAGCGAGGAGTGCGGAGAACACAGGAGGATGTCAGATCTACCAGCAGAAAAGGCACAAAGAGCAAGCAGAGTCACTCCTGTCACCAGACAACACTATACTGCTGAGTGGCTGGAATGAGTGAAATTCCACAGAGCCTTCTCTTGGCTCTCCAAAGGCTCGATAATTAATTTGTTAACCTGTCAGCAAAATAAAGTAAAAGAATTTAAATACACACAAATCTCAATATAATTTATTTTGCTCTAGTGCATTGGCTTGGTAGTGAATAGCAAGGTTAATGTATGTGAGTTCCTGGCATGGAGTCTCACCCCACTGGAATGCGGAACAGGGCATTGCAGGTGTACTTGCAATCATTTCCCAGAAGGCAAGTTCGGAGTGTCTATTGCAAATTGGAAAATAGCGCAAAGAACATTCTGCACAGCATAAAGTTGCCAGAACTTTCACACATAATTAATTTTGATTCATCTGTGGCAAACACGTATCGAACAACAAAAACATGTAAAAGAAATCAGAAAATTCTGGAAATGCTCAACAGGTCAGGCAGCCTCTGTGGGGAAATAGGAGTGGGGGATTGGAGGTTTATTGTGAAGCCCTCAGGAGCAGGAAATGTGCCGTACAGCATGATTAATTAGGTGGGATGCAAAATTTTGATTTCCCAATGTCACAGACAGAGGTTTAGAAATCGAAGGAAAGAACCATTTCAGACATATATAGTATTTGAAAGAAGCAAACAAAATAATTTTGATCGGGTCGACCAGCCGCTCGCTTGGAATCACTCCCCAGACTCTACTGTCCTCGTCTGGATTAACTGACGCTGTGCAGTCAGGTATTCTTTCCTTCAGAGCAAGCTTGCTCTGAGAACTCCTCTCACCTGAAGGGAATGGTAATGGGTTTATTGCACGAGGTGGGCCAAGTTAAATTGGTGATGCATCTACTCGGGTACAACTGCCTATCATCGCATCGTAATCAGGCCCAAAATCAAACTCAAGCCTGTCATCTGACTCTTCCTCCCTACTGTCACTCTTACAATTATTTACCATGACCCCATAACCAGGACCTCGGTCGAAATCAAAACTTTCATCTGACTCTTCCTTACCAACATTCTTACAATAACTGTTTACCAGCACCTCATAATCAGAACCAAAATCAAAGTCAAGAATCCTATCTAATTCCTCATCCTTATGGTCACCTTCGGTCTGAAAATGCTCGGGACTTGTGTCACCACCGTGGTCACTTGAAACATGCTCAACAGCCATCAATATCTCTTTCCCTGAGCAGAATATTGCACAATGAATTTTCCGAGCTCCCGCATGCCCGACAGTCGGCATTTCAGGTGCTAACTGCAGTACTTCCTTCGGACAATCTGTAATCATGGGGGAAGCTACAACCTTCACTCCCGCTAAATCATTCCCCAAAACTAAGTCTATTCCTTCCACTGAGAATTCCTGAACCACTCCAACAACCACTGGTTTTGGAAAGGAGTACAAGTAACAGGGTAGTTGTGATGGGAGACTTTAACTTCCCCAATATTGACTGGGACTCACTTAGTGCTAGGGGCTTGGACGGGGCAGAGTTTGTAAGGAGCATCCAGGAAGGCTTCTTAAAAGAATATGTAGATAGTCCAACTAGAGAAGGGGCTGTACTGGACCTGGTATTGGGAAATGAGCCCGGCCAGGTGATAGAAGTTTCAGTAGGATAGCATTTCGGGAACAGTGACCACAATTCAGCAAGTTTTAAAGTGCTGGTGGACAAGGATAAGAGTGGTCCTAGGGTGAATGTGCTAAATTGGGGGAATGCTAATTATAACAATATTAGGTGGGAACTGAAGAACCTAGATTGGGGGCGGATGTTTGAGGGTAAATCAGCATCTGACATGTGGGAGGCTTTCAAATGTCAGTTGAAAGGAATTCAGGACCGGCATGTTCCTGTGCGGAAGGATAAATACAGCAAATTTCGGGAACCTTGGATAACGAGAGATATTGTAGGTCTCGTCAAAAAGAAAAAGGAGGCATTTGTCAGGGTTCGAAGGCTGGGAACAGACGAAGCCTGTGTGGAATATAAGGAAAGTAGGAAGGAACTTAAGCAAGGAGCCAGGAGGGCTAAAAGGGGTCACGAAAAGTCATTGGCAAATAGGGTAAAGGAAAATCCCAAGGCTTTTTACACGTACATAAAAAGCAAGAGGGTAGCCAGGGAAAGGGTTGGCCCACTGAAGCACAGGGGAGAGAATCTATGTGTGGAGCCAGAGGAAATGGGTGAGGTACTGAATGAATACTTTGCATCAGTATTCACCAAAGAGAAGGAATTGGTGGATGTTGAGTCTGGAGAAAGGTGTGTAGATAGCCTGGGTCACATTGAGATCCAAAAAGATGAGATGTTGGGCGTCCTGAAAAACATTAAGGTGAATAAGTCCCCAGGGCCTGATTGGATCTACCCCAGAATACTGAAGGAGGCAAGAGAGCAAATTGCTGAGGCCTTGACAGAAATCTTTGGATCCTCACTGACTTCAGGTGATGTCCCGAAGGACTGGAAAATAGCCAATGTTGTTCCTTTGTTTAAGTAGGGTAGCAAGGATAATCCAGGGAACTACAGGCAGTGAGCCTTACGTCAGTGGTAGGGAAATTACTGGAAAGAATTCTTCAAGACACGATCTACTCCCATTTGGAAGCAAGTGGACATATCAGCGAGAGGCAGCACGGTTTTGTGAAGGGAAGGTCGTGTCTCACTAACTTGATAGCGTTTTTCGAGGAGGTCACAAAGATGGTTGAAGCAGGTAGGGCAGTTGATGTTGTCTATATGGACTTCAGTAAAGTCTTTGACAAGGTTCCTCATGGCAGACTGGTACAAAAGGTGAAGTCACATGGGATCAGAGGTGAACTGGCAAGGTGGATACTGAACTGGCTAGATCATAGAAGGCAGAGAGTAGCAATGGAAAGGTGCTTTTCTGATTGGAGGGCTGTGACTAGTAGTGTTCCGCAGAGATCAGCGCTGGGACCTTTGCTTTTCGTAGTATATATAAATGATTTGGAGGAGAATGTAACTGGTCTGATTAGTACGTTTGCGGACGACACAAAGGTTGGTGGAATTGAGGATAGCGATGAGGACTGTCAGAGCATTCAGCAGGATTTAGATCGTTTGGAGACTTGGGCAGAGAGATGGCAGATGGAGTTTAATCCGGACAAATGTGAGGTAATGCATTTTGGAAGGTCTAATACAGGTAGGGAATATACAGTGAATGGTAGAACCCTCAAGAGTATTGACAGTCAGAGAGATCTAGCTATAATTGCTGCTTTCCTCGCAGTTTGTACCCTCTGGTCTGCAACATGGGTTCTTATTATCGAAGTTGGGAATTCTTAAACTGCTCGAAGAGAATGACCTCTCTCAGAGCCTCATAGGTAGTCACAACTCCCAATGCTTGTACACATCTAGCAAAATTGTTCTGCTTAACCCATTCAAATTCTGCATAAGACTGTCCCAGCAGTTTCTTCAAATTTCAAATATTTTGCCTATATGCTTCGGGAATCAATTCATATGTATCTAGAATAGCCTTTTTTACTGGGTCATAAGCCCGAGACTCCTGCTCTGGTAAGGCGGCATAAACTTCCTTTTTCCTCCCCGTCAACTTACTCTGCAGGGGTAATGTCCCCTTCTCTTTTGGCCACTCCATTTGGGTTGCTACTTTCTTGAAGGCCCTAAAGGATGTTTCTACTTCTTTCTCTTCTAATTTTGGGAGACTGTATAAACATAAACATAGCACCACTAAGTTCTATTCTAGGACTAGGCTCCCCTCTACGTTCAGACAGCTTCCACTCCATTCCAGTACCACAAGCTGGAACTCTCTCTCTTTCTTTCTCTTTCCTCATTTGCTTTATTGTCTCTCTCTCTCTTTCCCATTCCCTTTCTCTTTCTATTCTCTTGCTCCTCTCTCTGCAGTTCCGTTTGCATTTCTTTCTGCTTCATCCCTATTTTTTTAAACTCCCTTTCATGCTGTAACTGCAACCCAGTTTTCTCCATCCCCTTTTCCCCATCAGAAGCCGTCTCTGATGCTATACTACCCCATCGGCTTCCCTGTGCTCCTGGGACATGCGGCAAATTTAAATGGTTCGCAATTGCCTCAACTGCAGCTGCCTTTATAACATTAGCTGGTATCACCACTTGAGATTCGACTGCCAGCTCAACAAGTTTGTCTTTGTGAAGCCGCACTAAGTGAACCACAGTTAAGTCTTCCAATTGGAGACATTGCTTAGCAACATCCATAGCTATCATGTTGTATTACTTCAAACCTGGTGTCTCTTTATGATTTACTCTGTAGCCAAATTCGCCGTCTAATGTTTACAATCCCGGACGAGCCCCCAATTTATGTTATGACACCCTGGGCGAGTGCATGGTCAGTTCCAGCCTCACAGACCCCTGAGTGCAAACATAAGTGAATTAACCAATAATTTGTGTGTTTTACTGAGATCTTTAACCCTTAGAACATAGAACATAGAACATTACAGCGCAGTACAGGCCCTTCGGCCCTCGATGTTGCGCCGACCTGTGAAACCACTCTAAAGCCCATCTACACTATTCCCTTATCGTCCATATGTCTATCCAATGACCATTTGAATGCCCTTAGTGTTGGCGAGTCCACTACTGTTGCAGGCAGGGCATTCCACGCCCTTACTACTCTCTGAGTAAAGAACCTACCTCTGACATCTGTCTTATATCTATCTCCCCTCAATTTAAAGCTATGTCCCCTCGTGCTAGACATCACCATCCGAGGAAAAAGGCTCTCACTGTCCACCCTATCCAATCCTCTGATCATCTTGTATGCCTCAATTAAGTCACCTCTTAACCTTCTTCTCTCTAACGAAAACAGCCTCAAGTCCCTCAGCCTTTCCTCATAAGATCTTCCCTCCATACCAGGCAACATTCTGATAAATCTCCTCTGCACCCTTTCCAATGCTTCCACATCCTTCCTATAATACGGCGACCAGAATTGCACACAATACTCCAAATGCGGCCGCACCAGAGTTTTGTACAGCTGCAACATGACCTCATGGCTCCGAAACTCAATCCCTCTACCAATAAAAGCTAACACACCGTACGCCTTCTTAACAACCCTCTCAACGTGAGTGGCAACTTTCAGGGATCTATGTACATGGACACCGAGATCTCTCTGCTCATCCACACTGCCAAGAATCTTACCATTAGCCCAGTACTCTGTCTTCCTGTTATTCTTTCCACAATGAATCACCTCACACTTTTCTGCATTAAACTCCATTTGTCACCTCTCAGCCCAGCGCTGCAGCTTATCTATGTCCCTCTGTAACTTGTAACATCCTTCCGCACTGTCCACAACTCCACCGACTTTAGTGTCATCTGCAAATTTACTCACCCATCCTTCTATGCCCTCCTCAAGGTCATTTATAAAAATGACAAACAACAGTGGCCCAAAACAGATCCTTGTGGTACACCACTAGTAACTGGACTCCAGTCTGAACACTTCCCATCAACCACCACCCTTTGTCTTCTTCCAGCTAGCCAATTTCTGATCCAAACTGCTGAATCTCCCTGAATCCCATGCTTCCGTATTTTCTGCAGTAGCCTACCGTGGGGAACCTTATCAAACGCTTTATTGAAATCCATATGCACCACATCAACTGCTTTACCCTCATCCACCTGTTTGGTCACCTTCTCAAAGAACTCAATAAGGTTTGTGAGGCACGACCTACCCTTCACAAAACCGTGTTGACTATCTCTAATCAAATTATTCCTTTCCAGGTGGTTATACATCCTATCTCTTATAAACCGTTGCAGGATTTTGCCCACGACAGAAGTAAGGCTCACTGGTTTATAGTTACCGGGGTTGTCTCTGCTCCCCTTCTTGAACAAGGGTACAACATTTACTATCCTCCAGTCTTCTGGCACTATTCCTGTAGACAAAGATGACTTAAAGATCAAAGTCAAAGGCTCAGCAATCGCCTCCCTAGCTTCCCAGAGAATCCTAGGATAAATCCCATCCAGCCCAGGGGACTTATCTATTTTCACACTTTCCAGAATTGTTAACACCTCCTCCTTATGAACCTCAAGCCCTTCTACCCTAGTAGCCTGAATCTCAGTATTCTCCTCGACAACATTGTCTTTTTCCTGTGTGAATACTGATGAAAAATATTCATTTAGCACCTCTCCTCTCTCCTCGGACTCCAAGCACACCTTCCCACTACTGTCCTTGACTGGCCCTACTCTTACCCTAGTCATTCTTTTATTTCTGACATATCTATAGAAAGCTTTAGGGTTATCCTTGATCCTACCTGCCGAAGACTTTTCATGTCCCCTCCTGGCTCTTCTTAGCTCTCTCTTTAGGTCCTTCCTAGCTAACTTGTAACTCTCGAGCGCCCTAACTGAACCTTCATGACTCATCTTTACATAAGCCTCCTTCTTCCTCTTGACAAGTGTTTCGACTACCACGGTTCCCTTGATCGACCACTTCCTCCCTGCCTGACAGGTACATACTTATCAAGGACATGCAGTAGCTGTTCCTTGAACAAGCTCCACATTTCCATTGTGCCCATCCCCTGCAGTTTTCCTCTCCATCCGATGCATCCTAAGTCTTGCCTCATCGCATCATAATTGCCTTTCCCCCAGATATAACTCTTGCCCTGCAGTATATACCTATCCCTTTCCATCACTAAAGTAAACGTAATCAAATTGTGGTCACTATCACCAAAGTCCTCACCTACCTCCAAATCTAACACCTGTCATGGTTCATTACCCAGTACCAAATCCAATACGGCCTCGCCTCTCGTTGGCCTATCTACATACTGTGTCTGGAAACCCTCCTGCACACATTGGACAAAAACTGACCCATCTAAAGTACTCGAACTATAGCGTTTCCAGTCAATATTTGGAAAGTTAAAGTCCCCCTTTACAACTACCCTGTTGCTTTCGCTCCTATCCAGAATCATCTTTGCAATCCTTTCCTCTACATATCTGGAACTTTTCGGAGGCTTATAGAAAACCCCTAACAGGGTGACCTCTCCTTTCCTGTTTCTAACCTCAGCCCATACTACCTCAGTAGACGAGTCCTCATCAAATGTCCTATCTGCCACCGTAATACTGCCCTTGACTAACAATGCCACCCCTCCCCCTCTTTTACCACCTTCCCTGAGCTTACTGAAATATCTAAACCCCGGCACCTGCAACAACCAGTCCTGACCCTGCTCTATCCATGTCTCCAAAATGGCCACAACATCGAAGTCCCAGGTACAAATCCATGCCGCAAGTTCACCTACCTTATTCCGGATGCTCCTGGCATTGAAGAAGACACACTTTAAACCACCTTCCTGCCTGCCGGTACACTCCTGCAACTTTAAAATCTTACTCATGACCTCACTACTCTCAACCTCCTGTATACTGGAGCTACATTTCAGGTTTCCAAGCCCCTGCTGAACTAGTTTAAACCCTCCCGAAGAGCATTAGCAAATTTCCCCCCCAGGATATTGGTACCCCTCTGGTCCAGCTGTAGACCATCCCGTTTGTAGAGGTCCCACCGACCCCAGATTGAGCCCCAATTGTCCAGAAATCTGAAACCCTCCCTCCTGCACCAACCCTGTAGCCACGTGTTCAACTCCTCTCTTTCCCTATTGCTCGTCTTGCTATCACGTGGCACGGGTAACAACCCAGAGATAATAACTCTGTTTGTCCTAGATCTAAGTTTCCACCCTAGCTCCCTGAATTCCTGCCTTACATCCCTATCCCTTTTCCTACCTATGTCGTTGGTACCTATGTGGACCACGACTTGGGGCTGCTCCCCCTCCCCCTTAAGGATCCCGAAAACACGATCCGAGACATCACGCACCCTGGCACCTGGAAGGCAACACACCAACCGCGAATCTCTCTCGTTCCCACAGAATCTCCTATCTATCCCCATAACTATGGAGTCTCTAATGACTAATGCTCTACTCCTCTCCCCCCTTCACTTCTGAGCAACAGGGACAGACTCTGTGCCAGAGACCTGCACCCCATGGCTTGCCCCTGGTAAGTCCCCCCCCCCCCAACAATATGCAAAGCGGTATACTTGTTACTAAGGGGAACGACCACAGGGGATCCCTGTCCTGACTGCTTCCTCCCAGCCCCTCTCACCATCACCCATCTATCTTTATCCTTCGGAGTAACTACATCCCTGAAGCTTCTATCTATGACCACCTCTGCCTCCCGAATGATCCGAAGTTCATCCAGCTCCAGTTCCCTAACGTGCTTTCTGAGGAGCTGGGTGCACTCCCCACAGATGAAATCAGCAGGGACACTGTCGGCGTCCCTCACCTCAAACATTTTGCAGGAGGAACATTGCACTACCTTCCCTGCCATCCCCTCTAGATAAAAAAAAGAAAAAGAAAGAAACTTGACAACACCTCCTCCACAAATCACCTTCAAGTTAGGGTGACCACAACGCAGGTATGCAAATTTCCCTTGCAACAGCCAATCAGCAGCTCCGCTCTACTGCCCTCTGCTGGATGCTTGTCTTCACTTGAACAGCTAGGGTCTCTAGCTCAGGTACACCTTCAAGTTAGGGTGACCACAACGCAGGTATGCAAATTTCCCTTGCAACAACCAATCAGCAGCTCCGCTCTACTGCCCTCTGCTGGATGCTTGTCTTCACTTGTCTTCACTTCACTTCGCTTGTCTATATATGTGTTTCTGGAGCAGACCTCTTCATTCACCTGAGGAAGGAGCAGCGCTCCGAAAGTTAGTGACATCAAAACAAACCTGTTGGACTTTAACCTGGTGTTGTAAGACTTCGTACTGTCTTCACTTGAACAGCTAGGGTCTCTAGCTCAGGTACACCTTCAAGTTAGGGTGACCACAACAGAGGTATGCACATTTCCCTTGCAACAGCCAATCAGCAGCTCCGCTCTACTGCCCTTGATTGCGCCAATGAATTACAGGCACCAGGTTTATAAGTAAAACATTAACAAACTGTTTATAAAAATAGTAAAAGATGAACATATGAGGACAGATGAAAGGAAATAATGAAATAACGATCTATTATTCTACCTATTCCTAAAACACGGTCCTACCCTCCACCCAGAAACACACAAGGCATGCACACAGTAAAGGTGGTAGGAAGGGTTAAAAAATAACAGGGATTAAGAGATAGGAGAGATTTGAAGATCTTTGCTGCTGTGGTTGTGGCCTCTATCGGTGCTTGTCTTCTCCGAATGCGACCATCTGGGGAATGGATTTAAACAAGAGATTTAGGTCGATGCAATTCTGTCCTTCGACCACCAGATGGAGCAATACACAGGAGATTCAGGTTGGTGCAATACTGACCTTTTTTTTTAAACTAATTTTTATTTAACTTTTCACAAAATATCAACAACAAAATACAGAAAGAAAAGAACAACCCCACTCCCCCATTTACATAAGTAATAAATTAACAGCCTTCATCACTTCATCAACACAAAGGCAAAAATACACACCTACTCAAGAAAAACGAACCAACCCCCCCCCCCCCCCCCGAGCACCCTTCCCCCCCCCCCCAACCCCCCCTCCCCCCAACCCCCCCTCCCGGGTTGCTGCCGCTGCTGACCATCTTCTAACGTTCTGCCAGGAAGTCTAGGAACAGTTGCCACCGCCTGAAGAACCCTTGCACCGATCCCCTAAGGCGAATTTCACCCTCTCCAATTTAATAAACCCCGCCATGTCATTAATCCAGGATTCCACGCTTGGGGGCCTCGCATCCTTCCACTGAAGAAGAATCCTCCGCCGGGCTACCAGGGACGCAAAGGCCAGAATTCCGGCCTCTTTTGCCTCCTGCACTCCCGGCTCCTCTGCCACCCCAAATATTGGGAGCCCCCAGCCCGGCTTGACCCTGGAACCTACCACCCTCGACACCGTCCTCGCTACACCCTTCCAAAAGTCCTCCAGCGCTGGGCAGGCCCAGAACATGTGGGTGTGATTTGCTGGGCTCCCTGAGCATCTAACACACCTGTCCTCGCCCCCAAAGAACCGGCTTATCCTTGCCCCGGTCATGTGAGCTTTATGCAGCTCCTTAAATTGTATGAGGCTGAGCCTCGCGCAAGAGGAGTAAGAGTTCACCCTCCCCAGGGCATCCGCCCACATGCCCTCATCAATCTCCTCACCCAACTCCTCCTCCCACTTACCCTTTAGCTCCTCCACCGAGGCCTCCTCCTGCATCACCTGATACGTTGCCGAGATCCTTCCCTCTCCAACCCTCACCCCCGACAGCACCCTGTCCTGGACCCTGCGTGGCGGCAGCATGCAGGGTCCACCACCGCTGCCAAACAAACGGCCTTTCCTGCATATATCTGGAGGTGTTCCCTGGGGAAGCACAAATTTCTCCTCCAGCTCACCCAGGCTCGCGAACTTCCCGTCCACAAAACACTCACTCTTCCAACTTCTTCCATCGGGCAGAAGATACAAAAGTCTGAGAACACGCACAAACAGACTCAAAAACAGCTTCTTCCCCGCTGTTACCAGTCTCCTAAACGACCCTCTTATAGACTGACCTGATCAATACTACACCCCTGTATATTTCATCCGATGCTGGTGTCTAGGTATTTACATTGTGTACCTTGTATTTTCTTTTTATTTTCTTTTATTTTCATGTACTTAATGATCTGTTTGAGCTGCTCGCAGAAAAATACTTTTCACTGTACCTCGGTACATGTGACAATAAACAAATCCAATCCAATATTTGATCAGTAATAATGGGCAGCATTCTCTGTCCAGGGGAACCTGGAATGTGTTCCATGATGGGACGGAGAATCGGGTGCCAGGGGAAAATAGGGATCGCTGCCAGGCGTGAGCCAAATGCGATACTTTGACCACCCACTGACTGCGTGAATGAGGTCCATGATGCGCGCCGGCGGGGGATGTAAATAAAAACAAATAGGTCTTAATGCCTGATTTGCATCTATTTTGCGGGCCCGGGGCATTATGCTTTGGCCTCCCCCGATTCTCCAGTCTCCGCGGCCAGGAATCATGAGGGCACGGATCACTTGTCGTTTTTACCAGCGTGGCCCTGACGTGGTGGGCCTCCCTGTAGACCAAGGCCTTCTGTCAGGTCCACCACACCAGGGTTATGCTGGTAGTGACCATCCAAGCACATCCAAGGACCAACCCCCCAACAATGCACACTTCCCTGCGCACGCCTCCTCTACCAAACACCCCTCCCCTATGTCCCACCACACAGGGACCCTGTAATAGAGGAACCCACAAGGACCCCTGTAATAGGGGGATCCCCCCACAGGGATCCTTGTAATAGGGGGGAGCCCAAGGGGATCATAAAACTGGTGCAATTCAGCTCTGGCGGGAGAACATATGGGCTGGATTCTCCGATTCTGAGACAATGTCCCGGGGAAGTGTCTGGTTTTACGACGAAAAAATCGGCGAAGCTCCAGCACCGATCCTCCAACTGGTAAAATGCAAGGCCTTCCCAATATAAACACCTGGAGAATTTCCGGGTCGGTGGCCGTGCATGCGCACGGCGATGGCCTGCAGCGGTCGCGCCATACAACATGGCGTTGACCGTGTGCGGACCTGCCAAATAATGCCCCCCTGGACACCCCCTCACCACCTGGGCCACCCCCACCAGTTCCCCCAGCACTCGCTGAAGCCCCCCCCCCCCCCCCCCCCCAGCCAGCAGCACTGCTCTCCCGCGATTGTGGCGGCAGTGGACAAAGTCCGTAGTCACCAACTGGGTTCACAAAAACTGAGAGCACAGGTGTCCCGTGCCATTGGGAACTCGGCCCATACGGCCCGGAGCATCTGGGAAGTGCCTTCAGGTAATGTCCTGAGGCTGTCCCAACAGCATGCGGAACACTCCTCGTTTTGGAGGGGGCGGAGCATCCGAAAACAGGCACCGCCCCCGATTCAGTCGTAAACAGGGATTCTCTGCCCGATCGGCAATTATGATATCGGCATCGGGCAATGGAGAATCCCGCCCATAGTCTCCCAAACGGAGAATTATGCCCAGTGTATTAATGAGGAAATGGAGACTTTAACATATTCATGCAGATGAAAAATGGACAGAAGTTGATCAAGTGGTATGACCGGTGGGCTACAGAAAGGGTTTTGTAGCACTGCATCAGGTTCCAGTAGGGGCTCATTGAGGCGTCTGTAAAACTCAAACAAAACTAAAAAAGCATTTTGATTGGCCTGGACTATATAATAATGTATCAGGGACCCCGAAAATGTCTTATAAAATTTCACTGGGAATCCATCCGGAAGTGCCGCAATCCCCCCCCCCCCCCCCCCCCCCCCCCCGCCCACCCACCCACACACCAGGGGCTCCAATTCATATAGCCTCCTATGAGATTCCTCAAATGCCCCATCACCCCATTCACCCCCACCGAGTTCAGGACCACCCGCCCCCCCCCCCCCGCCCTCCCATTCTCCACCTTTCCGATCTCCCTGCTTCCTAAGTTGGTGAGCTAACATCCTGCACGCCTTGTCCCTTTATTCATACACTGTCCCCCGGCCCACTGCGTTCCGTGGACGCCAACCTAAATTCCATCAGGTGTTTCTGCCGTTCCTTCAACAAGCCTGTCTCCGGGGTATCCGAGTGTCTCCTATCTACCCACAGGATCTCCTCCACCAGCCTTGCCATCTCTGCCCACTCCATACTATCCTGTGCGCCCAGATTGATATCAGCTTCCCCCTGACCACTGCCTTATGCGCCTCCCATAGCGTGGAAACCGATACCTTCCCGGTATCATTCAGCTCGGCATACTCCCGAATGGCAGCTTTCACCGCTCACACACCTCCTCATCTGCTAACAGCCCCATGTCTGAGCCCCCCCACCCTCAGTCCACTTGCAAGTCCACCCAGTGCAGCGTGTGGTCAGAAACCACAATCGGCAAGTACCCCGAGTCGACCACCCCCGCCAGCAGAGTCTTATCCACCACAAAGTAATTGATCCATGAGTACACCCTGTGCACACAGGAGAAGCACGAAAATTCCTGCGCCCTCGGCCTCCCAAACCTCCATGAGTCCACCCCTCTCCGTGCGCTCTGTGAACCCATTTAGTTCTTTGGCCACCGCCGACACCCAGCCCGATCTCGAACTCGATCGATCCAATCTCAGCTCAGTTACCGTATTAAAGTTCTCCATAATGAACCGGTGCGAGTCCATCCAGAATCTTCCCCAACACCCGCCTCATGAAATAGACTTTGTCCCAAATTGGGGCATAAACATTCAAGACCACTGACACCCCCTCCAAGTTTTCACTCACCGTCACGACCCTTCCCCCAGGATCTGCCACTATGTTCCCCACCTCAAACGCTATCCGTTTATTTATTAGCACCACCACTTTGAATCCAACCCCGAATGAAAAACCTGTCCAACCCACCCCTTCCTCAGCACAATCTGGTCCCAATCTTCAAATGCGTTTCCTGTAGAAATACCACAGCCGCTTTTAACCTCCTCAGATGTGCGAACACGCACAACGGTTTGACTGGCCCATTTAGCCCCCTCACATTCCTTGTGACCAGCCTGGTTGGGAGGCACGCCGCCTCCCTCCCCATACCTCTTCTTGGGCCAGTCCCCAGCTCACATCCTGAAAGCCCGCCAGGCTCGCCCTCAGATGTCCACCGTCACCAACTCCCTCCATATTGCACTTCAACTGCCCCACTCCCATCAGCAGCCCTCCTCCCTCCCCTGAACAAAACAACACTCCCATGCCCCTCTAAAACTCTAATCATCTGCTCCCCACCCCCCACTGCACTCCCGTGAACTAACTCGCCAAGCTAGCCTGGCAGCCCACGACGCCAAACATTTTACCCCCCACTGATTCCCCTCTCCCCCAATCGCACTCACCATGGTGCAAACAACAATAACACTGTATAGAACAAAAAATAAGGTGCACTCACCCTCCACCATCCTCCGGCCTCCTACCAAAGAACCCCATGAAAGATCTAAATAGCCCTTAAGAAAAGAAAAGTTTTCCCCTGGCCATCATCCAAAACAAAAGAACCCAGCACACTACAACAAAAGAGGGGCAAGGAGAACCAACGTCACCTCATTCCCTCCAAAGTTCAATGTCCTCCCTCTCCTGCCTCTTCATTGTCTCTCAAGAACTCCATTGCCTCCTCCGGTGTTTCAAAGTCGTATTCGTGGCCGTTGTGGGTCACCCAAAGGCGGGCCAGGTACAACGTCCCAAACTTCACCCCTTTCTTAAAGAAGGCAGCCTTGACCCGGTTGAATCCGACTCTCCTCTTTGCCAGTCCCGCGGCCAGGGCCTAATATACCCGAGGTTCGTTGCCTTCCCAGGTACATCTCCTTGTCTGCCTGGCCCACCGCAAGATCTTCTCTTTGTCCATAAACCGGTGTAGCCTCACCACCATCGCCCTCGGTAGCTCATTCACCTGAGGCTTCCTCATAAGCGTCCTATGCGCTGAACAACCTCCAGAGGCTGGTCGAAGGCCCCCTCCCCCATTAGCTTCTCCAACACCTTGGTCATATAAGAGCCTGTGTCCGCTCCCTCGATGCCCTCTGGCATCCCCACTATCCTCAGATTCTGCCTCGGGAGCAGTTCTCCAAATCCTCCACTTTCTCCTTCAGTAGTTTCTGAGTCTCGCTCAGCATCCCAACTTCAGCCGCCAACAGGGTAAGCTGCCCCTCGTGCTCCCCCACCGCCTTCTCCACTTTCTGGGTCGCCAGTCTCTGGCTCTAGGTCTCCAACCTCAGCTCCGCACGGTTGATCCCTGCTTTCAGCAGGTCTACCACCTTTGCCAGATCCTCCTGAGCCTCCCTCCCCTGTTGGCTGAAGTTTTTGTTAAGAAAGTCAACCAACTGCTCCGTTGACCATTGGACTGGTAGGGCTGACCCTTTGCCCTCCGCCACCTTCCCCTGTGTCGCACCAAGAGTTTCTAGCTCCTGCAGCGTCTTTCTGCTAGATCCACTTCTGGTCCATCCATCGACCTCACCAGTGGTGTATATGTTTCCTCCACCACCAATACACCTTTTTCTTCCAAAACATCCACCCGACAACTGGGGGAAAGGACCAAAACAAAAACACCTCAAGTGGGAGCTGCCAAATGTGGGAGCGGCCATGATAAATTGCCCTTAGTGACCAAAAAAGGTAAGGAGGGGTTATTGGGTTATGGGGATAGGGTGGAAGTGAGGGCTTAAGTGGGTTGGTGCAGACTTGATGGGCCGAATGGCCTCCTTCTGCACTGTATATTTTATGTTCTATGTTCTATGTGCAACCACTCACACCATGGCCACCACCGGAAGTCGACAGCAAGCACTTTCAACCAAGAGTAGTTTACTCACTAGCTTAGCAGTTGCTTCAATACTTGTGCGCTCCCACTATTAACCTCTTTTGTAGCCACGCCATCATGTTCCCATGTGACCACCCGGTCTAAAGATAGTATAAAATACAGGGTATTACTCCAAAGGGGATGCAGGACTGGATGTATATGTGCATAAGTCATTAAAGCTGGCAGGACAGATTGAGAAAGCTGTTAATAAAGCATACAGAAACATCGGCTTTATTAACAGGAGCATAGAGTACAAAGGTAAGGCGGTTATGTTGAACTTTTATGAGATATTAGTTAGACCTCAGCTGGAGTGTTGTGTACAGTTGTGGGCACCTAATTTTAGGAAGGATATGAAGGCAGTGTAAAGACTGCAGAAGAGGTTTACGAGAATGGATTCAGGGTTGAGGAACTTTAGTTATGAAGTAAGATTGGAGAAGTTGGGACTCCTTTTCTTGATTTGACAGAGGTATTCAAAACCATGAGGGTCTGATCAGAGTAGATAGGGAGAAACTGTGCCCATTTGGAAAAGGATTGAGAACAAGGGGGCAGAGATTTAAAGTACTTGGCAAAAGAAGCCAAACTGATAAGAATTTTTTTGTTTCACTCTGAGTGGTTAGACTCTGCCTGAGGTGTGGTCAGGACAGATTCGCTCGGGGCATTTAAGAGGGAATTAGATCATTATTTGAAAAGAAACAACCTGGATGGTTACGAGAAGAGGCAGGAGGAAGGCACTGAGTGAAATGTCCATTCAGAGAGCTGGTGCAGCCACGATGGGCTGAATCTGTGCCATAACAATTCTGTCATTCTCAGGACAAGAACAAGGATGTCCCTCTCAGTGGAGACGAGAGATTCCCAAAGCAATCCAGCATTTCTTCAAGATGAAGGAATGGATTTGGGAATTATAATAGCTTTCATTGTCATGGAGGTATATTTGTCAATTCTGCATTTTATGATTTCAGCTATTTTGGATTGCTACAGGCATTTCTGAAGAAACAAACACTGGGAGAATCTACAGTCCCTCAAGTATAATTGCTATAAATTCAGCTCAAGTATAGAAATATAAATGGAAAAAGCTGAATTACATTTAGTGCTTCCACTTGGAAAGGCTAACGTAACTAATAGTAGATCAATTTTGAAATAAGCATCATAACTTTGATGCACCCAAGTTCCTCATTTCCACTTTGCTTTTCACCTTTGGTAAACTTCATTGTATAGATCACGAACATACTGACATTGATAATCAATTTTAACCTGTATAATGCTGCATGTTGTTTTAATTATGGCAGCTACTCAATAAGGCTTGGTTTCAATGATCTTATGCCCTGGTTGCTGATGATTACAGATCACTTCAAAAGTTATCAACACTGTTCACTGTTTAACTGCATTATTTTTAACATAAACAGAAGAGTAGTAAGTCAATATTTTACAAAATATCACGGCACTCAAATATTAATTTAAAACAACTGCTGGAATTAGTACAATTTTAATTTCATTAAAATGAAGTAATGAATCATTATTCCTGACAACAATACACAGCCACATTTCGGTTCTTTCCTATGCATCTGTTATTGCTAATTATTTATCAATTGATTTACAGTTGCTTGGACTAGTCAGTGGAATAGTTTCTCACCTGTAAGTATAGAATTTATTTTATTTTCAAATCACTCAAGTATTTTCTATTGTTGCCAGCATCTAGCCGATTTTAAGCTAATTCTGCTGTCTTACTATTACTGTATGAAGAGCTCAGGATTGGAACTAATCGCAACTCTTTAGCCAAAGATAATTGGAGTAAATCACATATAAACCTATAAAATATTAGTTCACATGTTTAAATCTTCTCTATTAGATTTATTTCTTAACTTTCAGAATTTCACTTAGAAGTTGCTTACCATTTGCTCTTTTGTCGTCATCAATTTGACAATTGTTATGATGTCATTAAAATAATCCACAGTACTGAATGGCAGCAAAGTGGGTACTGATTTTACGAGTGCTCCCAGTAGTTTGTCTGTAACTGTCGGCTCAAAGTCTCCCCATTATGGAAAGTAACTGAAGGTTACCCCTCCCACTTATGCAGTTGGGCAACAGGAAAGGGAGATACAAATTTCCTTGTGTCAGCTTGCACTGTCAGCATTAGCTGACTGCAGCTGTACATTTAATATTATTTTTAATAGGATACATCATTTCTGTGAAACCGTTGGATTTTCAAACTTAAATCTATTGCCATAAAGTTAACATCAAAGTCTGAGGTTCTGTAGATTTGTCTAAGTGCAGGTTTTACCCTTTGGATTAATCTCTTCTCACCCCTCCCCT
This sequence comes from Scyliorhinus torazame, assembly GCF_047496885.1. NCBI lineage: Eukaryota > Metazoa > Chordata > Chondrichthyes > Carcharhiniformes > Scyliorhinidae > Scyliorhinus > Scyliorhinus torazame. Next base: position 100,653,449 of record NC_092717.1, read on the forward strand.
GATTTATATGCCCACCAACAAACAAAGAGGACTTGTATAAATACATAGCACCTTTCATAATTACATGATGTCCCAAAACACTTTATTGTCAATTAAATACTTCTGAAGTGCAGCCCCTACTGTGATGTAGGAAACACGGCAGCAAACTCACAAACAGCAGTGTGATAATTGCCAAATTAATCTTTAGGTAATGTTAATTTAGGGCTAAATATTTGCCAGGACACCAGGAATAACTGGCCTCGGAAATGCTAACACAAGTACACAAATTTCCTATTGCTGCTTTATAAATTCCTTTTCATTGATGATCCCCAATCCCCAGCATCAAGCTGAACAGGCTAACATCTGAAAATGAACTGTCACTCACCTTTCCTAACTTAATGAGGCTTTTACACATTTTTCAACACTGTATCCAGGTCCTGGGCAACACTCTTGCTGCTAACAGCCTCTACTACTTTCATCCACACCTATTCCAGGATAGGTGGATAGAATTTTTGAATGCATTGCCATGTGCCTCACGCAATCAGATTAGCTGTGGAATGCCTGTATGAGCCTGTCTCTTTCCTGGTAGCCATGATATGAAGACAAAACTACATAAACGTCAAGCAGGCCATATTGCCACTCTGCAAAGTTTTTCTCTGTCAATCATCCACCTATTGATTTCGGCAAGAACATGGTCCTTGAGTTACTTGTTGAGGCACACATCCAAAGGTTGAACATGGTCATGAGACTCCAGGAACTCACCAAGGCTCCTTAGGCAACACCTTTCAAACCCATGATCACTAGCATCTGGAAGGACAAGAGCAACAGATACCTGGGAACCTCACCACCTGGACGTTTCCCTCCAAGTCACTCACCATTCTGACTTGGAAATCTATTGTTGTTCCTTCACTGTCGCTGGGTTAAAATCCTGTACCTCCCTCCCTAACAGCATTGCGGGTGCACACTACATGAACTGTAGCAGTTCAAGGCAGTAGCTCATCACCGCCTTCTCAAGTGCAAGTAGGCATGAGCAAAAAATGTTGGCCTAGCCAGCAAAGCCCACATCCCGCAAAAATGATTTTCGTTAAAGTCACATGCTTACTGGTTATTCTCTGGCTTTCATTGTCCCACTCCTGGTCTTTATTGGTGGGGTTCCTCAAAGGTGCCTCATCCATGTCTGAAGGAGGTAACCTTTCTCTTACTACAATCACACCTCTCTAAGACTGTTTTCAGGTGTCGGAGGTCAGGGAGCATTACTGCTGCAGCATGAAAACATTAAGTCAGCTCATGGGAATCTAGTGAGAACTTGCAGAAACCTTTTCTTGTAGCTGCGCACCCGTTGAACATTAATTGCATAGAATCCCCTGAAGTTTACAAATACACCTGGTTTATCTGGGAGTGCACAGATTGCCATGTGTGCGCAGTCAGTGATTCCAGCCAGAGAGACAAGCCCAAGCAACTGTTCATTCAGATTTGTGTCATCACAAATGAAAATGGCATTGCCAGTCTTGACAAAGAATCCATCAGTAGCCTTCCTTAAGCAGTTATATGCAGCTGACTTGGAGTCCCTTAATATGTATCTGGTAGTACCATGGGTTCAAAAACCATGGGTCAGCCGATTTCCCAACTCAATCCGTCATCTCTTCACATAGCCGCTATATTTCTGTCTCTGAGAAACTTATGTGGGCAAGGTTCAAATCTGCTGTTTCGCTTAGCAGGCCTGAGGCAGCATCAGAGGAATGCTGATGTCAAGGTGGGCATGCCTTGGTCGCAGCTCTGACAGTTCTGATGGCCCCTCACCACCCCTACCTAGCCCTATGCCCCTTCATAATCCCCATGCCTCCATCATTCCCCCTAAAACTGTTCATGTATTGCCCTAGTCACTCATTCAGAATCCACCATGAGCAGAAACCAGGAGCCATACAATATCATTGGGAGTTTTTTTTTTAAATTTAACTTCCAACAATCTGGTGGAACTGGCACTCAATTACACAATTAGTCATATAAGTTTCAAAAAAACTCCAGACCCAGTGAAAGAAACATAAATCTCCTTAAGTTATTCACTTGTAAAAACAAATGAACATCTATTAAATAATCGCATCAATGACAAATAATTTGTTAATAAAACTGTCAATCCAACTTTGTACACAATGTCCTGCTGAGCCAAGTGTTATGTAAATTTTTGAAACTCAGTCAAGCATTCATAATAGCCTCAGCAGTAAATCCAAACCAATACATCTGCAAACCATGGAGCTTATTGAAACTGAAATAACAAATGGCTTGCTTTTTCAAAGCTACACCAAATGACCTGTCAAACAAAGCATGGAGCAGATGGTGTTTTTTATTCTCCAAGTTCAAGCTGAAGACCATTTGGTTTCAAATCTAAAGCAAAGTGGACATATAAATCACTCCAGAGCATGACAATGGAATTCCCAAGCACTGTTTTCTTCAGTTTGGGATGCATGATAGCACCTTCCCAATCAAAAAGTACTTTAATACATCTCACCATTTATACAATGCGGACAATCTGATGGTCAACTTATCTTCATAGAACAGGGCCCTCTGATAAATAACTGCAGGAAAAAACACTTCAAACCTATAAAACAGCATTTAGTATTGATATATGAAGTTGTCAAAATATTTAACACAGACCTATCAGAATGTTCCCAATGCCTCAGCAGACTTCCCCAAGATTCAAGGTTCACAATCAGAAAAGACGAGTTTACATAAGCTTTCCAAAACCTGCAAAACCTAATGAAAATGTGAGAGACAGGAAAAACAAGTTTCCCCGAGGATGGTAACTAGTGACCCATATATCACAGGAATATGTGCCGAGTTGCAACCCGAATCCAACCTGAACCTCTTCCTGCCTATGGATAGATTATGTGGGCATCTTTTCCAGGGGGAATTTCAAAATTGCAGTCCCACAGACTAGTTCTCTGCCAACCCCAAACCCATTCCCAAACTTTTCGGGACACGAAGATCTCAACACCTCCAAGTGTACGAATAGCTCATCAGAATGCTTTTGTGTTCCCGTTTCTCCCATGTACTCATCTAGTTTCCAAGTTATTTGCCTCAACCACCTCCTGTGGTAGCAAGAGCCACATTCTAACCACACTTTAAGTAATTTTGCATTTCTCTATTCCATTTATTTGAAATTATCATGTGTTCATGACCCTAACTTTGGTCTCCCACAAGTGGAAATATTGGGCAAAGTTTAACTGCTATGGGAAGGTGGGTTGCCCATTACAATCCCAGCTACTTCCAGGTTTAACCCAGGAGGGTTTGCAGGTGAGTGTGGATCTTCTGTGTAGCTGTCAGGTATGTAATTTCAATGTGTAAATCTCTAATTAACTGAGGATTTAACTCAGAATTCTGTTTTTAGCAGACAGCACACAGATTTCATGAGAGTTCCACAAATTGTCAGGGTTGATTAGGAGCGAGCTCAGTGGCGAGCGATCGTTCAATGAAACTGATAGGCAGGGAGGCCTTCAAACAATGAAACTGACTAGCTGCAGCCATGCCTTGGTGAGAGACATTGATGCTCTCAGCACTTCTGACAACGTGTTCTTGCTACTTGATAGGTGATTTCCAACTGTTTGGGAGTCAGTTGACATATCTTGGATTCCACTCACCGTGGTCTGCACTTCTCTGCTGTCAGTCTTTCCTGTGGCATGGGAGCAACTCATGCAGCTATGGGTATGTAGAGAAGCAGCTGCCTTCTCTGGAGCCACATGCTACCCTGCAGGATAGAGGGGATGGGCACAGAGATCCAGCTCCAAGGAGGCAAGATGCCCAATACAAGATCGACAAGTAGAGAATCAGCTCTTGCAACATATGTGAGCACCAGTGTTTCAGGAGGCTGACGCTTTCACAGGAAGTAATTGCCAACAGTTGCATCCTCCCAGAACAAGGTCTCTTTGCCAGTGGACCAAATATTGTCAGTGCCGTCAAAGCGGCCAGTGGTGAATTTATTTTCTCTCTTCTTCCTCAGGGAGAGAAAGCAGAGAGTTGTAAGTGTGAAAAGCAGAGAGGATGAGTAGACAATGCAGAGAGTGACTGTGAGACATTGGTAAAAGATGACATAAAGATGAGTGTGACTGTTGACTGTTCAGATGGGGGTATGAGGTGCCTGAAGAGAGAAATATGAGTGGAGGTGAAAGGTAAGTTCACCTGAGGAGGGTGATGCAGGATAATGCTGGGAAAGTCAGAGTGTTGAGTTTGGTACCTGAGTGACATAACAATTTCAGGTACTTTTAACATTCTTTTTCATTTTACATTTTTCTGGCTTCCTGAACTAAAGGACAACATCTGCCATTCTTTGCCAGCAGAAATATGAAAACTGCTGCATTCCAATATTTGTCAAAAAGATTAGATTCTCCCAGTGTCTGCATGAGTTTCACCCCCACAACCCAAAGATGTGCTGGTTAGGTGGATTGGCCACGCTAAATTGCCTCTTAATTGGAAAAAAAAATAATTGGGTACACTAAATTTATTTTTTAAAAAGAAAGATTAGATTGTGAAACAACACAAAAATTATTGGTTTCATATTTTGTTGTCACTAAGATGGGAACTCAAGTCTGCATTTCTTCATATTTAACCATCTAAATGGTTTACTTGATCTTAAAACATTCAATAATTTTAAGAGTGTTTCATCGTAGTGCTTGACTTCAATACATCAAAACTAAAATCTTGTCCAGTCTTGAGTGCACAACCAGTTGAACTAATCAGTCAAGCTTCACAATTAGTCTGTTTCTGCTTCAGATATAACATAGTTTATTTGATGACCTCGGTATTATTAACTAGGCGGGAGTAACAGTACCTAAATAGGATTTTTGATTTAATGTCATTCGAAGCCTAACTTGCTTATTATCTAAAGCAATAGAAACCCCATTAGCCTATGATCTTATGTTAAATTCTACTCTAATCTTATCAATAACGCATTTCTCAAATTCCGCAGTACCACCCCATAAAATAAATCACCAACATGCCTCGTGAAGATACCTGAACGTTTTCCTTTTTTCTACCGATTGACCTACACTCTTCCCAATATGTAGCCCAAAAAGCTAAGAAGGTTGTTAAGGGTACTTTTCCAGCTGTTTGACATTCCACTCTAACACCTGCATCATTGTCCCATACTTGGTACCTCAGAATAAACTCCAAACTCTCTCCAGCTATTTAACATCTGTTATTAGTTTATCCTCGGTTTATTGGCAGTCATCAAATCAGTATCATCACCAGTTCTGCTTCTAGTTCTTTTGCAAGACTGTTCTGTGGCTTTCATTTCATTATCCAATCTATTCAAGCTATGGCTTCTACTTCCACTTTTATGCCTACTATCGGAAGCTCTTCCTCCAAACATGATTGATTTTTGATGCAAGAGTGACTTCCAGACTCACCATCAGTACTTGCATTGTGCTTTTTAACTTACCACTCTTTCACCCCATTCTTCCTGCCAGACCATGGCCCTCACGTTTTAGTCATCTTCCTAAACATCCAACCATGCCAGTAGCTTCTCCTGCATGCCAACAACCATCGTATCCCTCTATTCACTAGATCCCTCTGAAATTTATGCCTCTCTGAGCAACTGACCTGTGGATGTGATAACTCTGTCATGTGTGTCACATTACCACTATACAGCCTTTGATCTATCATATTCTTTTCCTCAAGACCCTCATCACAGAACACATGAATATCTGAGGAACAAGATGCTTCATTTACTTTTATCAGTTTCTTAAAGCCAGAGATTTTTCTAGGACTTTCTATTGACTACTGTAATAACCCTCACGCGACCCATGGGGTGACCCGGTTGATCTCCTCATGGGGCTTGTGGAATAGGATTTCCCCGCTGATGGACAGAGGCTAATCAGCTGGGACTCATAGAATCAACCCTTGAAACCCAGCTCGGATTCGGACCGGCATGGTCGGTACTCCCGGTCAGGACCTATGAGCTGTACGCCACATTGCAGATTTTTATTTTGGTTATTGATAAGCCTCCATTTGAATCACCTTCTCAGATCTCCTGAGCTTTTATAACCATTTTATAATCTTTTGAATTGAACTTTATCTCAGATGGTCCTATTCGATGCAGTGGTACTCCCACGTGTAACATTTAAGTTGGGCCCACAGGTCTTTTTGAAATGCTTCAATCGGGGTAGATGCTACCATGATTTTGATTACTCTGCCAGCTGGATCTGCAGCCATAAAGTTGCAATCATGTCCCTTGTCTCTGCATCTGCTTATTAATTGATCAACAGTCTCTATTGGTTGTTGTTTAAAGGGTATGAATTCCAGATGGTGTACTTTGACCTGGAGCTTCACTCATAATTGATCTCCAAGTGTTGACCATATTTTATCTAAATTTTTAAGAATGACCTGACATTTTCCATCTGTGCAGACCTTCATTGCTGATATTTTTATAGTATGTTTGTTTGGTTTAGAACTATGGAGGTTTAGAAAACAGAGCTCTGTGCATTGTTCGAACAAAGCAAACTCAGATAGGAGGTCCATTCCGTCCCATTGAGTGTTTGAAATTTTATGATTATCATGTGACTTTTTGCAAGACTTTTCATGTTATCTGGAATTTTTGACAACTGTTCAGCCTTTTTGGTTCCCTGAGTAGTGGTCATTTTAGTGGCTACTGCCTTGGCTTCTCATGGGTTGTTGTATGACTGTAATGATGGCACTACTGAGCTCTTTCTTCTTTCCTGGGTTTACTCTAAACTCTGAGCACAAAACAGTGATTTGGGCATGAAAATGTACTGCAAGCTTCAGAGATGGAATTAAACAGTGAGTAAAAACTTCTTACTGCCCTCTTCTCGCTTTCAGAAACTGTTATCGAATGGACCCTTCTTTCCAGTCCAGGCTTCAATGTTTAACTTCCCCAGACCTCCCAAAGGACAGCAGCAAGTAGAATGGATTCCTCTGTTGTAAGTTCTGCTTCAAGCTAGACTAACCAGAGGCTGCTGTTTAATTTCTGTTCCTGCACAAACCTTGAAGCAGGTGGACTCATATTAATTAAGCTCTCCTAAATTTGAATAATCTTACCAGGATCCAATGCCTGCTGCCTGGAGCAAATTTCAGTCTCAGAATGAAAAGATGGTGCATTGAATCTATACAGAGCGGCAGAATCACTTACACATGCTAAGTAGTTGATGACAGTTTCATTTCCATGCCAGATGTTTTTCTGCTGCATGTGAAGGGTTGATGCTTGAGTACTTCTTGGTCAAATCTTCAAAACCAAAACCGTACCAGCCTCCCCGAACAGGCGCCGGAATGTGGCGACTAGGGGCGTTTCACAGTAACTTCATTGAAGCCTACTTGTGACAATAAGCGATTTTCATTTCATTTTCATTTCAAAACCATTCTGTCACTCTGTTACATTCTTGTATTTGAGGTACGCATACCAATCATATAACACGTACTGGTAAAACAATAATGTGGGCTCTTTAATTGAAGATAACACTATATACAACTAACATTAACTAGGAGACGATGTATATATCTGACTTCTACCATCTACTGCTTTAGACTGAGTACAAGCCATGGGACTACTGCATCGTCCAAACGGTAGTGACTAATGGCAGTCTAAGACAGATCTTCTTAAAGGTACACGTAAAGAAGGGGTGGGGGGAGAGGTTTGCAGTGAACACAGGACCCTTAAAATGCAGCCATATGTTTCTAAATATAACCTATACCGAATATTGAGGCAAGGGGCTGAATGAACAGATTTCTAAAGAAGTTTCCATTTTAATTGGCTATAATAAGTGAAGGAGAAAGTGGGGCAGAGACAGTGGTAATACTATCAGTGGTAGGGAAATTACTGCCTTTTCTCAAATAAATGTGAACTATTGTTTAGCTAATCTATAATAATGGTGGCACAATATTATGTAGCAAAATAACCAATTCATCTGCAATTCTCATGCCAGAGGTGAGCAAATGGGAATTTAAACCATTATTCACAGAAATGAAGACGATATGGAAATTCTGATTAGAGAAAGAGAATGTTGCAACTCTTGATTATGAAATGCTAAGGAATCATTTTTGGAAGCTATTGTAGATGATTTAAGCATGTAATTACTTCATCAAGAAACTAGTATTATGGGTCAGGGTTGAGAGAACACCAAAGTATATCATGGAGTTCACCTGACCCACAACTTTGAATAGATTTTGGTTATGGGGAGCACAAGGGGCCCACTTTACAGGGGTGATGCAACAGAGATCTAAAGGACTTTTAAACAAAACAATGTTTATTCTATGAATCCAGTTAACATTTTATAAACATACAGTAAACATCTTATCAACTACCAGCACTGATACCCCCCCCAAAGATACAGTACTCTATAGGTAACCCTTAGTAACTAAGTCAAAGACCCTTTTTAACAAAAACAGTAGGTTTGCATTCCTTACAGAAACAGGTATTACTTTTGTCATGATATTCAAACACACGCATCATGATAGACACACCAACAGACAAATCAGCACACACAACACGACAACCAATCATAGACAAGGACAGAGACAGTATAAGAGAAGAAACACAACACCTGGTGGCCAGTAGATCTGGAGACCAGGACAAGGACAGGACCTGATTAACATCACACACAGGGAGTCACCACGTGCAGAGTATCAAGACAGAACTGTAAATAACAAGTTGAAATAAAACAGCGTTGTACCAAATACAACCGTGTTGGTTCATCTGTACATCAGAACACCCAACACTACATGGTACAGGAGTGGATCGATACCTGCCGGCAAACCTGCTATCCTGAGATATGGACATCTCCAACAAACCGCAGCCGTTGGGAACCTTGGCACCAATGGAAGCTTTTCAAGCAGCGATTTGAACTGTACATGCGAGCCAACGAGAAACAGAGTGCCTCGGACGAAACAAAGATTGTGATGCTCCTCACCACCGCAGGTCAGCACACCATTGATGTATTCAACTCACTGGTGTTCGTGGAAGGCGAGAACCAATCCAAGTATGACACGGTCCTCCTCAAGCTAGACCAGCACTTTAACATTGAAGTGAATGAAAGTTTTGAAAGGTATATCTTTCAGCAACGCCTACAAGGTAAAGATGAGCTCTGTCAACCCTTTCTGACGCACCTCCGCATACTCGCACAGTCCTGCGGTTACGGCAACACCCCAGAGTCCATGATCCGGGACCAGATTGTTTTTGGCGTTGCCTCCAGTGGCCTACGCCAGCAGCTTCTTAAAATTAAAGGCCTGACTTTAGCGTCTGCGGTGGAAGCTTGTGTCCTCCATGAAAATGCAACCAGCCGTTTTGCCCAATTTCAGGCGACCGAATCGGCACGGAGGGGGTCCCTAGCCGCCGAATCGGCAAGCCAGGCCGCCCACGAGGCCGAACTCATCCAGGCAATTGATTATCTCCCGGCCCGCGGCCCAGACGAGGGCGGCCGTTTCCCGCGCTTTTCGCGGTCTCCCGCGCTTGTGCGCGTCAAAACCAACGGCAACATCGAGGGACGCACTGCGCAGGTGCGCCCGATTCAAGACCGAACTGTGCATGCCCAGTGGCATAACGAACGCCGTGACGTCATGACGTGCGGCAACTGTGGAGCTGTACATTTAAAAGGGCAATGTCCTGCTAAAAACCGACAATGCCTACGATGTGGCAAGATGGGCCACTACGCTGCCTACTGTCGAGTGGTTCAACCGATGGATCCTATACATCTCCGACAACCTCGCAGATACGTCAGGACCATCCAGCCCGTACATCAGGACATCCAGCCAAATGACACAGATGACCAAGATGCCTTCCGGGTTTCAGTCATTGATGTGAACAGGGTCAACACCATCAATCCGGCCGATGAATGAAGTGCCACCCTGACGGTCAACCCGAATTCGTCGCACACCTACTAGATTGGACTTACGAGACTGTTCACACGTTAAAGTTGAAACACTATTGTATTGTAACATGTTACTGTTTTATCATTCCAGATATCGTTTGACCGGACCACACTTCAAAGTTTTTCGTCTTCCTGTTTTGTTATAGTACAACCTCGTTAGCATGACACACTCGACATCGCCCCATGTATATAGTTACGCCACATGCACCTGCTGTAAATATCACGCACACACACTTTTAGATGCACTCATGACACAATCGTATTTATAACCACGTAGGCAAATAATTTTGTAAAAAAAGGGGGGGATGTCATGATATTCAAACACACACATCATGATAGACAGACCAACAGACAAATCAGCACACACAACATGACAACCAATCATAGACAAGGACAGAGACAGTATAAGAGAAGAAACACGACACCTGGTGGCCAGTAGATCTGGAGACCAGGACAAGGACAGAACCTGATTAACGTCACACACAGGGAGTCACCACGTGCAGAGTATCAAGACAGAACTGTAAATAACAAGTTGAAATAAAACAGCATTGTACCAAATACAACCGTGTTGGTTCATCTGTACATCAGAACACCCAACACTACAACTTTGAAAACATAAAGTGATCTGGAGACATTCTTTAGCACGCAGAGAGAGACCAAAATACACCTCCTTGGTTTGGATGCAGCTCCCCAATTGAAAATGAAACTAAAACTCAGAGCCAAAAACAGCTTCCAGCTCAAAACGAAAGTAAAACGCAGAGCAAGAGCCCAGCTCCAGCCACACAATGACATCACTGCAGCCACTTGGGAAGACAAATATTTCTTAAAGTGACATTCCCATGACACTAGAAACTTAAGTCAAATGACCGAGCATGCCAAGCATTATGCAGCTTTGCAAGTGCCAGAAATATATCAAAAGGATGGGATATGTCTTTCACTGGGAATGATTCACTGAACCATGTCACAGGCTGGCCTTTTCTGAGCCAACAACTGTACAGCTGAGCTTGTCACAGAGGGGTGATTTTTGGAATGCAGCATGGAGAGCACAATCCAAGCAAGTGCCAATCGAAAGACAGGTAGAATGACAGCTGCCGCAAGAGATGAAATTGCTGGGAACAATTTGACAACAGTAAGCTCATGGAAAATGGAGCAGAACAAATACTCAATCACCCTAAATGCTTCCCATCCACCAGTCCATTGACTTCAGTAATCTTGCCCTCATTTTCAAATGAGTGTTCAACCACAATGGGGTGCACTTTGAAATTCTTCTCCTAAAGCCTGACACTTTGTCAGATTTCTCATCAACTTCAAAAGTCCCTTTGACCAAACTTTTTATTACTCCACTTAACTCTATTGTCACAATTGTGAGGGCACACATTAAATATTATCTTATATTAATTGTCACTGGTCATTCCCATCAAAGACCTTGGTTCCCTGGCCACTTGTTTCTCAGCAGTGCGCCATTTGTGGGCGGCGGGATTCTCTACTCCTAAACATTTCACATGTACTGCTTCCCACCCCGAACTATGTACAGCAACGTGATCTTCTAGGAAAGCAGACAGACGGAACAAAAATGTGCCAAATGTGGGCATAAAAATCTTGATAATTCTTCTCCAGTGGAGGAGATCACATTATCCAGATGTACATTAACTGTTAATCCTTCATATAAAGTGATTTCTGTCACAGCCAAGAATCAGCCCAGTTCCCCATTGAAAGCTTGCAAAGAAAGATCACTCTCTGCTCAAACTGGGAACGTGATCCCGAGGCACACTACTCTCAAAAGAATCAGCTAGCATCCAGCCTAATCAAACTTCTGCACATTCCCGATGCTCTCCAGATTAAAATAGTCAATCGGATCACAATCCAGCCTTTTCATTGTTTTATAAACCTCTATCAGGTCACCTCTAAATCTACGCTATTCTAAAGTAAATAGAGTTAGCTCTTCAAGCCCATCTGAGTGACAAAGATTGACTGAAACAGACACAACTTTGAGCCAATAACTTTATTTTTACGACAGGAATGGTTGGAATGTAGTTTTGATCGTGAAATCAGTTAATTCCCTCCGCTTCTCATTTTATACAAAATAGCAAAGATACATTCCAACCATTCCCTAGGCATAGGTGTTATTACAGAGTGAAACTAGCGGCAACCACTGATGTCTGCACATGCGTAGTTTCATGCAGAAATCTAAAAGCTGCTGCCAGTGATACCCTGCTCCTTCACAAGCTATAGTGTTGCGGTTTATGCTGATGGAATTAGTACAGGGATCATAATGGTGCAAACTTAGGTTAATTATCCAATATTCTCACTTTAAAAACAACTGGCAAAGCTAGGGTTTATTCAATTAGAGGGAACAGAGTTTTAAACTTTGAACAACTTCTCTGGCTCCGCCCGGCGACCAGAAATTCCCATCCAGGGTGGTAATGCCAAGGTGCCCAAGTGCCAGGGGGTGCCAGAGAGTGACAGGGTGCCACCGTGCCCTGTCCCAGACCACCGTGGGTCTCCAATGGACTGGGACCAGTACTAAATAGTGGCCTGGCGAGGTCTCCCAGGCGTGACCGTTAAGTCTCGGGCGCCAAGAGAATCCGGTGAACGCATGTTTCAATGAATCTAATGACCCTTCAATCAGATCCAAGTTTTCACTAGTGGGATGTCCAAAACACGACTAGTGCGCTTTAGACATACCAGGAGAAAGTCTAAAGTTAGCAGAGTTCCTTGGAGAGGCAGGGTGCCCTTTCTGGCCTAGAAATGTAGGGCACTCTTTTGGATAGGTCCCAGGACACATTTGGGAGACATAAGGTCCCCTTGGAAGAGGTCAATTACCCTTTGGCTCATTTAAATCCTTGCTGTGTGAACTAGCGACTACATAACTTATCTTACAACAGTGACTACACTTCAACTTCAAAAGTAGGTCATTGGCTGCAAAGTGCTTTAGGATTTGACAGGTACTATATAACTGTAAATTATTACTTTCCTCTTTATATTTCCCACAAGATAGTATGCCTGGGCTACTGAGTACATTGCTAGGATGATTGTAAAGGTGGCTGTCATTATTACCAAAGGTGAGCATGGACCACAAGCTCTTGGCCATCATCATAAAATCTTCTACTTCCTGGCTTGCAGACCAATTAAGGGTCACTTCCTACCCTCACCAACATTTTGCCCATTGTGGAAGGGCCGGCAGCCAGTGGAGAAACTGCCCAGTAAATTCAGGTGGCCTTGCAGCAATTTCTTGGAGGGAGAAGGGGGGAGGGGTTCTCCTTTACAGCCACTCCATGGTTCATGGATGGGTCCCTGGCAATGATAGCCACTCCTGTGGCTGCAACATCACCTCCCAATTGCTGGGACCCCTTATGGCCCCAGCATGATTTTTTTAAACTTTCTCTTTGAGGATGCCTCTCCTTCATGTTGTAGCATCAGCAATAGCCACCATTATTGGGGGTGCTGCCAAGATCAGTGATGTGCCAGCCCTCTGATTGGGCCAGAAGTGCAGGGAGATCAGCCACCATCCTCACATGGATGGAAAAATGCTGTCCCAGTCCCACCCCTATCAGTACATGATTGGATCCCACATTTCGGTCCCAATGACGGGACTTCTCACCATCCAAGAAAATTGAATCCATTATATAAGACAATGTATGTGTGCTCATAAAGCCACTGAAGGCACAATATTAATTCCGATGAATTTGTGCAAAAACTATCCAAAATGACACAGGAGTCCCAATTCCAGAAGGACCCCAGGATCTAGCACTTGCCATTTTCAACAGGGAGGGTGCAACAGTAACAGGTTGCAGTTTGCACATGTTAAAGTGAAGCTGCCTTCAGTCAGATCCAATTTTTTACTAGTGGGATGTCCAAAACACGACTTGTGCATTTAGACATACCAGGAGAAAGTCTAAAATTAGCAGGGTTCCTTGGAGAGGCAGGGCACCCTTTCTGGCCTAGAGATGTAGGGCACTCTTTTGGATAGGTCCCAGGACACATTTGGGAGACGTAAGGTCCTCTTGGGAGAGGTCAATTACCCTTTGGGATTGTTAAAATTATAAAATTATTAAAAATGAAGGTGCATGAAAGTGGATATGCTCATTGGAACTGTCAAGCTTATTGAAGCTGTCATACTGTAAGGGAACTCTCAAGGGAGCTAATAAGTTGTCAATGAAACTGTCAAAGCTGACTGGAACTGTCAAACTGTCTAGGAATTGAAATCAAAATAGAAAATGTTGGAAAAGCTCATGCATCAACTGTAGGGAGAGAAAAGAGCTAACATTTTGAGTCCAGATGGCCCTCTGTCAAAGCTAAAAGACAGAAAAAATGGGAGATATTTATATTATAGATTGGGGGACGGAAAGATGAGTCATAGCCACAGAAACCAATGGGAAAGAACGCTGATAGCCACAGAAACCAAGGGAAAAGAGTGCTAATAGCAGTCCCCAGAGAGAACAAAAGGTGTGAAAGGCCAAACAGCAGAGAAACTAAAATCAGAGGGTAAGAGAAAAGGTAAGGAAAGGGTGGATAAGGTAGAGGGGGGAATATATATAAAGACAAAATAGAAATAAATGGTAAAAGACAATTAAAAGGAAATGGAATGGGGGTGCGGCGATGACCAGCTGAGTCGCACGTTTCGGCAGCTCCCTGTGAAACGGTCTTTTGGGCTCTTGATAGGAGCCCCAACGGCAATTTTGACGGCTAAAAACACTGTGCGGTAAACCAGAAGGGAATCCCCCCTGAATACGGATGGAAAAAGGAGGAGAGAGTGGCCAGATTGCAGTGGATCCTTTAGAACAGCGGCAAGGAAGGCAAGCAAAAACCAAGATGGCGTCGGAAGGTGGCAGTTTAACATGGGGCCCTGAACAACAAGAGTTCTTGAAATGCTGTGTGGAAGAGATCAAAAAGGAAATGAAGGAAGAGCTGTTGGCCCCGATACTACAGGCGATCGAAGGGCTAAAGGAGGAAAAAAAGACCCAGGAGCGGGAGCTTCGGGTCGTGAAGGCAAAGGCAGCCGAGAATGAGGACGATATACAGGGCCTGGTGGTGAAGACGGAGACGCAGGAGGCACATCAGAAACGATGTGTGGAAAGGTTGGAAGCACTGGAAAACAACGCAAGGAGGAACAACCTTGGTCTTCCTGAAGGTGTGGAGGGAGAGGACGTCGGGGCATATGTGAGCACGATGCTGCACTCGTTAATGGGAGCGGAGGCCCCGGCGGGTCCGTTGGAGGTGGAGGGAGCATACCGAGTGATGGCGCGAGGACCGAGAGCAGGAGAAATTCCCAGAGCCATAGTGGTGAGATTCCTCCGTTTTAAGGATAGAGAAATGGTCCTTAGATGGGCGAAGAAAACTCGGAGCAGTAAATGGGAGAACGCGGTGATCCGCGTTTATCAAGACTGGAGTGCGGAGGTGGCGAGAAGGAGGGCGAGCTTTAATCGGGCCAAGGCGGTGCTTCATAAAAAGAAGATAAAATTTGGAATGCTTCAACCGGCAAGACTGTGGGTCACATATCGAGGGAGGCACCACTACTTTGAGACGGCGGATGAAGCGTGGACTTTTATTGCGGAAGAAAAACTGGAATGAGCGGGTTATTAAAAAGAACGTTCAAACAAAGTGGTGGGGCGAATGTGGGGGGCAAAGAGGGGTTTTATGTACTAATCCTGCGATGTGGTAACTTTTCTCTCTCCCACAGGTGGTGATGGGGGAGGAGGGGAGGTGGAGGAGATGGGGCGTTGGCCATTGGGGGCGGGCCAAGGGAGAAGCGCGGGCTTGGTTCCCGCGATATGATAATCATGGCGGGAATAGAGAAGCAGGAAGGAGGGGGCATCGCACGGTGCGAGCCGAGGTCACGGGGGGAAGCCGAGGTCAGCCAGAGTTTGCTGACTTCTGGGAGCAACATGGGGGGAGTAATTACGCTAGCGGGGGATCTAGCGGGGGGGGTGGGAGGGGGGAATTACTGGGTTGCTGCTGCTGGGGAGAGGGGGGAGCTGGTATGGGAGAGGATGGGCGGGGGGGCACCGCCTGGGGGAGATACAGCTGCGTGGGAACCGGGTGAGGAGCTGGAAAAAGGTGATGGCTAATCGACAAGGGGGGGGGGGGTAGCAAGCCCCCCAACTCGGCTGATCACGTGGAACGTGAGAGGGCTGAACGGGCCGATAAAGAGGGCACGGGTACTCGCACACCTTAAGAAACTTAAGGCAGATGTGGTTATGTTACAGGAAACGCACCTGAAACTGATAGACCAGGTTAGGCTATGCAAAGGATGGGTGGGGCAGGTGTTCCATTCGGGGCTAGATGCGAAAAACAGGGGGGTGGCTATATTAGTGGGGAAGCGGGTAATGTTCGAGGCAAAGACTATAGTGGCGGATAACGGGGGCAGATACGTGATGGTGAGTGGCAAACTACAGGGGGAGACGGTGGTTTTGGTAAACGCATATGCCCCGAACTGGGATGATGCCAATTTTATGAGGCGGATGCTAGGACGCATTCCGGACCTAGAGATGGGAAAGCTGATAATGGGGGGAGATTTTAATACGGTGTTGGAACCAGGGCTGGATAGGTCGAAGTCCAGGACTGGAAGGAGGCCGGCAGCAGCCAAGGTACTTAAAGATTTTATGGAGCAGATGGGAGGTGTAGACCCGTGGAGATTTAGCAGACCTAGGAGTAAGGAGTTCTCATTTTTCTCCTATGTCCATAAAGTCTACTCGCGAATAGACTTTTTTGTGCTGGGTAGGGCATTGATCCCGAAGGTGAGGGGAACGGAGTATACGGCTATAGCCGTTTCGGATCACGCTCCACACTGGGTGGACTTGGAGATAGGGGAGGAAACAGGAGGGCGCCCACCCTGGAGAATGGACATGGGACTAATGGCAGATGAGGGGGTGTGTCTAAGGGTGAGGGGGTGCATTGAAAAGTACTTGGAACTCAATGATAATGGGGAGGTCCAGGTGGGAGTGGTCTGGGAGGCGTTGAAGGCGGTGGTTAGAGGGGAGCTGATATCAATAAGGGCACATAAAGGGAAGCAGGAGAGTAAGGAACGGGAGCGGTTGCTGCAAGAACTTTTGAGGGTGGACAGACAATATGCGGAAGCACCGGAGGAGGGACTGTACAGGGAAAGGCAAAGGCTACATGTAGAATTTGACTTGCTGACTACAGGCACTGCAGAGGCACAATGGAGGAAGGCACAGGGTGTACAGTACGAATATGGGGAGAAGGCGAGCAGGTTGCTGGCACACCGATTGAGGAAAAGGGGAGCAGCGAGGGAAATAGGGGGAGTGAGGGATGAGGAAGGAGAGATGGAGCAGGGAGCGGAGAGAGTGAATGGAGTGTTCAAGACATTTTATAAAAAATTATATGAAGCTCAACCCCCGGATGGGAGGGAGAGAATGATGGGCTTCTTGGATCGGCTGGAATTTCCCAAGGTGGAAGAGCAGGAAAGGGTGGGACTGGGAGCACAGATCGAGGTAGAAGAAGTGGTGAAAGGAATTAGGAGCATGCAGGCGGGAAAGGCCCCGGGACCGGATGGATTCCCAGTCGAATTCTATAGAAAATATGTGGACTTGCTCGCCCCGGTACTGACGAGGACCTTTAATGAGGCAAAGGAAAGGGGACAACTGCCCCCGACTATGTCTGAAGCAACGATATCGCTTCTCTTAAAGAAGGAAAAGGACCCGCTACAATGCGGGTCCTATAGACCTATTTCCCTCCTAAATGTAGATGCCAAGGTCCTGGCCAAGGTATTGGCAATGAGAATAGAGGAATGTGTCCCGGGGGTGGTCCACGAGGACCAAACTGGGTTTGTGAAGGGGAGACAGCTGAACACGAATATACGGAGGTTGTTAGGGGTATTGATGATGGCCCCACCAGAGGGAGAAATGGAGATAGTAGTGGCGATGGATGCCGAGAAAGCATTTGATAGAGTGGAGTGGGATTATTTGTGGGAGGTGTTGAGGAGATTTGGTTTTGGAGAGGGGTATGTTAGATGGGTGCAGCTGTTGTATAGGGCCCCAGTGGCGAGCGTGGTCACGAATGGACGGGGATCTGCATATTTTCGGCTCCATAGAGGGACAAGGCAGGGATGCCCTCTGTCCCCATTATTGTTTGCACTGGCGATTGAGCCCCTGGCGATAGCGTTGAGGGGTTCCAAGAAGTGGAGGGGAGTACTTAGGGGAGGAGAAGAGCACCGGGTATCTTTGTATGCGGACGATTTGCTACTATACGTGGCGGACCCGGCGGAGGGGATGCCAGAAATAATGCGGATACTTGGGGAGTTTGGGGATTTTTCAGGGTATAAATTGAACATGGGGAAAAGTGAGTTGTTTGTGGTGCATCCAGGGGAGCAGAGTAGAGAAATAGAGGACCTACCGTTGAGGAAGGTAACAAGGGACTTTTGTTACCTGGGGATCCAGATAGCTAAGAATTGGGGCACATTGCATAGGTTAAATTTAACGCGGTTGGTGGAACAGATGGAGGAGGATTTCAAGAGATGGGATATGGTATCCCTGTCAATGGCAGGGAGGGTGCAGGCGGTTAAGATGGTGGTCCTCCCGAGATTCCTCTTTGTGTTTCAGTGCCTCCCGGTGGTGATCACGAAGGCTTTTTTTAAAAGGATAGAAAAGAGCATCATGGGTTTTGTTTGGGCCGGGAAGACTCCGAGAGTGAGGAAGGGATTCTTACAGCGTAGTAGGGATAGGGGGGGGCTGGCATTACCGAGCCTAAGTGAGTATTATTGGGCCGCTAATATTTCAATGGTGAGTAAGTGGATGGGAGAGGAGGAGGGAGCGGCGTGGAAGAGATTAGAGAGGGCGTCCTGTAGGGGGACCAGCCTGCAGGCTATGGTGACAGCCCCATTGCCGTTCTCACCGAGGAACTACACCACGAGCCCGGTGGTGGTAGCTACACTGAAGATTTGGGGACAGTGGAGACGACATAGGGGAAAGACCAGAGCATTGGGGGGGTCCCCGATAAGAAACAACCATAGGTTTGCCCCGGGGGGAATGGATGGGGGATATGGAATGTGGCAAAGAGCAGGAATAACGCAACTGAAAGATCTATTTGTGGACAGGAAGTTCGCGAGTCTGGGAGCGCTGACCGAGAAATATGGGTTGCCCCAAGGGAATGCATTCAGGTGTATGCAACTGAGGGCTTTTGCGAGGCAACAGGTGAGGGAATTCCCGCAGCTCCCGACACAAGAGGTGCAGGACAGAGTGATCTCAAAGACATGGGTGGGGGATGGTAAGGTGTCAGATATATATAGGGAAATGAGGGACGAAGGGGAGACTATGGTAGATGAACTAAAAGGGAAATGGGAAGAAGAGCTGGGGGAGGAGATCGAGGAGGGGCTGTGGGCAGATGCCCTAAGCAGAGTAAACTCGTCGTCCTCGTGTGCCAGACTAAGCCTGATTCAGTTTAAGGTATTACACAGGGCACATATGACTGGAGCACGGCTCAGTAAATTTTTTGGGGTGGAGGATAGGTGTGCGAGGTGCTCGAGAAGCCCAGCGAATCATACCCATATGTTTTGGTCATGCCCGGCACTACAGGGGTTTTGGATGGGGGTGACAAAGGTGCTTTCAAAAGTAGTAGGAGTCCGGGTCGAACCAAGCTGGGGGTTGGCTATATTTGGGGTTGCACAAGAGCCGGGAGTGCAGGAGGCGAGAGAGGCCGATGTTTTGGCCTTTGCGTCCCTAGTAGCCCGGCGCAGGATATTGCTAATGTGGAAAGAAGCCAAGCCCCCGGGGGTGGAGACCTGGATAAATGACATGGCGGGGTTTATAAAGCTAGAGCGGATTAAGTTCGTCCTAAGGGGGTCGGCTCAAGGGTTCACCAGGCGGTGGCAACCGTTCGTCGAATACCTCGCAGAAAGATAGACGGAATGGGAAAAAGAAGGCAGCAGCAGCAGCCCAGGATCGGGGGGGGGGGGGGGGGGGGGGGGGGAGGGGGAGGGGTGGGGGGGGGGGGAAGGGGGGGAGGGGTGGGGGGGGGGGAGGAGGAACCAGAAGGACTCTCAGGGTTGTTAATATATACTGTATAGTATGTATAGGTCGTTGCTACAGATAATTATATATTGGACTGTTAAATTATATTTTTGGAGAGTGTTACTTGTGACAAGGCAGTTGCCAATTAGGGCTAGTTTTCATTTTTGTTATTTATTATTTATTCATTTTTTGTTTATAAAATAGGTCATTGTTATTTGTGTTGTTATAATATTGTGTAAAGGATGCACAATGTACTGTGTTGGTTGACCAAAAATTTTCAATAAAATATTTAATTAAAAAAAAGGAAATGGAATGAAAACAAAGCGGTTGAGATGGGGTAAAGCTAATCATCTGAAGTTGTTGAATTCGATGTTGAGACCGGAAGGCTGTAGCGTGCCTAACCGGAAGATGAGATGCTGTTCCTCCAGTTTGCGTTGAGCTTCACTGGACCATTGCAGAAGGCCAAGGACAGGCATGTAGGCATGGGAGCAGGGTCTTTTGTTAAAATGACAAGCTACGGGAAGGTCAGGGTCCTGAATGCGCACAGACCTAAGGTTCTCAGCAAAGCCATCACCCAGTCTGCGTTTGGTCTCTCCACTATAGAAAATCTGACCATCCATGGTTGTGGATGGGAATTTTCCTGATTCTGTGCACCCGGCCCAGAAGTGAAAATTTAGGCCTAAATACTCTTCTCTTGTAGGAGATATATATAATAATAATAATAATCGTTTATTGTCACAAGTAAGCTTCAATGAAGTTGTTAGTTATCTGGAATTGTCATCAAATCCTGACATCACAGTCTGTCTTCATCCATGGAATGGTAATAATAGTAGTTGAAGAAAATAAAGAACTAGGATTTGAGACTTCAATGTGCTGGTATCTCGATTAACTCTTCTAGCCCTCTTATTACCGTGTTCCTCCAAATCTGGCCTGCTGTGCATCCTCCATTTCCTTTACCCCAGTATTACAGGTTGGACCTTCAGTCATCTCGACACTAAGCTCTGATATTCTCTCCCTCAACCTCTCTGCTCACTCCCCACCTTTAAAATGTTCCTTAAAATTTACCTCTTTAACTAAGCTTTTGGTCACCTGTCCTAATGTGCCCTTCTTTGACTCTGTGTCAATGTTTGTTTGCTTTGCTTCTGCAAAGCACTTGACTACCTTAAAGGTGATATACAAGTGGAGGTTGTCACTGTGAGATCAATTTGCATTTGCAGGTAATTAAGTCTTTACAGATCCAGAGAGAGGTGTAATCCCAGGTTAAAGAGGTGTGAATTGTCTCAAGCCGCATTCAAAGCATCATCTTTCATGTTTTCCTGAGATATTTACCCCCTGACTGTTCCAATGAGTTACAGGCACCATGGGCAGGATTCTCAGTCGGTCAATGGCGAGATTGGGAAACACGATTGGGTGGAGAATCAGTTCCGACAGCAAAATCGCGGCGGGCGCTGATTTGACGCCAAATTGCAATTTCTTTTTTTTAGAAAATATTTTATTGAGGCATTTATAATTTGAACACTTTTCAGCAACAACAACAACATCTGACAGAGACAGAACCCACAACAAAATAACCATAATCTCCCCGAACACAAACCCAACCAACATGGTTTATAAAAACACACTGCCAGCCCTTCCCTGTCCTCCCGCCATTGGTTTTACTACCCTTATTCGTCACTTCCATGCCTCCCCTATTTCCCCCCCGCACCCATCCCTTCCCCTCCCCTGCTGACAGTCTAATTTTCCTCAAAGAAGTCAATGAACGGCTGCAACCTCCGAGAAAACCCCTGTAACGAACCCTTCAAGGCAAATTTAATTTTTTCAAACCTGAGAAACCCCGCCATTTGGCTAACCCAAACCCCCGACTTTGGGGACTCCGAGTCCTTCCATCCCTAGTAAAATCCGTCTCGGGCCACCAGGGAAGCAAAGGCCAAAACCTGGGCATCTCTCCCTCCCTGGGTTCCCGGGTCTTCCGACACTCCAAAGATCGCCACCTCTGGACTAGGAGCCATCCTCCCCAGCAAGATCTCTGACGTGACATCTGCAGATCCCTACCAAAGGCCCCTCAGCCTCGGACTTGCACGGAATATGCATCCATGATTTATAGGACTTCCCCCACACCTGTCCACCTCCTCAAAGATCCTGCTCATCCGGGCCACAGTCATGTCTGCCCTGTGGACCACCTTAAACTGGATCTGGCTGAGCCTGGCACACGACAAGGACGCGTTAACTCTCCGCAGAGCCTCCTCCCATAACCCATCCTCTAACTCCCACCACCCCCCAACTCTTCTTCCAACTTTCTCTTCACCTCCCCTATTGGAGCTCCCTTCCACTCCATCAGCTCCTTACAGATCTCCGAGACCTTCCCTCCCCAACTCCTGTTCTCAACATCACCTTATCCTGTAACCCCCTTTGCGGGAGGTGTGGAAAGCTCGAGACCTGCCTCCGTATAAAATCCCTCACTTGCAGGTACCGGAACCCGTTCCCACCTGGCAATTCCAACTCCTCCTCCAGCTCCTCCAAACTCGGAAAACCCTCATCAATAAATAGATCCCCAAATCTCTCGATCCCTGCCCGCTGTCATCTACAGAAGCCCACGTCCAGCCCCCCCGGAGTGAACCGATGGCTATCGCATATCGGTGCCCACACCGACGCCCCCTCCAAACCTCTGTGCTACTTCCACTGTCCCCACACATTCAGGGCTGCCACCACTCCTGGGCTTGTGGAGTACTGAACCGTCGAGAACGGCAGAGGTGCCGTTAACAATGCCCTCAAACACGTGCCCTTACAGGATGCCTCCTCCACCCACTCCCACACCAACCTCTCCCCGACTACCCACTTCCTGACCATCAATATATTTACCGTCCAGTAATAGGTAATAATGGTAGAAAGAGCCACCCTCCCCCCCCTCCCCATGCCCCCGCTCCAGCAGCACCTTCCTCACTCGCAGGATTTACTGGCCCAAATAAATCCCCAAATTACCACGTTCACCTCCCTAAAAAACGCCTTGGGGATAAAAGTTGGGAGACACTGAAAAACAAACAGCAACCTCGGGAGGACTGTCGTTTTCATGGTCTGTACCCTCCCCGCCAGAGAAAGCGGGAGTGAGTCCCACCTCCAGAAGTTCCCCTTCATCTGCTCTATTAACGTACTCAATTTGTGGAGCTGTTCCCATTCCCATGCCACCTGGACACCTCAGTACCTAAAGCTGCCTCCCACCACCTTGAACGGCATCTCCCCCAATCTCCTCTCCTGCCCCCTTTTCTGGATCGCAGAAACCCATGTTCAATTCATACCCCGAGAACCGGCCGAGTTCCTCTGGTATTCCCATAATCCCTCCAATCCCCCCCAATGGGTCTGATATATACAAGAGCAAATCGGCTGCATAGAGCGAGACCCTATGCTCCAACCTTCTCGTACTATCCACTGCCAAAAATTTGAAGCTCGCAGCGCCATTGCCAAAGGCTGTATGGTCAGGGCAAACAGCAGTGAGGAGAGTGGACATCCCTGCCTCTTCCCCCGGTACAGCCTAAAATAATCCAACCTGATCAGATTCGTCTGCACGTTTGCCACCAGTGCCTGATAAAGCAACCGGACCCAATCCACAAAGCCCTGCCCAAACCCGAACCGTCCTAGGACCTCCCATAAGTACTCCCACGCCACCCGATCGAAGGCCTTCTCTGCGTCCATAGCCACCACCATCTAAACCTCGCACCCCTCTGTAGGCATCATGATTACGTTCAAGAGCCTCCTAATATTGGTCATCAGGTGTCGCCCCTTAACAGACCCCATCTGATCTTCCCCTATAACCCCTGGGATACAATCCTCGATCCATGTGGCCAGGATCTTTGCCAACAGTTTGGCATCCACATTCAATAAGGAGATTGGTCTAAATGACCTGCAGTTTTTTGGGTCCTTGTCCTGCTTCAAAATGAGAGAGATCGATGCCTGCGACAATGTCGGAGTAAGCACTCCCAGTTCCTTTGCTTCATTAAATGCCCTTACCAACAGCGGCTCCAGCATTCCCGAAAACTTCTTATAAAATTCCACCGGGTATCGCCGGTCCCGGGGCCTTACCCGATTGCATCCCCTCCAGCCCCTCTATTACCTCCCCAAGCCCAATTGGGGACCCCAGGCCCTCCACCAGCTTCTCATCCACCTTAGGGAACTCCAGCCCTCCCAAAAATCGCCTCATCTCCTCTCCTGTGGTTGGGGGTTCCAATTTATACAGCTTGCTGTAGAAATCTCAAAACACTCCATTCACCCCTGCCGGATCTAAGACCACCTTCCCACCTGTATCCCTCACTTTCCCAATCCTGCTTCCACAACTGATGCGCCAGCATCCTGCTCGCTTTCTCCCCATACTCATACACCGCCCCTCTCACCCTCCTCAGCCGTCCCACCTCCTTGCCCATGGATAGGCGACCAAATTCCAATTGTAGCCTCTGGCGTTCCTTCAAAAGCCCTTCCTCTGGGGTCTCTGCATATCTCCTGTCCACCCGCAGGATTTTTCCCACCAACCTTTCTATCTCCACCCGCTCCGCCCTCTCCTTGTGTGCCCGAAGATAAATAAATTTCCCCCCGGAGAACTTCTTTCAGTGCCTCCCAGACCGTACTCGTCGATACCTCCCCCATATTGTTAATCTTTATATACCCCCGGGTGGCTTCCCTCACCCGCTCACACACCTCTTCCTCAGCTAACAGCCCCACACCCAACCTCCATTGCGGGAGCTGGACCCTTCCTTTGCTCACTCGCAGGTTCACCCATAGACGCTCCGAGTATAATAATCCAAACTTCACCCTCTTCTTGTAGAGGGCTGCCTTGACCTTATTGAAACTTGCCCTCCTCTTGGCCAGCTCTGCACCCAGGTCCTGGTCCACACTAATTTCACTGCCCTCCCAGGCGCAACGCTTCGTCTGCCTGGCACACCTCATGATTCGCTCCTTATCAAGGAACCAGTGCAACCGCCCCACCATTGCCCTCGGCGGCTCATTCCCCTGGGGCTTCCTCATCAACGCCCTGTGAGCTCAATCCACCTCCAACAGTCGGTCAAACGCACCTTCACCAAGCAGCTTCTCGAGTATCTTCCCCACGCACACGCGAGCATCGGCTCCTTCACACCCCCTCCGGCAACTCACAATCCGAATATTCTGCCTCTGTGACCGGTTCTCCAAGTCCTCCACCTTCTCCTGCAACCGCTTCTGCTGGTCCTGTATCAGCCCCATCTCCGCTGCCAACTGCTCTTTGTGCTCCCCCGCCATCTCCTCCAACTTCTGGATTGCCTGACCATGGGCCGCCAGCCTGGTCTCCATGCGGTCAACCACCGCCTTGTTCGAGTCCATCACCTGGGCCAGGACCTCCAGACTCTCCTTTTGTTTAAGAAGTTCACCAGCTGCTCCATCGACCATTGAGCCAGCAGGGCCGCTCCCTACCCCTCCACCATCTCCACATGCGTTGCCAGCACCTGCTCCGATCGACTTATTCCTTCTTTTTTGGGCAGTTCTGCTCCTCAGCTCCATAAACTAGAGGGTCAATCTCCTCTACTCACACTCCTACACCTTTTTCTGTCTCACGTCCACCTGCAAACCGGGGAGAAGGCCCAAAAAAGACCGCCACGAGCAGGAGCTACCAAATGTGTGACCACTCACTCCATGGCCACCACCTGAAGTCCCAAATTGCAATTTCTGTCGCTTCGACAGTTGCACCAATGCGTTCCGGAATGCAGATACAGTAAACAACATTTGCATATCATTAGCCAACCTGACCCAGTGTTCTCCGGGGATCCACAATTCTCCGCATCCGATGGGCCGAGTTCCCGACGGCGCGGTTCACTTGTGCTTTTAAAAATTGTGAAACTGGTGTCATGGCTGATGAGGGGGAGAGAGGAGGTTGGACATGGAATGGTGTGACTGTGGGCTGCCGGGCCGGACACTGGCCAGGCAGGCTGGGGTGGTGGGGCCCTGCCAGGGCCGTTGGGGGGGGGGGGGGGGGAGGAATGGGCTGTTGGGCCGGGGTGAGACAGTGTTGGGACTCTTACTTTTAAATTCAATTTTAATTTAAGATTTAAAAGTTTAAAAGGCCTTAAAATGTGGGTGGTTGTTCAATCAAGTTGTTGGAGATTCAGTTACCTTGAAGGTAGTTCTGACTAAGTATTTATTTCCTTTCCCTTATCTATAAACTTCAGATATAAGTATGAGACTGAAGAGGTGCAAGTTTGCCTACTAAAGTTTTTTTTCTTCTTTTTATTCATTCATGCTATGTGGACATCACTGGCTGAGCTAGCATTTATTACCCATCCCTAACTGCCCTCGAGAAGGTGATGATGAGCTGCCTCTTGAACCACTGCAATCCACGCTGTGTAGGTACACCCACAGTGCTGAAAGTCTCTTGAGCAATAGTCTTGTCCACTCTGTTTCATGCCTGTCAGACTTGGGCTGTAGGCCAGTGATACGCTAAGAAGCTCAACCACTTTCACTTGAGTTGCCTTTGGGAGCTTTGGAAGATCAGATGATAAGAAATAATACCCAAATAAGCATCCACCCATATTAAGTGTTAAAATGATCCAAGCCAATTGGTGAACCTAGAACCACAACAGAGCTTTTCTTTATTCAGAGACTTTATTGACTTGTTCAGTCTTTCAGCACTCCTCCTACTCAACCAACTATTTCAGCTATTCCCTATTTAAATATGCTCAAAGACAATTAATACCCATCACATGTTTCCATTAACTTTTAACAATGTAATTGATAAACTTTAACAATGTAATTAACAATCTATTAACATTAAGACAGTTGTTGAGCTGGTTATGTAGCCAGACTACCTGCCACTCGCTTACTTAAGCAAATTTTCGATGAAGGGCTTGAGTCTGGGGTACACTCTCGTGACATTTAAGGGAAATGCTACAAGTCCACTCTGAAGGCTTCGCTTGGGAGTTTTGATGTTGATTTCAAGTCCATGAGTAATCATGGCACAGATAGGACCTTGCAGTCAAATAAGTACCTGCAAAATCAAGCACTCAAGACGATGCACATGGTCATCCTCACTCAAAGGATGAACAAGGAGGTCTGCAGTGGAATTCAGGAGAAAGGACACCATTCCACAAATTATAAAACAAATAAACTGCAAGTCAGTCCAATTCCTGACTTTATAAAACTCAAATGCTATAGCAATAGCACGAGGTATCACTGAGGAGGCGGCTTCTTATACAATTACGATGTTTATTGAAAACAATGGGTGGCACAATGGCACTGCTGCCTCACAGCGTCCCAGGGACCCGGCTTCAATTCCAGCCTTGGGTCACTGTCTGTGCGGAGTTTGCACTTTCTCCCTGTGTTTGCATAGGTTTCCTCCGGGTGCTCGGGTTTCCTCCCACAGTCCAAAGATGTGCAGGTTAGGTGGATTGGCCATGTTAATTTTCCCCCTAGTGTCCAAAAGGTTAGGTGGGGTTATGGGAATAGAGTGGAGCGTCACAGGTTAATAACAGGTAATTATTTACAATGAAGGCAGAACCACAAAACGGCGTAGTAAGGTACAGTCCTTCAGAAGGTCAGTCCACCAAGTGACTTCCTGGGTCTGGTGGAACGTCCCAGTTCCCTGACAAGTTCCTCCACAAGTGAGGCAGTATGGTCGTCAGCAGGAGGAGGTTGCTTCAAAGTCTCGGTAGGTGTGTTGGGGGCGTCGCCCTCACCAGTTCCTCAGGAGTATTATCTGAATCCTCCCCAGTCTCCTTGCTTTAGGCTTTGCTGAAGGGATGTTAGTAATGCTTACTAAATCTGGCAGTTTAGTCCTTGGGGCTGCAGGCTCTCTTGTGGTCTTCTTGCTTTCGCATCCGTCTCCCTTGTAAATCAACCGGGTATGAGACAGGACCAGATTTTGCCTCTATTTTCCCAAGTATCCACAATGGACCAGATGCAAAGTTCCTCACAAAAGCTAGGTCACCTGTTTTAAACTATCTGATGCTTTGCCAGTCATGGTATTTATTTTGCATATTGTGCCTCGCCTCCACCTCTCGCCAAATTGGGGAACACCAGGGCTAACCTAGTACGATGGCGGTGGTCGGCCCTATATAGCTGTGTTTGTGTGACCCCATAGTAATGTGAGGGGTGGTATTGTACGATTGGAGGAAATTAGCCAACTTGAGGTGCAATGGTCGATCTGGTTGCTTTCTCATTGCAGATTTACCACTCTTTCGGCCAGGTCATTCGAGGCCTGGAGATAAGGGGCCTTTCGGGTATGGAGGATGCCATCAGTCTGCATGAAATGTTAGAACTCTTCCCCCATGAAAGCCATGCCATTGTCAGAAACCAGTGCCTCTAGAAGGCTGTGAATGGCAAAAATGCACCTCAGGTCTTTGATGCTGGCCACTTAGGTTGTCATCCCCATTTCCTGGACATCCAGTCACTTGGCGTGGATGTCCACCAGTATCAAGAATGTTCTTCCCAGGAAGGGACCAGCAAAATCAATGTGTAACCTTGTCCACGGATGGCCAGGCCACACCCATTTATGCAAATGTGATACAGGCATCACATGTTAAACTCCATCCCTCTAGCAATGAAGGACAAAACTCCATTCGCCTTCTTAATCACCTGTGCACCTGTAAACCAACATTTTGCGACTCATGCACTAGTACACCCAGGTCTCTCTGCACAGCAGCATGTTTTAATATTTTATCATTCAAATAATTATCCCTTTTGCTGTTATTCCTACCAAAATGGATAACCTCACATTTGTCAACATTGTATTCCATCTGCCAGACCCTAGCCCATTCACTTAAACTAGCCAAATCCCTCTGCAGACTTCCAGTATCCTCTGCACTTTTTGCTTTACCACTCATCTTAGTGTCGTCTGCAAACTTGGACACATTGCACTTGGTCCCCAACTCCAAATCATCTGTGTAAATTGTGAACAATTATGGGCCCAATACTGATCCCTGAGGGACACCACTAGCTACTGATTGCCAACCAGAGAAACACCAAGTGTTTCGACCAAGCTCATTTTCAAACACATCTTTGTATGTGCACACGATGTGAAAAACACCATCTGATATCCTTAAAATTTCTAGCCAGTTTAGCTTTATCTGACGTAGCCAATCTCGCCCAAGAGGCTTGGCCCTTGTCCTTTCACAAAGAAATTGGGTGATTGAGCCGGCAGTTGTTGCTATGACACTGGTGCCTTCATGGTACCTAAAATCCTCAAGGTTTCCCCTGTATACGTTGCCAACTTAACTGTTATGTTGCTGAGGCTCAGGGGTTGCACTCCTCTCGAAGGTACTTGTAGGTTTGTTCACCCACCACTGTGTCCGATGCCCCTGTGTTGATCTCCATGCTCAATGGTCGCCGGTTGACCATGAAAACTATTTCTACAGGAGCCGTCATGCTTACTTTAACTATGTTTAATTTGTAAATCTCAATTCCTCTTTGAGATTTTTCTCTATGCACTGGAATCTTGGTGTGTATTTTTTAACTGGGTCTGCCCTGTCTGGTGCAGCAACGTCCTTGAAAGTGACCCTACCTGTTACACTTGAAGCAAACAAAATCTGTGCAATGGTACATCTCTTGGAGGTGGTCTCCCCCACATCTGTAGCACTAATCAAAATTCCTGGGCTGACAGCCCACTTTTCTTCCTTGCTTCTTCCACGATCCTGCTGCTGGGATCTCTGTTCAGCCTCCTCTGTGCCTATCACTCAAGGTGCTTGTCTATCAACCATTCCACTCCAAAGCTGATTTACCTTGTTTTCATGCATGGACTGTAGCTCAGAAGTGCCCTTCTTGGCACATTGAATTATTCATGTCGCTTTTTCCAGGGATATTTTAGTATCGGCTAATAATTTTCTTTGTACAGGATATTGTTGGTGCCACAAACCAGATGGTCACACAGCACATCGCTTAACAATGAGCCAAATTATAAGTGATCAGTCATTTGGTGAAGTCTGGCTACAAAGGCCAATATTTTTTCCCCTCGGTCCCTGAGTGTTGAATTAAATTTATGCCACTGCAGTATAATGGAGGTCTGGGGCTGAAGTGTTCTTTCACAAGGGTCACCAATTGGTCAAACGATTTTGTGTCTGGGGCGTCCAGGGATGTTAAATTTCTAATGAGGTGATAAATCTGGGGTCCACATACCGTAAACAAAATAATCTTTTACTTATCTTCCCCCGTAATCTCAGTAGCAGCAAAGAAGTACCGAAGCCTCTCGATATATTGGCTCCAGACTTTGGCCTCTGGTCGAATGGATAGAGTTTCCCTATCCTTGCCATGGTTTCTCACTGACTGTTTTCTCTGCCGACCTCGACTTTTCCGTTTCTTGGAAATTTCTGATGCAACCCCATTCCCCATGAATTTTTAAACTTACGATCGTTGTCTGATTTACTCTCATCGCCAATGAAATAGCATGGGGTATCGCTAAGAGGGCGTCTTATACAAGAAAGAGGTTTATTGGAAACGACAATGAGGTTTAACTATATACAGGCACAGAGGTACATCATACAGGTGTTTATTCCTTGACTCCCAGGTCCACAATGCCCGGGCCCCTGCTCCCAAGGCCCCACACATTTTCCCCATTGGTTTGGCTTTGCGTGCGCCTGAGCAGGTCACGTGATCCACAAAAGATCGTCCCTTAAAGGGGCTATGCTACCACAGTATGTAAATGATTGGGAATTCAATTAACTCCACCTGGCAAGATATAATCTATTGACTTTAATACAAAACGCAAAGTGCAATAGACCTTTCATTTCTATTCTGTAAATTAAGGAGACCTACATTTTGCAAAGTATTGTAATTCTGATAATTTTATGCTGAAATTATCATAATTGCAAAATCCTTTTATTATTTTTATTTTAATGCTTCCTTATAACTATATAATGAATTCTGAGTAATCGCATCTGCCACCATGATGATTTTCAATAAACCAGTTATCTATCTATATATAACCCTGTCTCTGATGGTTGTAAAATGCCTATCACAGGACAACATACAAACAAGAAGTAGAATATTTATTTTATGCCATGTCTCTTTTAGAAAAGTTGACCCATAATACCGGGAAATGCTCTTTGACAAGGCATAATGTTGCCTTTCTGAAGGAACTCATTGAACATGAAGAGCTGGTCAGGCTGCTGCTGGGAAACAGTAACCCTTCTGTGGGTTAGTGGTCTAGAAATCGGAATAAGGAAAAGTGAGTGGCACTTGCTGAATATTTAAATCATGTGTAAGCATACAAGCTTCTGTAATGTGAACATGCATTAGAAGCCATAGAAGCCATTGAGTCTCTACCGACCCAGACCTACTCCCCTGCTCTATCCCTGGAATCCCACCTAACCCGCACATGCCTGGACACTAAGGGGCAATTTTGCCTTGGCTAATCTACCTAACCTGCACATCTTTGGACAAATTATGATTACAAATATTTTGTTTTGATTGGTGCATAGCTTTCTTTGAACATACTAGCTAGTGATGTTGGAGAGTCAGTGGCAGCAGCTTAAAGTGTTGAATGGAGGTTTGCCGGTTGCGGCTATGCCTAGGTAGGTCGCACGTTCGGCAGCTCCCGCTGGGAACGGACTTTTGGGCTCTTCAGAGGGGCCCCAACGGCAATTGTTCGACGGCTTCCAGTGTGGGAAGGTGACAGCAAGGTCCCCCCGACAGTATATGGAATGGACCAGGAGTGGAGCAGCTAAAAAAGTGATCCTGGTTCAGCGAAAAGTGCGAGGGAGGAAAAGCAAGATGGCGGCGGGTGGAGACCAATCAGCGTGGGCGCAGTGGTCGCAGGAGCAGCAGGAGTTTCTTAAACGCTGCTTTGAGGAACTGAAGACAGAAATGCTGGCGCCAATGAAGGCGGCGATTGAGAAGCTTGTGGAGACCCAGAAGGCCCAAAGGGCGAAGATCTGGGAGGTGCGGCAAAAAGCTTCGGAGAACGAGGATGAGATCTTGGGCCTGGCGGTGAAGGTGGAGGCGCACGAGGTGCTGCACAAGAGCTGGGCGGAAAATTTCGAGGACCTGGAGAATAGGTCGAGGAGGAAGAATCTTCGGATTCTGGGTCTCCCTGAAGGAGTGGAGGGGCCTGATGCCGGGGCACAGATGAGCACAACGCTCAATTCGCTGAAGGGCGCGGGAGCTTTCCCGAGGCCGCTGGAGCTGGATGGGGCTCATAGAGTCCTGGCAAGGAGACCCAAAGCCAACAAGCCGCCAAGGGCTGTAGTGGTGAGGTTCCACCGCTTTATGGACAGAGAGTGTGTCCTGAGATGGGCCAATAAAGAGCGGAGCAGCAGGTGGGAGAACACGGAGATCCGAATTTATCAGGACTGGAGTGCGAAGGTGGCTAAGAAGAGGGCTGGTTTCAACCGGGCTAAGGCAGTGCTCCACCGGAAGGGGGTGAAGTTCGGGATGCTGCAGCCAGCGCGATTGTGGGTCACGTTCCAAGATCGGCACCACTATTTTGAAACACCTGATGAGGCATGGAACTTTATACAAACTGAAAAGTTGGACTCAAATTGGGGGTTTGTCGTGGGGGGATGTTTACCGTGTTTACCGCGTTTGGGGAATGTTCTTTTTGTTTGAGTGCTGGGTAGGGATGGGTGAATGGATTTGATGTGGGGGCTGTGGGAGAGTGTGGGCGTCGGTGTTGGAGGGGCAGGGCCCCATGGAGGAAGGGGGGGGTGGAGGCCCGGGGATGGGGAGTTGGGGTAAGGCCGCAAAAAGGAGCTGCGCCAGAGGGGGTGGGGCCGGCTCAGGAAAGCGCTGGCTTTTTCCCGCGTTAGGGAAGGATGGGGGCGGGGCCAAGGGGGGTAGGGCGGTGCTGGAGAGGAGTGCACACTGACTGCCAAGGGGTGGGGGGATTCTCACACTGGGGGGTCGATGGAATGGCGGGAGAGGCCAGGGTCAGCAGGAGTCAGCTGACTTACGGGAGTGTCATGGGTGGAGCAAAATGGCTAGATGAGGATCTAGCGGGGGGGGGGGAGGGGGGGAGGGGGGGGAGGGGGGGGAGGAACTGGGTTGCTGCTGCATTGGCCAAAAGGGAGCTGGAAGTAGGAGAGGTAGTCGGGGCGGGATCCGCCGCCTGGGGACTGGAGGGCACGGGAGGCGCGGGCACGTGGCTGGCCTAGAAAATAAGATGGCTAGTCGGCGGGGGGGGGGGGGGGGGGGGGGGGGGGGGGAGATCCGGTTGATAACTTGGAATGTGAGGGGCCTGAACAGGTCTTTAATTCAGAGCTGGATGCGAAGAACAGAGGGGTTGCAATACTGGTGGGGAAACAGGTGTCGTTCGAGGCACTGAATATTGTAGTGGATAATGGAGGTCGATATGTGATGGTGAGTGGTGGGTTGCAGGGGGTGCGAGTGGTACTGGTGAACGTATATTCCCCGAATTGGGATGATGCCGGATTTATGAAACGCATGCTGGGTCGGATTCCGGATCTGGAGGTAGGAAGCTTGATAATGGGGGGGGGGGGGGGGACTTCAACACAGTGCTGGACCCAACAGTGGACCGTTCTGGGTCCAGGACAGGTAAGAGGTCGGCTGCGGCCAAGGTGCTCAGGATTTTTATGGACCAGATGGGGGGAGTGGATCCATGGAGGTTTGCCAGGCCGCTGGCCAGGGAATTTTCCTTCTTTTCCCACGTCCATAGAGCCTACTCCCGGATAGATTTTTTCATTTTGAGTAGGGCGCTAATCCCGAAAGTGGAGGGAACAGAATATTCGGCCATAGCCATCTCGGACCACGCCCCGCATTGGGTGGAGCTGGAGTTGGGGGAGGAGAGGGACCAGTGCCCGCTGTGGCACCTTGATGTGGGACTGTTGGCGGATGAGGGGTGTGCGGGCGGGTGCGGGGGTGTATTGAAAGATATTTGGAGGCCAACGACAACGGGGAGGAGCAGGTGGGGGTAGTCTGGGAGGCAATGAAGGCGGTGGTCAGGGGGGAGCTAATCTCCATTAGGGCCCACAGGGAGAAGAGAGAGCGGAGGGAGAGGGAGAGGTTGATGGGGGAGATTCTAAGGGTAGACAGGAGGTATGCAGAGGCCCCCGAGGAGGGGCTACTTAGAGAGCGACGGAACCTCCAGATGGAATTCGACCTGTTGACCACGGGGAAAGCAGAGGCACCGTGGAGGAAAGCACAGGGGGCAGCGTATGAGTATGGGGAGAAGGCGAGTCGGATGCTGGCACACCAGCTTCATAAGAGGGAGGCAGCGAGGGAGATTGGTGGAGTCAAGGATAGAGGGGGGAATACGGTGCGGAGTGCGGTGAGAATAAACAAGGTATTTAGGGACTTCTATGGGGATCTGTACAGGTCTGAGCCCCCAGCGGGGGAGGAGGGGATACGACGATTCCTAGATCAGCTGAGGTTCCCGAGGGTGGAGGAGGAGGAGGTGGCTGGTTTGGGGGCGCCGATTAGGCTGGAGGAGCTGGCTAAAGGATTGGGGAGCATGCAGGAGGGGAAGGCCCCGGGGCCGGATGGGTTCCCGGTTGAATTCTACAGGAAATACGTGGACCTGCTGGGCCCGTTGCAAGTGAGGACTTTTAATAAGGCGAGGGAGGGGGGGACCTTGCCCCCGACAATGTCCAGGGCGCTGATTTCTTTGATCTTGAAGAGGGACAAGGATCCATTGCAATGTGGGTAATATAGACCGATCTCGCTCCTCAATGTTGACGCGAAGTTGCTGGCGAAGGTGCTGGCTACGAGAATTGAGGACTGTGTCCCGGGGATGTGTCATGAGGAACAGACGGGATTTGTGAAGGGTAGGCAGCTAAACACAAATGTGCGGAGGCTCCTCAATGTGATTATGATGCCCTCGGTGGAGGGGGAAGCGGAGGTAGTAGCAGCTATGGTCGCGGTGAAGGCCTTTGATCGGGTGGAGTGGGAGTATCTTTGGGAAGTGTTGCGGAGGTTTGGGTTCGGGGAGGGGTTCATCAGTTGGGTCAGGCTGCTATATAGAGCTCCAGTGGCGAGTGTGGCTACGAACCAGCAGAGGTCGGAGTCCTTTCGGCTGGACCGGGGGACGAGGCAGGGGTGCCCCTTATCCCCCTTGTTGTTTGCACTGGCAATTGAGCCGTTGGCCATGGCACTGAGGGAGTCCAGGAAATGGAGGGGACTGGTCCTGGGGGGAGAGGAACACCGGGTGTCGTTGTATGCCGACGACCTGTTGTTGTATATAGCGGATCCAATGGAGGGGATGGCGGAGGTCATGCGGATCCTAAGGGAGTTTGGGGACTTTTCGGGGTATAAACTCAACGTAGGGAAGAGTGAGCTCTTTGTGGTGAATTCAGGGGACCAGGGAAGGGGGATAGACGAGCGACCGCTGAAGAGGGCGGAAAGGAGCTTTCAGTACCTAGGGATCCAAGTAGCTAGGAGTTGGGGGGCCCTGCACAAACTCAATTTTACACGGTTGGTGAAGCAGATGGAGGAGGATTTTAAAAGATGGGATACGCTGCCACTCTCACTAGCGGGTAGGGTGCAGTCGGTCAAAATGACGGTCCTCCCGAGGTTCCTCTTTGTGTTCCAGTGCCTTCCCATTATGATCCCCAAGGCCTTTTTCAAATGGGTAAGCAGGAGCATCATGGGATTTGTGTGGGCAAATAAGACCCCGAGGGTGAAGAGGGTGTTTCTGGAGCGTAGCAGGGACAGGGGGGGCTGGCGCTGCCGAATTTGTGTGGCTATTATTGGGCAGCCAATGTGGCGATGATCCGTAAGTGGGTAATGGAGGGAGAGGGGTGGCGTGGAAGAGGCTAGAGATGGCGTCCTGTGTGGGCACGAGCCTGAGGGTGCTGGTGACGGCACCGCTGCCGCTCTCGCCGACAAGGTGCACCACGAGTCCAGTGGTGGCGGTGACGCTGAAGATCTGGGGGCAGTGGAGGCAACACAGGGGCGAGGTGGGAGCCTCGGTTTGGTCCCCGATTCGGGAGAATCATCGGTTCGTCCCGGGAAGGATGGATGAGGGGTTTCGGAGCTGGCATCGGGCAGGGATTAGAAGAATGGGGGACCTGTTCATCGATGGGACGTTTGCGAGCCTCGGGGTGCTGGAGGAGAAGTTTGGGCTACCCCCGGGAAACGCTTTCAGGTACATGCAAGTGAGGGCGTTTGTGAGGCGGCAGGTGAGGGAATTCCCGCTGCTTCCGGCATGTGGGATTCAGGACAGGGTGATTTCGGGTGTATGGGTTGGAGAAGGCAAGGTTTCGGCGATTTACCAGGAGCTGAGAAATGAGAATCGCTTATTGTCACGAGTAGGGTTCAAATTAAGTTACTGTGAAAAGCTCCTGGTCACCACATTCCGCCGCCTGTTTGGGGAGGCTGGTACGGGAATTGAACCGTGCTGCTGGCCTGCCTTGGTCTCCTTTAAAAGCCAGCTATTTAGCCCAGTGTGCTAAACCAGCCCCTTGAAGGAAGAGGAGGAGGTCTCGGTGGAGGAGTTAAAGGGCAAGTGGGAGGAGGAGCTTGGGGAGGAAATGGATGAGGGTCTGTGGGCTGATGCCCTGAGTAGGTTTAATTCTTCCTCCTCTGGTGCCACGCTCAGCCTAATACAGTTCAAAGTTACTCACAGGGCACATATGACAGGGGCGAGGTTGAGTAGGTTCTTTGGGGTGGAGGACAGATGTGGGAGGTGCTCGGGCAGTCCGGCAAACCACGTCCATATGTTCTGGTCGTGCCCGGCACTGGATGGGTTTTGGAGGGGTTTTGCGAGGACTATGTCCAAGCTGGTGAACGCCCGGGTCAAGCCGAGCTGGGGATTGGCATTATTTGGGGTATCGGACGAGCCGGGAGTGCAGGAGGTGAAAGAGGCCGGTATTCTGGCCTTTGCGTCCCTGGTAGCCCGGCGGAGGATCTTGCTACTATGGAAAGATGCGAAGCCCCCTAGTGTGGAAGCTTGGATTAATGACATGGTAGGGTTCATCAAGCTGGAGAGGATAAAGTTTGCCTTGCGAGGGTCTGTGCAGGGGTTCCTCAGGCGGTGGCAACCGTTCCTAGACTATCTCACGGAGCGTTAGGAGGAGGTCAGCAGCAGCCCAAGGGCGGGGTGGGGGAGGGGGGGTTTCTTTTGAGGTGGTGTTTGGGTGAAGGTGTTTTTTTTCCCCCTATTTGTGTTTTTAAATGTTATATGGGGGCTATTGTGTATGGGGGAAATCCAATGTATAATTTCTGATTGTTGTGTTCTTGTTTCTTTCTTTTTGTTGAAAATGTGTTGAAAAAATTGAATAAATATATATATTTTTTTAAAAGAAAGTGTTGAATGGGAGGTCTGGTGAAGGCTTAACACTGTGGGCCACATAGGAAAGTGAGGTGGCAACTGAACCAGAGGAGGAAGGGGAGTGGCATCCAAATAGGCAGGAGGGTGCATACTCTGGGTTGAAGGGCAGGCAAAGTGGTGCTTTTGTTCGTATCTTCATTTTTCAACTTCAGGTTGCTGATGTAGGAGTTCCTGTGACAATATTTAGCTTAGAACCTCTCTATCTCCTGGTCCCTTTTGTTCTGAGACAGGCACAGATAAATGCCTTATGGGCAATCCTGAAGCAATGGGTTATTGGCAGGAGGTGTGTCACACCAGTCTGAATTACAGGGTGGTGAATGACCTGCAACACTTCAAGTGCTTTTTCCACGGTCTTCAGTGACATATGTCATGTGAGAGTCCCTTTAAGAAAAGTGTGTTTCATCAAATGGCTGCAGTGATGTCATTGTGCAGGTGGAGCTGAGCTCTGTCTCTGCTTTTACTTTCGTTTTGAGCTGGCAGCTGCAGTGTGTCTTAGTTTTGTTTTCAGTTTGAGAGCTGTATTCAAAGCAAGCAGATCTATGTATTGATCTCTCTCTCCGCAATCTAAAGAATGTCTCCAGATCACTTGATGATTTCAAAGTAGTACCTGTTGCTGTAAGGAATGCAAACCGACTATCTTTGTTTAAAGGTGTTTTTGACTTATGGATGTTGTTTGGAAAGTTATTAAGGGTTATCTATAGAGTACTGTATCTTTTGGGGGGTTATCAGGGTTGGTAGTTGATAAGCTGTTTACTGTGTGTTTATAAAATGTTAACTGGATTCATAGAATAAATATTGTTTTTGTTTAAAAATACTTTTAGATCTCTGTTGCATCACACCTGTAAAGTGGGCCCTTGTGCTTCCCATACCCAAAATCTATTCAAAGTTGTGGGTCAGGTGAACTCCATGATATACTTTGGTGTTCTCCAAGCCCTGGCCCATAATACATATCAATCACATGTTGAGACTTCACAAAAAGAGGTATTCTTTGCAGGAGAGAGGCTGCACTGGTGGTCAATATGACAGGTAGCTAGACTCTCTGGGCTTAATCAGATAGGAGGTAACAGAGCTGAAGACAAGTCTTTGTCAGGAGATCCTTCCTTCTATTTGTTAAGAACCCCAATTATGCTAAATGCAAGGGATCCCAAAACCCAGAAGGGTAACTTGGAACAGAGGTTCTCAGTGGTGTATATTTTGGTATACTGTGAGAAAGGATCTGTAAATCAGGGAGGAATAGTCCAGTTGTTTTGTGATCAATTAATAAAGTATATTCATTAACTTAAAAGAAAACACATGACAAGAAGGACTATAATACATTACAACAGTGTGCTTAACTACACTGATCGGTATATACGCACAGTATTACATGAATTTGCTCCTTTGTTCCCAAATACCTACATTTCCTGAACTCTGAGCTGACCTTTGTTCCCAAACAACATCCAATATTATATAACTCTATGTGCTAAAACCAGCAGATAATTGCCACACACGGGTTATTTGTCCACATTTTGGAAATCCATCTTCAGTTTCAGTGAAGACGTAATCTCCTTGATTTGGGTTTTGGATTTTAACCGGCTGTCTTTTTAGCAATAACTTTTTTTTCAAGGGAGACTGTTCTCTGCATCTGGGTGTGGCTGTGCTGGCAGCTGCTGCTACTGTGTCCCTTTCATCAGCCACTGTGCTATGGATATATCAATCTTTCCCTTTGATGTTACCCATCCTGTGGACCTGGCTTTTTGGCATGGAAATGTCAGTTCCCTTATCTCTCCACTTTGAAGTTACCTCTTCTACATCCCATTGTTTTCCTCTCGTCATGTAGGTAAACACTTGCTTTTCTCAGTGGTATGCTAATTCACATATTCAACCCCTTTCAGACAACTGCCCTTATCAATTCCCC
Organism: Scyliorhinus torazame; assembly: GCF_047496885.1. NCBI lineage: Eukaryota > Metazoa > Chordata > Chondrichthyes > Carcharhiniformes > Scyliorhinidae > Scyliorhinus > Scyliorhinus torazame. The sequence goes on from NC_092717.1 coordinate 100,692,383, forward strand.
TTTTTATTTTCTCCGAATTCCTTTTTTAAACTTTAATTTTTCCCACTTCTTAACATATCCAACACCTTACTGATTTAATTACTGCTGCAATTCAGAATGTTACAAGTTACCTTCGACAGTCACAAATACATAAGTTATACGCAGCTGGCAGGACCCTAATACAACCGCTCCTGACAGTTTATAAGTACAGGCCCATGAGCCAGGAGCTAAACCTCTAATGTCTTTGTCCTTGCTCCATACGTTAACTGCAGTAGTTCATTCCACAGCCTCACAACACCCTGTGTAATATAGCTTCTCCAGGTATCTGTCCTAAATTTCTTATATTTAAGTGTATGTCAAAATCCTTTCAAACTAAATCACTCAACCACTGGAAATGGCCTGTTCCTATATACCCTGGCCCACTTCTTCATGATTTTAATCGCCAAGACATGTCTAAAACATATCTTTTTGACCAAGCCTTTGATCATCTGACCTAATATCTCCTTATATGGCTCAGTGTCATGTTTTGTTTATAATGCTCCTGTGAAGTACCTTGGGATGTTTCATTATGTTAAAGGTGCTGCATGAATATAGATTGCTGTTACAGTTGTTGTTGGTCTAAAGAAACTGTCCCAATTGTTCACGTTCTTTTGAACAACAAATATCAGGATTCGGCCAGCAACATGCCTTGAGCTGGATTCAAATTCCTTCTTTGAGCATATGCACTGAAATTTCTGTGGATGTTCTCTGGCAGAAGAGTGGCAGAACCTCCAGAGAAACTGACATTAGCAGCTAAAAATGATGATTACTCTCCCTTCTGGTGCTTGTACAGCTGTCCCATCTCGGACCACTAAATTGCTCTGAATAACAGTAACATATCATTACACAACCCAGCAACAGTCAATGGCCTATATATTAGTTCAGGCCAGCTTTCAAGCACCACGTGTCACAAATAACAATTACTCTGAAGCATAAGGATCACACAAAATTGCTCTTCAGACCTCAACTATGCAACTGGGGCAGCATGGTGGCACAGTGGTTAACACTGCTGCCTCACAGCACCAGGGATCCGGTTCAACTCCAACCTTGGGTGACTGTGCCAGTTTGTCCCCGTGTCTGCATGGCTTTCCTCCGGGTGTTCTGTCCAAAGATGTGCAGGTTGGGTGAATTGGTCATTCTAAATTGTCCCTTAGTGTCCAAAAGGTTAAGTGGGGTTATGGGGATAGGGCAGGGGAGTGGGCCTAGGTAGGGTACTCTTTCAGAGGGTCAGTGTAGACTCGATGGGCCAAATGGCCTCTTTCTGCACTGTAGGGATTCTATGAACTGCAGTGAGCAGTCAGTGCAAATTGTGACTACGCAGGCAAAGTGCCTGACTGAAGAATCCAATATTGGGCCATGTGCCTTGCTGGCTGCAGCTTTCAAATAACATTTGTATGTGGGGTGCGGTGGGATTGAAGGACATTGGGGTGAATTGAAGAACAGGGGGCTGCAGCTAACCATGGCCAACTATAGCCAGTAGGAATACTATGGAGCCAAAAGATGGTTCGACAATTATTTTTAAATGATTATACTTGCCTTTGCAATGGCAGCTTCTGGATTACTTAATCTGGTGACATTACCACAACACTACATTCCCATTTCCCCCATATGACCGAGTGACTGTTTTAAGATCCCTCTGACAAATTCAACTGCTCAACTGTTTGGCCTCCTCCAAAATGGCCTCCCCCTTCTCCATCTTATCACAGCTGTTTCAGCTTTCTGCTGTCTTCCTTGCTAAGTCCCCTGATCCTCCAGCCCATGGGCAGCCCTCGGAGACCATCCATGGCTGCAGTCAAACTATTTATGAAATAGCCAGTACAAATGCATCTTCAGCAAAATCTTGGGTTGTAACTTCCGGGCTCCCCAACATTGGATTTGGGAGGTACCCCAAAGGTGTTCTGGGGAATCCCTCTTGGAACTTCCAGGTAATTATCTGCGCAGTAATTGTCCAGAAGCACCAAATTCCTCTGAACCATTGCATTGTGCTGTGAACCGTTCGAAAAAGCGATCTAAACCATTTACTTCAGTTGGTTCTGCCAGGGCTATGCTAATAGTAACTTCTGCATAACTATTTCAAACAGCCAGAACGATCTGTGCACGGGACAGCCCGCACATTCCCTACCCCCCCTCCCCCCCCCACAGGGGGCTCCTTCACCCCCGACTAATCACCCCCCCCCCCCATTGTATTCCCCACTCCCCACCCACCCCCTAAGGCCCGATTTCTATCCCAGACACCCAAACCTCCCACTCCGTCAGGTCCTCCTCGCACCCCTGTTCAACCCCCAGACCGCCATCTTTGCCAGCTAGACCAGCCTCACCACCACCCCACCGCCCCGCCCGGCACAACCACCCCCTTTCTCCACCAATCGGGCCGGGCCCCCCTCCCAACAGAACTTAACCTGATATCTCCCACCACTCCAATCCAACACACCTTCCAGACCCTATCCCCCAACTCTCAGCCCCTCTTAATATCCAACTGCCCAGCTCCTTTTGATGTCCAACACCCCTAACCTCTCTCAATGCCTTAACCTTCCCACAGCCCACACACCCCAATCCAACAGGCCATAAAATATTACTTAATTATTCAGTTACCAGTGCTGGGTCATATTAAAATAATCAACCGAATGACAGTTGTCCTCTTGCAGTAAATGTTTCAAAATTGACAAAGTACATGTTTTCAAGTGCCTTGTGTTAGGTTTGGTTGGACACAACATAAGCTTATTTCAGGGATTTGGGTATATAGATTCATAATAAGACTATTTCTTTCTGCATTTTATAAAAATCTTGATCCCATCATAATCAGCTTAAGCATTATATTTCTTGGCTAAATACTTGCACATTTATCATTATTTGACTGTATACTTTCATAAACAATTATGTCTTACAGTGCAGCACAGTGGAAAATGTAGTAACGGTCACTAATTTATTGCTCCCGACAGACAATGGGCAATGGTTCATAGTTTAGAAATCTAGCCATAAATATACAGAAAATCCAATGGTTGGTGCGTCATTGTTTATTTGTGCCTACATAGAGATACAAATACAGAAGCTGTCTCAACTGTTTTATTCAAGTTGTTATAAAAGTCCGTGTTATGCTAGAATCAGTTTTACTAGCTTACAGGCATATATAAATGTGCATATAAACCAGATGATCTTTACTTGAAAAAGGTGAAACAGTTCAGACAGATGCACACCGTATGTTATACACAGAACACAAATATGCTGTAATAGCTCTACAGTTCGAGATCCTCCAAACACTGAAAAGTTTGTTTTGACAATATGTTCTCTCCTATCCCTTCATAATTTTAAACACCTCTATCAAATAATGCTTCAAACTCCTCTGTTCTGACAAAAACGGCCACAACATTTATGTCTTTCTTCATATTTGTATTTCCTCATGCTGCAAGGCAGCATGCAAGCGAATCTGGTATCTTCTGTTATCCCACAGGGAAACCAAAATAACCAAATGACCCCCCCCCAAATGAAAAGAATGGTGACCAGGTTTAATTTACTTGAACGTGAATTGAAACCAGTGCAAATTAAACATGAATTAACAGGCAAATTACACCTCAAATAAAAAGGTACATTTCACTCTGAATAGTAAATACAACAAAGATGTGTCTTGCGAATCCACAAACATTCCCCTTCAGCACACATAACATTATGTAGCTACACAGTTCCACAATACGCAGTTTTTTATTCATGCATGGTAGGTCAGGAGCTGTCACAACAGCGTTCACCCCTGAGTTTCACAGGTTTGATCACCAGGAAATCTTTCTCCCTTGGGCCATGACCGTCCTGATGGTGTAGCTCTCCGAAGTCCTTTTCAACCGATCAACCAATGATACCCTGTTCATGGTTTGGCCACTTCTGGTAAAACATCTTAGGCATCTCTGAACTGTTCACAAACTTCTAGGTTTTAGACCTTTTTAGCTCACTCCGCAGTGCCTCCAAGAGCTCCTGCATTTGTATGATGATAGCCTTCTGCTCCCAGCACTTCATTTTGCCTGTCAGGCACATGACTTTCATATGTTGACTTTCTGCCTGTTGGCATTTCTTCCAGGTCAAGAATCACCAAGTCACAGGGACCTTATTATCCAAGAAAATTGCAGTTCATCCATCTATTTACAATTGGTGCAAACCCTTAAAATCTTTTTTGCCTATTCTTAAGAACATTTAAATAAATAATATTTATTGTCACAAGTAGGCTTACAATAACACTGCAATGAAGTTACTGTGAAAAGCCCCTCGTCGCCACATTCCAGCGCCTGTTCGGGTACACGGAGGGAGAATTCAGAATTCTCAGCCGGTACAGGAATTGAACCCACGCTGTTGGCCTTGTTCTGCATCACAAACCAGCTGTCTAGCCCACTGAGCTAAGCCAGCCCCTAGCTGGTTCCATAGACATTTTTAAAATTACAAATTTTTTGAATCAAAGGTCGTCACACCTCAGTATTGCCTCAACCTCCTTCCTATAATGCGGAGCCCAAAACTGTGTGTACAGTATTCCAACTGTGGACTGTGAAGTTTTATCTGAATTCACTCATATATAGTGATCTTTTAGATTCAGCACATCTTGCTAATAAACTACTCCCTTAGCTTTATTATGGCGCTGTCCACTTTAGGTACTGCTTATAATGTCTTTCCTGTTTGAACACCCAAATCCATATACTCTTCCATACCCCCTTTCAATGTGTAACTGTTTCTTTATTTATAGTGAAAATGGCCCATTTCACATTGGCTTGACACTATCGCTATCAAAAAAGGCTGGAACATTCCTCAACGGGAGACCGTCACTTGTAATCCCAGTTAACCAACAACTTACTCTCTATTACTGGAAATATCCTTTCCACTGAAGAACTTGTCAAGTTTGTTTTGAAAGGACTGCAGGGAATCCTAACCCACCTCGTGTTTAGGTAGATTATTCCAGAAATGAATGCCAAAGTTTTGCCAACAGATTTTAAATGCTTTTTCACTAATCAGATAAGTACAGAGCACGGAAGGCAGCAATTCAAAGTCTTTGTTAGGTTTACTCAAATTCCATTCTCTCCTCCTAGCTCTACATCTTTCTCTGCTCAAAATAATTATCAATTTTTCCTTTAAAAATGCAATGGTATCTGCTTCGACCATTCCCTGAGACAAAAGCATTACAGGCTCCAAAATACTTCTAAATAAAAAACAATTATACCTCTCCTACTTCACACACACAAGAGAGTATGGTTAAGGTTATAAGAGGCCAAAAATATTGCTGCAGGAATGCCTCAGAATAGCCTATCACGCACCTGACTTGTACCTTGCGAGACACTGCTGTTCCTGCTGCTGTTGCACATGGACAGAATGGAGATTGAGCACCAGGGCAGGGAAAGGGCTCCAGGGTTCACAGATGGTGTGCTGGAGCAAGTTGCAAGTTCACAGGAGGGAGACACTTTTGTTCCATGGGAGGCCAGGAGACCGTCACGGGCCATACTCCAAAGAAAGTGGAAGCAGGTGTCTGGACGTGAGGGCCTGTCACATGAGCAGTCAAGGTCACTGAATGCTTCTTCATATAACACCTGTTACCCTTAATGCCATCAACGTTGCTCGTTGTTCAATGCACTACACCCCCAAAACTCAGTGAGGAGTAGCACTGAGTGTTTGGGACCTATGCCTAACATTCGCATATTCCAAATCAGTCTTGCACACCTTGTAAGGAAGCCAGCTTCATACCCACCTCTCACTGATTCTATATATTCCCACCAATACAGCCATAGCAGGCACAGCACATAGTGTAATAACTGATATTCTTAAAAAAAAATTTAAAAATCTGCTCTCTTGCAGGTCAAGATTGCCTGCAATTGATGGAAGCAGAGAGAATGAGCAGAGCAAGGTAGTCTTCAACCCCCTGAACCAACTGAAGAAGCTGGTGCTCCACATCATGGTGCTGGGTGGAAGTTGCTGAGTTGTTGCTGAATACAAGAGGCAATGGTACCATGGTATGGAACACAAACCTGCTGGACTCTCTCAAAATGACAGCATTCATGCTCACACCAGTGACACTCCATCAGTGTCCTTGCTGTTGCTCACGGCCAGCCAGTCCAGATTGTTGTTGCCTATGTCGAGGTGGTGCAGTCCAAAACTGGGCCGTCAAGATTCAGTGTCAAGGTCACCCTGCAAGGTCATCTGCAGTCTTCCCTATGGAAATTCAGATGTCTTCTACCAGCCATGCTGCAGCCATTGGGGTAAAACTGCATGGAAACACTAGGACAGGCAAATACACCCACAAAATAGGTATTAAGGGAATGCACAAGGTGAACAGTTAATTTCTGTTTGTATAATTGGATGTGTAGGGTTTAGATGTTAATGAATATGTTATTGCGGTGGCTTTTATTGTAGAATGGTTGCCAAGGAGACACTGTCATGTGGTGTCTTAGATGCATATAACGGCGGGGAATGGTGGATCCATGGTTATAAAGGGAAATAGTTTAACGAAAATCAATTTTAAGCAAATGTTCTCCGACAGCCCAGCCAGGAAGAAGTCGTGAATGCATCCTCCCTGCCTCATCCTCTTCCTCAGGTAACCTCTGGATTCCTGGTGGCAACGGCTACACCCTCATGATAAAAAGTTTATTGAGGGCACACCAGACCACCATAAACCTGGACACAATCTGGAGGACTTCCCAACACCCAATCCCACAAGTAGTCGAAGCAATGGAAGAGTTGCATCAGCATACCATTATCTGCCCAACAAAGCTCTTTGGGGCTGCATGGCTCTCATTAAAAGCATCTTATCCTCACATGGAAGGTGGCAAGTTGGGGAATGTCATCAGTCAGGTGTATAGAGGGTAGTCTTTGTATCCAAACAGAGAGTGTCTAGTTCTCTGTGGAGAGACAAAGACAGCCTCAGAATGAAAGCATCATAGCTGCTGCCAGATTAGTGTTTATTCACCAGCATGATTTAGTGTGCATAGTCACACAACTGCACATTGACATAATTATAGTCCCTGCAGTTCCTGTACCATTCCCCATTGACATGGGTGAGGGGTGGGTGTGGGTGACACCACTGGGAATCCTGCTATCTTGGCATAGCCACATGCCTTCTCATCCTGCTTCAGCCTGCTGAGGGTGAAAATTATTTACGCAGCTCCCCTGTATCATGTCCCGGATAGATTGATATGTAGCCTACTGGGTGATGTTCGGAATGTTTCCTGTACCTGCTTAGAACGAACTAGACATAGAAAAGTTCACTGTGACCTTTACTGTCACTTCAGCACTGTGATCACCCTGGTGTGAGACCCCAGATCGTGTTGAAGGGCGTGGCAGTTCGGTGACTACCTCCTTGTTGAATGTGAGTGACCTCAGGCACTTCTGAATCAGGTGGAGGCAGGTGGAAAGTGCTCTCAAAAAACCCATGGTGGGTAGGGCCTTCCAAAGAGAAGACTCCTCCTCATCCCTCTTTGTGCAGCTTCCCTTTTCTGAGGCACTGCTAACATATAGTTTCCATTCCTCTTGTGGAGTTAGATTACAATATACTGTTGCCTCTCTGAACGTACAAAGCAGCTTTCCAAAATACTTTCAAATTCAATCCGCAGCATTTCCACTAACTTTGTCCAATAAAAAGATAAAAACACCTCCCTGTCAATGGGTTGCTGTCACTTTAAATAAGATGTGGAGATGCCATCATTGGACTGAGGTGAGCACAGTAAGAAGTCTTACAACACCAGGTTAAAGTCCAACAGGTTTGTTTCAAATCACTAGCTTTCGGAGTACTGCTCCTTCCTCAGGTGAATGAAGAGGTAGGTTCCAGAAACACATATATAGACAAAGTCAAAGATGCAAGACAATGCTTTGAATGTGAGCATTTGCAGGTAATTAAGTCTTTACAGATCCAGAGAGAGGGGTAATCCCAGGTTAAAGAGGTGTGAATTGTCTCAAACCAGGACAGTTGGTAGAATTTCTCAAGCCCAGGCCCGATGGTGTGGTGGTGAATGTAATGCGACATGAATCCAAGGTCCCGGTTGAGGCCGTACTCATGTGTGCGGAACTTGGCTATAAGTTTCTGTTCGGCGATTCTGCATTGTCGCGTGTCCTGAAGGCCGCCTTGGAGAACGCTTAACCAGAGATCAGAGGCTGAATGCCCTTGACTGCTGAAGTGTTCCCAACTGGAAGGGAATATTCCTGCCTGCCGATTGTCACGCGATGTCCGTTCATCCGTTGTCGCAACGTCTGCATGGTCTCGCCAATGAACCATGTTTCGGGACATCCTTTCCTGCAGCGTATGAGGTAGACAACGTTGGCTGAGTCGCACGAGTATGTACCGTGTACTGGTGGGTGGTGTTCTTACGTGTAATGGTGGTACCCATGTCGATGATCTGGCATGTCTTGCAGAGATTGCCATGGCAGGGTTGTGTGGTGTCACGGTCGCTGTTCTGAAGGCTGGGTAATTTGCTGCAAACAATGGTTTGTTTGAGGTTTTGCGGTTGTTTGAAGGCAAGTAGTGGGGGTGCGGGGATGACCTTGGCAAGATGTTCGTCTTCATCAATGACGTGTTGAAGGCTGTGCAGAAGATGAAGATGTTGTAGTTTTTCTGCTCCGGGGATATATTGGACGACGAAGGGTACTCTGTCAGTTGTGTCCCGTATTTGTCTTCTGAGGAGGTCGGTGCGGTTTTTTGCTGTGGTGTGTTGGAACTGTCAATCGATGAGTCGAGCGCCATATCCCGTTCGTACAAGAGCATCTTTCAGCATCTGTAGATGTCTGTTACGCTCCTCCTCGTCTGAGAAGATCCTGTGTATACAGAGGGCTTGTCCATAGGGGATGGCTTCTTTAATGTGTTTAGGGTGGGAAGCTGGAGAAGTGGAGAATCGTGAGGTTATCCGTGGGCTTGCGGTAAAGCAAAGTGCTGAGGTGACCGTCCTTGATGGAGATGAGTGTGTCCAAGAATGCAACCGATTTTGGAGAGTAGTCCATGGTGAGTCTGATGGAACTTATTGATGTCATCGTGTAGTCGTTTCAGTGATTCTTCTCCGTGGGTCCAAAGGAAAAAAATGTAATTGATGTATCTGGTGTATAACGTCGGTTGAAGGTCCTGTGCGGTGAGGAGGTCTTGTTCAAACTTGTGCCTGAAGATGTTGGTATATTGAGGTGTGAATTTGATCCCCATGGCTGTTCTGTGTGTCTGGATGAAGAACTTGTTGTCGAAGGTGAAGACGTTGTGATCCAGAATGAAGAGGATGAGATGCAGAATTGCGTCTGGCAATTAGCAGTTATCGGTGTTGAGTACTGAGGCTGTTGCAGCAATGCCGTCATCATGGGGGATGCTGATGTAGAGTGCCGAGACGTCCATTGTGCCGAGGAATGTTCCTGGTTCAACAGGTCCAGGGTGTTGAGTTTCTGTAAGAAGTCTGTCGTGTTGCGACAGAAGCTGGGCGTCCCTTGTACGATGAGTTTCAAGATGCCCTCGATGTAGCCAGAGAGGTTCTCACACGGCGTCCCATTGCCTGATACGATAGGTCGGTCTGGTGTGTTGGCCTTGTGTATTTTCGGGAGGCAGTAGAGATCTCCAACGCGGGAAGTACATGGGATGAAAGCACGTAGGGTGCTCTGAAGGTCTGGATCCAAGGTCTTGATCAGTCTGTTGAGTTGGCGGGTGTGTTCCTTGGTCGGATCTGCGGGTAACTGTCTGTAGTGTTCCTGGTAGTTGAGTTGTCGGTACACTTCTTTGCAGTAGTCCGTTCTGTTCAGTCTGACGGTGGCCTCTCCTTTGTCTGCTGGTTTGATGACGATGTTGCGGTTGGTCTTGAGAGCGCGGATGACGTTGCGTTGTGCTTGGGTGACGTTCGGAGCTGTCTTGTGAATGCGACTGATGAATCTGGCATTGATGTGACTCCTGACGTCCCTTTGGTCAAGTTAGCTATCCTAAATTCCTTTGATTACTTATTACTGCTATGTCCTAAAAATACATGTTTAATGGTCAATAATGATTACTCAGTACTCTCCTTATAATTCATCTCAATCCTTAATAAAGTAACTTATGTAAAATGACTCTAGTGGCATGCTAGCTATTCAGTTTTAAGAGGTATCATTGCTGAATGACTAGTTTTACAAAGATTTAGGATTAACACGGATTACAAAGTAATCCTTAATGTACAATGGTCTCATTACCACAAAGTCCCTTTTAAGCACATAAGATGACTATGGACAAATACACTCTCCACTCTGGGCCCCATGTGAATCCCCAAAACACGCTTTAAAATCTTCTCTCCCTTAGCAAGGACAACAAGCTTTCCCTTAGCAGTTTGCATTCCAAAATCCAGACCAGACTTTCTGAATGACACTTTTAAACAAAGCTTCTGCTCCACTTTTAAAAGTGAATCCAGTCCAGGGTTTTACATCATCCCATTGTAGGTTTCCTTTCTCTTAATTGGTTTTACACAAACTCAGAGATCCAACCACCGATTTTCACAATTATTTCAACACGCAAACCTGAAAATCACTTCATATATCTTTCTGGCCTCTCAGCCTTCGTCTCAGCTGTCTGTCTTTACTGAACAGTTCTCGGTTCTAGTACCTTTAACCTCAGCCTTCTCAGAAATCTCTCTTCTCTTCTCTAGTTTCCTTAACTAGCTGCTCTTCAGGTCTCTGCACCTGTTTTCTTAACTATTACTCCATGGTATGGCATTTCTTCCAGCCAAGCTGAGAGAGATGTTTCGGCTCTAGCCTTCTAAATCAAGTACTTCTAGCCGAGCTATGAGAGCTGCCTTCTTTCTTGTGACCTATCTCCAACCACCATCAATTACCTAAACTAAAAATTTAAAAGCTTCTCTACCTTACAAGGCCCAGTTTCGAAGCAACTACTGTTAGTTTATTTATTCTTCATGCCTTATCCCTCTCTATGCACAATAGAAACACAATTTTAACTTAACCAACTCCCACCCATACAAACACCTTTGTCCAGCATAAATCTAACTATAGGTTTTATCCTTCCAGGCACATAAACAATAAATTCAACACACTTAAAACTGTACCTTATTTCTAATGTTTACCAGTACAAATTTAATTCCCTTAAACCTACCCTTGTTTTCTTAACACTTGCAGACCAAGTTAAGGAAAGCAAGTATCAAATCAACTAGAATATCCGTTTGGCTTCATGACCGGGTCTATTCTGATGTTACCAGTAGATGCACAGCACGTCCATGGTAGCATCTTTCACAGCATGGGGCACTGGGCAAGTTGTATTGGAAGTGACAATGAGCACCATTGATGCGTTTTAAACCTTCAAGGCTTCTGTAGCACCATCGGCACTATGGACCAAATGTCATGGCCTATATACTCACTGAAAACGAGAGAGGGCCCAGAACCTATCCTGGGCTACACCACCTTCCAATCCTCTAAGCCAGTCAAATCCATTCACCATAGATCTTTGTTTTCTGTCCATCAACCATCTATCTATTAACACTGTTATATTTCCTCTTATACCACACACTTGAATTTTTCTAATAAGACTCTTCATCATTCTACACCAAAAATATTTATATTCTTCACATTTTCTGAAAAACATTTAAGTTTTAAAATCTCTTTCAAAAACTTCCAAATTTTGGTGATCAAATTCTCGTCCTAAATTATGCTAAAAATGCCCAATTCAGGTGACCTGGCCAATTATACTAACCTATTTGGCCAGGTGGATCACTTTCGGAAGCTACTCAACTAATCAGACAAGTTTCAGAAACTAGATTAGATTTAGATTCATTGTCACTTGTACCGAGGTACAGTGAAAAGTATTGTTCTGCATACAGTCCAGACAGATCGTTCTATACATAAAAACATAAGACATGCATAAATACACAATGTAAATACATAGCCATAGACATCAAGTGAAGCATACGGAGTGTATCACTACTCAGTAGAGAAGATGTGTGCAGTCCATAAGTGGGTCATTCAGGAGTTTGGTAAAAGCGGGGAAGAAGCTGTTTTTTAATTTGTCAGTGCGTGTTCTCAGACTTTTGTATCTGCTGACTGACAGAAGAGATTGGAAGAGAGAATAACCCAGCTGGAAGGGGTCTTTGATTATGCTGCCCTCTTTCACAAGGCAGTGGGAGGTGTAGACAGAGTCAACGGATGGAAGGCAGGTTTGCATGATGGACTGGGCTGTGTTCACGACTCTCTGTAGTTTCTTACGGCCTTGGGCCGAACAGTTTCCATACCAAGCTGTGATTCAACTAGATACGATCTTTCTATGGTGCATCTGTAAAAATTGGTAAGAGTCAATGTGGACATGCCAAATTTCCTTAGTTTGCTGAGGAAGTATAGGCGCTGTTGTGCTTTCTGCCAGATTTCAATTAGCTTTAAAAAAAACACACTTCCAGTTATTTTATTGCTCCCTCTTGTCTCACCATAACACAATGCAATACTGATAATATTCCATCAAGATCTTATTACAATGCTCTCAAGCCTATAGGACCTAGGCACATAAATCTGTTTTTGTTCATGAATTTGTAATGAGTCGGTTAAAAAAGCATATGGGTTATTTGTGTTCATAAACTGAACCAAAGAATATAAAAGCAAAGCGATCAATAGAGAAGAATATAAATCATTGGTTAGACCTCAGCTGGAGTTTTGTGGAGATTTTGGCAAATATGGAAATGATGCAGAGGAGATTTATCAAGATATCACCAAGAAGGAAGGACCTCAGTCATGAGGAGAAAATTTAGGACTTGGGACAAAGATTTAGGACTTGGAACAAATGTTAAGTAATAATAATAATAATCTTTATTGTCACAAGTAGGCTCACATTAACACTGCAATGAAGTTACTGTGAAAATCCCCTAGTCGCCACATTCCGGCGCCTGTTCGGGTACACAGAGATAGAATTCAGAATATCCAATTCATCTAACACACGTCTTTCGGGACTTGTGGGAGGAAACCGGAGCACCCGGAGGAAACCCACGCAGAAACGGGGAGAACGTGCAGATTCCACACAGTGACCCAAGCCGGGAATCGAACCTGGGACCCTGGAGCTGTGAAGCAACAGTGCTACCCACTGTGCTACCGTGCTGCCTCTGATTGCCTGCCGACGAATCCTATTGGGTTGGAGATCGGAGGTGCCATGAGGACATCGGCGTGCTTTGGGGTGGGTGGTAGGGGTGGGAGAGAGAGAAGAGAAGTGGCAGAATTTCTGCAAATGGAGAAAATTAAGTTTGTCTGAGGAGAGCCTCTACACGAGATGAAGGCTGTTCGTCTCGGTTTTCAAGGAGCTGTTTGTCGCCAACGAGTAGATTGGGGGTGTGAGGGGAGGTGGGTTTGGGGGAGTAGAGCTAGTTAATTTTGTAAAAGATGAAAAATGACGCTGTAATTTGATTTTGTTTTTATGTGGTATGTGGAAGGTGGCTTAACAGAAATTGACAAGATGATGAGAAAATTGGAACAATAAAATAAAGGCTGTTCCCTCGGAAATGTGAGTTAGTAACCAGAAGCCATAAACGAATTGGCAAAAGATTTGGAGGGGAGATGAGATTTGTTTTTCACTTGAGTTGTTGGGATCTGGAACACTCAACCTGAAACGGTGATGGAAGTTGATTCCATAAATAATTTTAAATGCAAGTTATACAGGTGCTTGAGCATGAGGAAGTTACGGACAAAAAGCAAGGATCGAGGCTTAATGGCGACTGTGCCTGTCAAAGAAGCAGCACAGGGAGAGCCAGCTGATCAGCCTCCTTCTGACAAAACTATTATGATTCTATTTACAGGTCAAAACTCTTTCTAACACACGTGTACGGGGAAAAATGGCTTCATCAGGGGTCGGGACTCAGAGAGAAAGAATGTGGATGTGGTCTGCGGTGTATTGTGTGCATGTAGTGAGAACAGGGCTGGGCTCTGTTGTGATACTCTACTTGAATAAACATCCACAAACTGCACGGCATCTCGAATCAAACTTGATAAAGATCAAATTGGGCAAGGTAGAGGGGTGGGGGCAATACCTGGTCGAAAACTGGAAGGGGCGAGTGTGAAAGCAGCTGAATAAAGGTTTCCTAGACTGAATATATGCTCCCCTGGTATATGAACAATTAGCTTCACTCTTTCATGTAAAAAATATAATTTGAAACAAGATAGTGTTCAATACTGTGAATATTTGTGATCTGCTGAAATATTCCGTTTACAACTTCGACATTCACTACAATTAATTCAGTCTTTCAATTTTATAGCAATAAATCCTTCCTTCATGCAGACTTCCTACTTCCACCACATTTAAACACCCCTGTGCTTTATAGAGTAAGACTAGTAAAATACTGACATCTGGTGGCAAAATGTTCATGCTGGTAAAAACAGTTAGATCAAGAGAGAAGTAAATTATGGAAACATAACTTGTATTTACATCGCATCTTTAACATAATAACATGTTCCAAGATGCTTCACAATCAAGTAATCTGATAAATTAGTAACAGTGAAGTCAAGAGAGATGGTGGTGAGGTAGAACTGGGTACATGTGCAGACTGATACTGTATTTTCAGATAATTTCACTGTGATGAATGGTTACTAAACCCTTAACACCATGTAGGTGATGCCCCTTTAAGACCGGGTTTGGAACCCTGGGGGACTCCGCCTCCACCCACCAGGGAGTCGTATATAAGGTGATGCCCTGTAGGCGGCACTCAGTGAGCACTCGTCTCTGTAGCTGGCTAGTTCTCTGCTTATTGAAGGCTTCATTTCCCATTCCACACTCATGTCATTATTGAGGGTACTATAATTTAATAAGCAGAGTACGTTAGGATGTACGCTGGTCTCAAGCCAGAAAAGCTCAACCTGGAAGCACGGACACCGGAGGCCAAAGAAATTTTTAAGTCCTGGCTCCGCTGCTCCGAGGCATAGAATCCTCGGCAGCTCCCGTCGAAGGGCCTCGCAAGCAGCGCCTACTCCACGCCCGGGTGAGCCATAGAATCTCCGCCATGATAGAGAAGGCGGCCACTTACAATGAGGTGATCGAGATCCTGCGAAAGCGTTTTGTCAAACCCATAAATGAGGTACATGCACGGCACCTGCTCTCTACCTGCCGGCAGCGCTCAGGGGAAACGCTGGACGAGTACGTGGAAAAGCTCATCGCGCTCGCCTGGAACTGCAACCATCAGAATGTGACGGGGGAAGTCCACATGAAACTGCACATCCGAGACACCTTCGTGTCCGGCATCCGTTCAACCTATATCAGGCAGCGCATCCTCGAAAATGGAGCTAAAGGCCTTCAGGACACGGTAACGCTCGCCACCTTACTGGAAGTGGCTCGCCACAATCTAGGCACATACCCCGCGGACCCGGCGAGCCCCCCTCGGACTTCCCCAAACTCGGCCACGCTACGGGCCGGAGCCGTGCGGCGACCCGTCCAGACCAGGGGCACACCGTGCTATTTCTGTGGGTAGGGCCAGCATCCACATCAACCCTGCCCAGCCCGCTCCGCCATCTGCAGTGAGTGCGGAAAGAAGGGGCATTTCGCGAGGGTCTGCCTGGCGAAGCCCAAGGCCCAGAAATAAAAAGCTCACCAGGCCCGAAAATCGAGCTCACAGGCCCGCATGCCCCTCAACGTGGCTGCGCACCAGCCGGACACGCCCCTTTCTGATGCGTCATCGGCCTCGTGCGAGTCATGGGGGCAGCCATCTTGGTGGTGGCCATCTTCTAAACCCGACACGTGCGACCGACGGCGGTGGCCATTTTGTGAATCCGACTCGGCTGAGGACTCAGACTACCCACAACTGGGAGCGATCACCCTCGACCAATCGCGGCCAAAGCACCTGCGGAACTCCATGATGCAGGTCCAGATCAACAGGCGCGACACTCCCTGCCTCTTCGACTCCGGGAGCATGGAGAGCTTTGTCCATCCAGAAACAGTAAGGCGCTGCTACTTGCGCACCTATCCCGCTTCCCAAACCATAACCCTCGCCTTCGGGTCCCACTCAGTCCAAATCAAGGGGTATTGTACTGTGAATCTTGTGATGCAGGGAGCCGAATACGCTCGTTTCAAACTCTATATCCTCCCTCATCTCTGCACCCCCCTGCTGCTCGGTCTGGATTTCCAATGCAGCCTCCGAAGCCTGACCCTGAAGTTCGGCGGACCCTTGCCCCCCCTCACGGTATGCAGCCTTGCAACACTGAAAGTTGCACCCCCCTCACTATTCGCGAACCTCACCCCTGACTGTAAGCCCGTCGCCACCAGGAGCCGGCGGTACAGTGCCCAAGATATGACTTTTATCAAGTCAGAGGTCCAGCGTTTACTGAAAGAGGGGGTCATCGAGGCTAGCAACAGCCCCTGGAGAGTACAAGTGGTGGTAGTACGGACCGGGGAAAAGAAACGGATGGTCGTGGACTACAGCCAGACCATAAACCGCTTCACGCAGCTCGATGCGTACCCCCTTCCCCGCATAGCAGGGATGGTCAATCGGATCGCTCAATATCGCGTATTCTCCACTGTCGATCTAAAATCCGCCTACCACCAGCTCCCTATCCGACCGGAAGACCGCCTCTATACTGCTTTCGAAGCAGCTGGCCGGCTTTTCCACTTCCTCGGGGTCCCCTTCGGCATCAAAAATGGGGTCTCCCTCTTCCAGAGGGCGATGGGCCAAATGGTGGACCAGTACAGGCTACTTACCCATACTTGGACAATGTCACCATCTACGGCCATGATCAGCAGGACCATGACGCGAACCTTGAATAGTTCCTCCAGACCACCCGGGCCCTCAACCTGACCTACAACAAGGAAAAATGCATTTTCCACAGAACCCGACTAGCCATCCTCGGCTACTTCGTGGAAAACGCGGTCCTAGGTCCTGACCCGGACCGCATGCGCCCCCTGAAGGAACTCCCCCCTCCTCCGTAGCCTCAAGGGCTTTTCTCCTATTACGCCCAGTGGGTCCCCAGATATGCGGACAAAGCCCACCCTCTCATAAAGACCACAACATTTCCCCTGACGGCTGAGGCCCAGTCGGCCTTCAGTCGCATCAAGGCCGACATCATCAAGGCCGCTATGCATGCGGTGGACAAAACCATTCCTTTCCAGGTAGAGAGCGATGCATCAGACATCGTCCTGGCTGCTACCCTCAACCAGGCATTCCTCTCCCGGACCCTCTCCGCCTCTGAGATTTTGCACTCTGCAGTCGAAAAGGAGGCACAAGCCATTGTGGAGGCTGTGCGGCACTGGAGGCATTCCCTAGCCGGTATGAGGTTCACCCTCGTTATCGACCAGCGGTCGGTAGCCTTCACGTTTGATAACGCACAACGGGGTAAAATTAAAAATGTTAAAATCTTGAGGTGGAGGATCGAACTCTCCACCAACACATACGATATTAAGTATCGTCCAGGGGAGCTCAACGAGCCCCCAGATGCCTTGTCCCACGGCACGTGCGGGCTATCATTACATAGATTACATAGAACATACAGTGCAGAAGGAGGCCATTCGGCCCATCGAGTCTGCACCGACCCACATTAATCCCTCACTTCCACCCTATCCCCGCAACCCAATAACCCCTCCCAACCCTTATGGACACTACGGGCAATTTTTTTTTAGCATGGCCAATCCACCTAACCTGCACGTCTTTGGACTGTGGGAGGAAACCGGAGCACCCGGAGGAAACCCACGCAGACACGGGGAGAACGTGCAGACTCCGCACAGACAGTGACCCAGCGGGGAATCGAACCTGGGACCCTGGCGCTGTGAAGCCTCTGTCTGTGAGGCCACGATGGCCTCTGTCACCCGGGGGCTACCCAGCTCACCCACTTTATCAAGTCCCACAACCTACCTTACTCCACCAAGGAGGTCAAGGCCATGACCAGGGCTTGCCAGATCTGCGCGGCGTGCAAACCGCACTTCTACCGGCCAGACAAGGCTCGACTTGTAAACGCCTCGGGGCCCTTTGAGCGACTAAGCGTGGACTTCAAAGGCCCCCTCCCGTCCACCAACCGCAATATCTACTTCCTAACCGTCATCGACAAGTTCTCCCGCTTCCCATTCGCCGTTCCCTGTCCCAACATGACCTCGGCCACCGTGATAAAGGCACTGCAGAGCACCTTCACCCTGTTTGGTTTCCCCGCTTATATCCACAGCGACCGGAGTACATCGTTCATGAGCGATGAGCTGCATCAGTATCTGCTCAGCAAGGGCATCACCTCGAGCAGAACGACCAGTTGTAACCCGCGGGGAAACAGGCAGGTGGAGAGGGAGAAGGCGACAGTATGGAAGGCTGTCCTTCTGGCCATTCGGTCGAGAAGTCTCCCAACCACACGCTGGCAGGAGGTCCTACCCGATGCCCTTCACTCCATTAGGTCGCTCCTCTGCACGGCCACGAATGTGATCCCTCACAATCGCTTGTTTGTCTTCCCCAGGAAGTCACCTCTGGGGTCTCGCATCCACCTTGGTTGACAACTCCGGGACCTGTTCTTCTCCGGAGGCACGCGAGGAGCCATAAGACGGACCCCCTGGTCGAGAGGGTCCAACTACTACTTGCAAACCCCCGATACGCCTATGTCGCGCACCCCAACGGAAGGCAAGACACGGTTTCCCTCTGGGATCTGGCACCCGCTGGTTCCCCCACTGACCCCCCCCTCGCGGTCTCCCTACGAGATCTGGCACACCCTGGTTGCCCCACAGATGCCCCCCCTGGGACCCCACCTGTTGCTCTTTTTAGCCTTAGTTTATTAGCTTTGATTACGTCACCTTTGCTCACGAGTCGCCAGGTATCTTTCTGATACCGCCACGTGGTTCAAGCTCGAGTTATGATTAATAAGTCAGCACACTGCTTAGTAAGATTGAAATCAACGGTCATTTATTATATACAACAAGTAATGTTTACACAATAATCCTACTATCTATATAATAAACCTATCACTACTGGCCAATACTTAACTTTAGGAAGAGCCCACCAGGTCAGGGAAATGAATGGCTTATCCAATCGGATCTGGCCCGCGGGATTCAAAAGGCTGCTACAGGTCGATGGCTAGGAGTCTTTATCAGATAGCGATCGCTGGACTCAAACTTACGATTGCCGGTTGCTGTTCTTGCGGAGGTCTCGAGCAGGCGAAGAAGGGAGAGAGAGAGATCTGAACTTGGCCCCTCACTTTATAGGGCCCAGGGGCTTCCCGCCTCCCTGGCGGCCCTTGACCCTGAGTCCCAAGTGATTGGACCTGTTCCCAATCACTGGGGTCGATACGTCCAATTGTGAGGCGATTCCCCGATCGGGGGGTGGTCGTTTACCTGCCTTTGTTTCGGCCACTGCAGGCGCCGACAGGTCTGGCCCGGTATTCCATTGCTAATATGTTGCAATTGTTCCCGGGGATAGCTGATTAGACTGTAGATGTCTGGGTGGATGGGCTGTTAATAGTCCTGAGTATCGATCTGGGCCAACTTCCCCAGAGCCGAATATGCTATTCTGTCTGCAGCTGTCCGTTTCTGTCTTGTTACCTGCTTTTCCCAGCAGCCTTTCCGGTTAGCCATTTTAAGTCGGGTTTTGGCCAAATTAATCGGAACGCAGCCATTTTACGTGGCTACACACCCCGCCTTGTGATCCTGACGCGAAGCGTGAAGGATCACATAAATTTTGTCCTCTTCGTTCCCTGACTGGGTGGGGCACCTCCTACATGGCCACTACTCTGACCCTAGCTATGCACAAAAATTTACCTAAACAATTCTTGAGGGCGTTATGTCAGGCAGGGACATGTATCAAAAAATAAAACTGGGAACCTCTAATTTTACCTCAATACTCTATACTCACTAAACATTGCATTATCCTATCTTCCTAAAACATACAACAACAATCACAACTTTTAATATACTCTTTCCTGGCTTGGCAGTCAAGCTCAGGATCATACATTTCTTTTTTTTATGAAAACTGTTTGTACATCTCTTTATTTACAGTAATAACGCAAGTGAATACTCTTTATTCTTTATAGGTCGCGGGGGTCTGGGGTCTGGTCATAGCCGAATATCGGGGATCGGATCCGATATACCGGGGTTCGAGCACGGTACGCTCTCCTTTTCCACTTGCGGAGGCGCATGGTCTGTACTGCACAGCAGAGTATGGCCAGTGCTAACAGTGCCTCAATGACGTACGATAAGGAGTACCAAGTTATGAACTTAGCACACCAGGATAATGCAGCGTGGCTGTTGACTGGGCCCTCGGTACTGCGGGGCAGTGAAACATTAACGGCAGGGGGGTTTGGAGTAATGGGGTCCGCATTCCCGCGCAACCAAAAGTCCAAAAAAATGTTGAGCACGATGACCGAAGTCCTCATGGTTGTCCTCTTTCTTTTCTTTTTCTGTGTTCGCTGGTTTTTTCCGGTCTTGGAGCTTCTGGAGTTCTGTAAGACAAGCATAGTATCTGTAACTACCTTGGTTTAATATCCGGAGTGTTAGTGTGTCTGTCCTTCTTGGGGCCAATTAAACCCTTATAATTGGTCACAATATGTGACTGCTCCCCCATTTTTTTTCAAAACAAATGTTAGGACATGGCACACTTCCCAATGGTGGACCAGTGCTAAGTTTAGCATCCAAATGTTCTAGGATGTAAATAGCATTTGGCGGCAACCCAAAGGTTGCCTAAATAAATAAAACTGTTTTCGAAAGGAAAAGGTCGAATGAGGTGCGTATGGGCCGCGACGGGTAAGATTTGGATGGAGTCCCCGGGTAGGATGGCTACCAATACCGTATGTCCCCTACTCCGTAGCATGTACTGCCTTAGCAAAACAGCCCTTGCCCTGTTTTCTTTTAGTGCCCAGTTTAACAGCGGTTGCTAACTGAGCCGTTTTTACATTTGTAAGTAATTGTTCAACGGCTTTCTCATGGGTGAGGGCCGTAACTTCAGGGCTGGTCAGGTCTAAACCCAACAAGTACTCTGTCCCTTTCATGGGGCGTCCGGTCATGAGGGTGTGTGGGGTGAAACCTGTGGAGGTGGAAACAGTGTTACGCAAAAACATCAGCGCAAAGGGGAGGACCGAATCCCAAGTGGTGTTGTTCTGCTGGACCATTTTCCTAAGGGTGGTTTTTAGGGTCCGATTCATGCGCTCCACTATACCACTCGACTGAGGGCGTTACGCAATGTGAAATTTTTGGGTTATGCCAAATATCGTGAGGACGTTCTACATGACCCGTCCCGTAAAGTGAGAATCTTGGTCCGACTCAACACTGCGGGGGAGTCCCCATCTTGTAAAGATGTGGTGGGTTAGGATTTTGGCGGTGGTTTTTGCGGTGTTGGTGCGGGCCGGAAATGCTTCCACCCACTTTGTAAAAGTGTCAATGACCACCAGAACATATTTATAGCCATTCCTGCAAGGGGGCAATGGACCTATAAAATCGATCTGGAGGTTAGTCCAGGGGCCGTTAACGGGTCGGGTGTGGCTGAGATGTGCCTTTTTGGCATATCTATCTGGGTTGTTCTGAGCGCAGATGAGGCAATTTTCGATGTAATGGGATACATCCTCTTTAAGATTAGGCCACCAACAAAGCTGTTTGAGGTGGGCTGCGGTGGGTTCGATTCCCTGGTGTCCATGACCTCATGGAATAAACAGATCATTTGATTCCTATCCTGCTCAGGAACTACATAAAGGGTGTCCTTTAGCACCACACCGTCATGTGTGGTTATGGTATTTCTGTACCTTTTGTACGAGGCTGGAAACTTCCCTTTCACGATTTCAGTGAGAGCGCTATCCTGCTTCTGGGCCTCTACTAGATCTTCGATCCTAGTCTGTGCGACCTGAACTTCACTCACTGGCGCACTCACTGGGGCGCTCTCGGGGGGCTTCCAAAAGTACCCATGCCTGGATCCTGCCTTAACCAGCGCGTCGGCTTTTACATTTCCAGCGGGGGAGGAACGATGGTGGCTGCGGACTTTTATAATGCCAAAAGTCCTGTTCTTGGCTTTTTCCAGAATATGGCGGAGTAATGGGGCTGAGGGGAGGGGTTTCCCATCCGCGGAAACAAATCCTCTTGTTTCCCAGGGGGGCAGAAATTCACTGAGGCTGTTGCAGACGTACAGACTGTCTGAATATATGTCTGCTGGGCTGGGGAAGGAATCTGGGTGCTCTACAATGTAAGCGATGGCCGCAAGCTCTGCTGCCTGCGCGCCTAAGTGTCTGGGTAATTTTAATGCGATTTCCTCGAGGGCGCGTCCCTGCGCGTCCTCCACATAAATCCCACAACCTGTTATGCGTTGCCCATCCAGGATCGTGGAAGATCCATCCACATAAATCCTAATGGGGTCACACGTGTCCGGGTGAGGGGGGGTTCTGAGATGGAGTGGCTAGTTTTCTGGGGGGTGTTTTGGCTATAAAGGGGCCTGTATTATGGTGGGGCGAGATGATTTCACACTCATGGGGGGTTCCGGGGTACTGTAGATTGTCCGCTAAGTATGTGTGAGTCTTTGTCCGTTTTACTGTGATGTCCCGTCCTTGTAGGAGAAGGGTCCACCTAGCAGCGCGGATTTGGCTGACGGTACCGTCTTTAAGTCGTCCGTCTAGTAAAAGTTGGGTGGGGGTGTGCTCGGTCAGAATGGTGATGGGGTTCAGTCCGGTAATGGAGGAAAAGTACTGGACTGCCCAGAAAACTGCGAGAGGCTGAAAATCCCTGCTCCACAGCATCTAAAATTCGGGAGGCATAAGCTACGAGTCTTAGCTGGTCGTGCCGTTCCTGCAGGAGCACGGCTGAAAGGGTGCGGTCTGTGGTCGCTACCTCCATGGCGTAAGGGGAAAGCGGTCGGGAACTTGTAGTGCGGGGGCGGCTATGAGCGCCTGTTTTAATGATTCCACAGCATCCGTATGCTGCGGAAGCCATTCCCAGGGGGCTCCTTTCTTTAGGGGGTCTGAGAGGGGTGCTGCCTTGCTGGCGAAACCGTCAATGTGGTTTCGGCAGTAGCCAACCAGTCCTAAAAACGACCGGAGGGCTGAAACGTGTTGGGGAAGGGGCAATTTAGCGATCGAGTCAATTCTTTTGTGCTCGATCTCGTGTTTGCCGTGTGTGATGATAGTTCCCAAATATATCACCTTTTCTTCCAATATTTGGGCCTTTTTGGGGTTGACTTTACAGCCAATGGAGTGTAGTAATTCCAGGAGTTCGGACAGAAGCTCAATGTGCTCTTCCTTTGTGTCTGTCTGCAGTAGTAGGTCATCTACATACTGTACCAGACATTCGGGGCGAGAAAATTTCGCTAGTCCATTTGCCAGCTGTCGGTGGAAAATGGAGGGGGAGTTGTGGAAGCCTTGTGGCAGGCATGTCCACGTGTACTGCTGCGCTCTAAAAGTGAAGGCAAATTTATATTGGCACGCCTTTGCCAATGGAATGGACCAGAACCCATTACTGACGTCCAAAACCGTGAAATATCGGGCATGGAGTCCCTTTTTGAGCATGGTCTCGGGAATTGTTGCAACGGCGGAGGCTGCTGCGGGGGTGTCTTTATTGAGTTCCCGATAATCAATGGTCAAGCGCCATGATCCGTCAGGTTTCCTTACTGGCCAAATTGGGGCATTATTAGTTGAGGCTACCGATCTTAGGACGCCCTGCTCTAATAAGCTGTCTATGACCTTTAGGATTTCTCCCTCTGCTTCTAGGGGAAATCCGTACTGTTTCTGGGGTCTTGGGTCCGGTCCGGTTATCTGTACGGAACCGGTCATCCGTCCACAGTCGTGTTTGTGGGTTGCAAATGCTGCCCTAACCTGTCGGTCCGTGCTGAGTGTAATCCCCGAAATTGAGTGTTGTGGGGGCTCTAGCGGATTTCGCCATCTTCCAGACACACTGGTTGACTGGATCGAAAGAGAGGTGGTGAGAGTTCATAAAGTCGATCCCTAAAATGTGCTCTGCTGTTGGGGGCAGGTCGACTAACACTACGGGGTGTTTCGTGTTAATAGTTCCGATCTGGATGGGTACAGGGTTCGTGATATGTCCCTGTTGTGAGTGGCCTGTGAAGCCGCTGAGGGTGATAGTGGCTGTGGTGGGCCACGTGTCCTTACCAAGGGTGGAGGAATTTAAGGTTGTGCGGGACTCTCCTGTGTCCCAGAGAAGCTCGATCGGCTGTCCCCTAACCTGTCCCCTAACCTTTGCTGCGACTACGGGTCGTCCTGACCTATCCCAAAGGATATCGCAGACCCAGCTGGAGGAGCCTGTACACCGTCAGTCCGTTCCGGTCAAGTCTGTCTGATCGGACTGGGCGCTAACGCTATGTATGGGCTCTGCCTTTTTCTTCTTGAGAGTGCCTGTCTGTTGGGCCCGCTGTGGTTTTCTAGGGGCCTTGCATTCTTTGGCAAAATGTCCCAACTGGAGACTTCCGGGTGCGGCGATGACCAGCTAAGTCGCACGTTTCGGCAGCACCCGGTGGAACGGACTTTTGGGCTCTTAATAGGAGCCCCATCGGCAGTTTTAACGGCAAATAACACTGTGCGGTAATCCAGAAGGGAATCCCCCCTGGACACGGATGGAAAAAAGAGAGGAAAGTAGCCGGATTGCGGTAGATCCTCAAGAGCAGCGGCCAGGAAGGCAGGCACAAAGCAAGATGGCGTCGGAAGGAGGCAGTTTAATATGGGGCCCTGACCAACAAGAGTTCCTGCGGCGTTGCGTAGATGAACTCAAAAAGGAGATGAAGAAGGAGCTGTTGGCCCCGATATTACAAGCGATTGAGGGGCTAAAGGAGGAGCAAAAGACCCAGGAACAGGAGCTTCGGGTCGTGAAGGCAAAGGCTGCTGAGAATGAGGACGACATACAGGGCCTGGTGGTGAAAACGGAGATCCACGAGGCACAACACAAAAGATGTGTGGAAAGGCTGGAGGTGCTGGAGAACAATGCGAGGAGGAAGAACTTAAGGATTCTTGGTCTTCCCGAAGGTGCAGAAGGGGCGGACGTCGGGGCATATGTGAGCACGATGCTGCATTCGTTAATGGGATCGGAGGCCCCGACAGGTCCGCTGGAGGTGGAGGGAGCCTATCGGGTTATGGCGCGAAGACCGAGGGCTGGAGAAATTCCTCGAGCAATAGTTGTGAGATTTCTCCGATACAAGGACAGAGAGATGGTCCTCAGATGGGCCAAGAAAACTCGGAACAGTAGGTGGGAGAATGCGGTGATCCGCGTGGATCAAGATTGGAGTGCGGAGGTGGCGAGAAGGAGGGCAAGCTTTAATCGGGCCAAGGCGGTGTTGCATAAAAGGAAGGTCAAATTCGGAATGTTGCAACCGGCAAGACTGTGGGTCACACATCTAGGGAAACACCACTATTTCGAAACGGCAGACAAGGCGTGGATATTTATTGTCGAGGAGAAGCTGGAGTGAGCGGGCCAGAAAAAGAACGTTTGGGACAAAAGTGGGGGGGGGTGAATTTGTGGGATGAAGGAGGGAAAAGGGGGAAGAGAGGACTTCCCAGATTGTTAAACCCGCGACCCTGTAACTTCTCTCTCTTCCCCATGTCGTGGGGGAGGGGGTGAGGGAGGATGAGGAGCTGTGGGCGCCGGCCATTGGGGGCGGGGCCAAAAGGGGAAGCGCCGGCTTTGTTCCCGCGCTATGGTAATCATGGTGGTAACAGGGAAGCAGGAAGGAGGGGGCCTCGCACAGTGTGAGCCGAGGTCACGGGGGGAAGCCGAGGTCGGCCAGAGTTTGCTGACTTCTGGGAGCAACATGGGGGGTGCAATTACGCTAGCCTGGGATCTAGCGGGGGGGGGGGGGTTAACTGGGTTGCTGCTGCTGGGGAGAAGGTGGAGCTGGTATGGGAGGGGGGTGTCGGGGCGGGGGGGCGCCGCCTGGGGGGGATACAGCTACGTGGGAACCGGGTGAGGAGCTGGATTGAAAAAGGAAATGGCTAGTCGTCAAGGGGGGGGGGGGGGTAAAGAGCCCCCCAACCCGGTTGATCACGTGGAATGCGAGAGGGCTGAACGGGCCGATTAAGAGGGCACGGGTACTCGCACACCTAAAGAAACTTAAGGCAGATGTGGTTGTGCTTCAGGAGACGCATCTGAAGCTGACAGACCAGGTTAGACTTCGCAAAGGATGGGTGGGGCAGGTGTTTCATTCGGGGCTAGATGCAAAAAACAGGGGGGTGGCCATACTAGTGGGGAAGCGGGTAATGTTTGAGGCAAAGACTATAGTGGCGGATAGTGGGGGCAGATACGTGATGGTGAGTGGCAAACTGCAAGGGGAGGCGGTGGTATTAGTGAACGTGTATGCCCCGAACTGGGATGATGCCAATTTTATGAGGCGTATGTTAGGACGAATCCCGGACCTAGAAGTGGGGAAGTTGGTAATGGGTGGAGACTTTAATACGGTGCTGGACCCAGGGCTGGACAGATCGAGGTCCAGGACCGGAAGGAGGCCGGCTGCAGCTAGGGTGCTTAAGGATTTTATGGTGCAGATGGGAGGAGTAGATCCCTGGAGATTTAGTAGACCTAGGAGTAAGGAGTTTTCGTTTTTCTCCTATGTACATAAAGTATTTTCACGAATAGATTTTTTTGTTTTGGGAAGGGCACTGACCCCAAAGGTGACAGGGACGGAGTACACGGCTATAGCCATCTCGGATCATGCTCCACACTGGGTGGACCTGGAGATAGGGGAAGAAAAACAACAGCTTCCACCCTGGAGAATGGACATGGGATTATTGGCAGATGAGGGTGTGTGTTTAAGGGTGAGGGGGTGTATTGAAAGGTACTTGGAAATTAATGATAATAGGGAGGTACAGGTGGGAGTGGTCTGGGAGGCACTGAAGGCAGTGGTTAGGGGGGAGATGATATCTATTGGGGCACATAAAGGAAAGCAGGAGGGTAGGGAAAGGGAGCAGTTGTTGAAAGAACTGCTGAGGGTGGACAGACAATACGTGGAGGCACCGGAGGAGGGACTATACAGGGAAAGGCAAAGGCTACATGTAGAATTTGACTTGTTGTCTACGGGTAAGGCAGAGGCACAATGGAGGAAGGCACAGGATGTACAGTACGAATATGGGGAGAAGGCGAGTAGGCTGTTGGCCCACCAACTGAGGAAAAGGGGAGCAGCGAGGGAGATAGGGGGGGTGAGAGATGAGGAGGGAGAGATGGAGCGAGGAGCGGAGAGAGTGAATGGAGTGTTCAAGGCATTTTATGCAAGATTATATGAAGCGCAGCCCCCGGACGGGAAGGAGAGAATGATGTGCTTTCTGGATCAGCTGGAATTTCCTAAGGTGGAGGAACAGGAGAGAGTGGGGCTGGGAGCACAGATTGAGACGGAGGAAGTAGTGAAAGAGATTGGAAGCATGCAGGCGGGGAAGGCCCCGGGACCAGACGGATTCCCAGTTGAATTCTATAAGAAATATTTGGACTTGCTGGCCCCGCTACTGATGAGAACCTTTAATGAGGCGAGGGAAAGGGGGCAGCTGCCCCCGACTATGTCAGAGGCAACGATATCGCTCCTCCTAAAGAAGGAAAAAGACCCGCTGCAATGCGGGTCATACAGGCCCATTTCCCTCCTGAATGTGGATGCTAAGATTCTGACCAAGGTAATGGCAATGAGGATAGAGGATTGTGTCCCGGGGGTGGTCCATGAGGACCAAACTGGGTTTGTGAAGGGGAGACAGCTAAATACAAATATACGGAGGCTGCTAGGGGTAATGATGATGCCCCCACCAGAGGGGGAAGCGGAGATAGTGGTGGCGATGGATGCCGAGAAAGCATTTGATAGAGTGGAGTGGGATTATTTGTGGGAGGTGTTGAGGAGATTTGGCTTTGGGGACGGGTATATCAGGTGGGTACAGTTGCTGTATAGGGCCCCGATGGCGAGCGTGGTCACGAATGGACGGGGGTCTGACTATTTTCGGCTCCATAGAGGGACGAGGCAGGGATGTCCTCTCTCCCCGTTATTGTTTGCATTGGCGATTGAACCCCTGGCCATGGCACTGAGGGGTTCCAGGAAGTGGAGGGGAGTACTTAGGGGGGGAGAAGAACACCGGGTATCTCTGTATGCGGATGATTTGTTGCTATATGTGGCGGACCCGGCAGAGGGGATGCCAGAGATAATGCGGATACTTGGGGAGTTTGGGGATTTTTCAGGGTATAAACTGAACATGGGGAAAAGTGAGCTATTTGTGGTGCATCCGGGGGAGCAGAGCAGAGAGATAGAGGATTTACCATTGAGGAAGGTAACAAGGAACTTCCGGTACCTGGGGATCCAGATAGCCAAGAATTGGGGTACATTACAGAGGCTTAATTTAACACGGTTGGTGGAACAGATGGAGGAGGATTTCAAGAGATGGGACATGGTGTCCCTGTCATTAGCAGGTAGGGTACAGGCGGTTAAAATGGTGGTCCTCCCAAGATTCCTTTTTGTGTTCCAGTGCCTCCCGGTGGTGATCACGAAGGCTTTTTTCAAAAGAATTGAGAAGAGCATTATGAGTTTTGTGTGTGCTGGGAAGACCCCGAGAGTGAGGCGGGGATTCTTGCAGCGTAGTAGGGACAGGGGGGACCTGGCACTACCGAGCCTAAGTGAGTACTACTGGGCCACCAATGTTTCAATGGTGTGTAAGTGGATGGGAGAAGGGGAGGGAGCGGCGCGGAAGAGATTTGAGAGGGCATCGTGCAGGGGGACTAGCCTGCAAGCAATGGTGACGGCGCCGTTGTCGTTCTCACCAAAGAAATACACCACAAGCCCGGTGGTGGTGGCTACATTGAAATTTGGGGGCAGTGGAGACGGCATAGGGGAGGGACGGGAGCTTCGGTGCGGTCCCCGATAAGAAACAATCATAGGTTCGTTCCGGGGAGAATGGATGGGGGATTTGGAGCATGGCAAAGAGCTGGGGTAGTACAATTAAGAGATCTATTTGTAGATGGGACATTTGCGAGTCTGGGAGCGCTGACAGAGAAATATGGGTTGCCCCAAGGGAATGCATTTCGGTATATGCAATTGAGGGCTTTTGCGAGGCAACAGGTGAGGGAATTCCCGCAGCTCCCGACGCAGGAGGTGCAGGACAGAGTGATCTCAGAGACATGGGTGGGGGACGGTAAGGTGGCGGACATATACAGGGAGATGAAGGACGAGGGGGAGATCATGGTAGATGAGCTGAAAGGGAAATGGGAAGAAGAACTGGGGGAGGAGATTGAGGAGGGGCTGTGGGCTGATGCCCTACGTAGGGTAAACTCATCGTCCTCGTGTGCCAGGCTCAGCCTGATACAATTTAAGGTGCTACACAGGGCGCATATCACTGGAGCACGGCTTAGTAAATTTTTGGGGGTAGAGGATAGGTGTGCGAGATGCTCGAGAAGCCCAGCGAATCACACCCACATGTTCTGGTCATGCCCGGCACTACAGCGGTTCTGGGTGGGGGTGGCAAAGGTGCTTTCGAAGGTGGTGGGGGTCCGGGTCGAACCAAGCTGGGGGTTGGCTATATTTGGGGTTGCAGAAGAGCCGGGAGTGCAGGAGGTGAGAGAGGCTGATGTTTTGGCCTTTGCGACCCTAGTAGCCCGGCGCAGGATATTGTTAATGTGGAAGGAAGCCAAACCCCCGGGGATGGAGACCTGGATAAACGATATGGCAGGGTTCATAAAGTTAGAACGGATTAAGTTCATGTTAAGGGGTTCGGCTCAGGGGTTCACCAGGCGGTGGCAACCGTTCGTCGACTACCTCACAGAAAGATAGAGGGAATGGAAAAGAAGTAGATAACAGCAGCAACCCAGGGGGGAGGGGGGGGGGGGGAGGGGGGAGGGGAGGAATCGGACGGACTCTCAGGGACGTTATTGTATATGTATAGGTATTTGGTATATGTAATTGTATATTGGATTGTTGGATTGCAATTTTGGAGAGTATTTATTTTGGACAAGGCAGTTGCCATGTAGTTTTGTTTTTTTGTTTTTGTTTATATATTATTTATTTATTTGTTTAAAACTGGCCACGGTTATTTATATTGCTTTATTGTTGTGCAAAAGAAACACTACGTATTGTTATGTTTGGCCAAAAAACTTGAATAAAATATATATTTTTAAAAAAATGTCCCAACTGTCTGCAATTGTAGCATTCTTGCGGTTTTGCTGGGGGGGCTGCTCTTTCCCTTGTTTACCCAGACGGGGTTGTGGAGAGTGGTTCTTACTGCCGGCACATCTGCGGCGGCTTGGTTTTCCTCAGGGGTTCTAGCTGCGGGTTTACCGTGAGCCGCTTGTTCCCAAACGCGGGACAATCTTTTGACCACCCACTTCTCATTATGAGCCTCCTCCAAGGGGTCATAATTACTACAAGCATTCTGTCCTGCTTCCGTGGCATGGGAGATAAGGGTGCGGGTCCATTTGGCCATATTGTCTGCGGACAAATGGGCACGGTCTACGTTGCCGAAAACGGCTTCAAACTGAATCCACAAGCGTCCTGCGAACGCTGTGGGGTGTTCAGACTTCTTCTGTCTGCATTTATTTAGACCGTCTACGGGGTCGCCCCGGTTGTACCCGATCGCATCCAGGATCACGGTATGCATTTCTGCAAGGGTGCCTCCTCCTACATTCTGTGGGTCGGGAAGGGCTGCTGTGACCGATGGGTCTAAGCTGAGGACCATGAGCTTTACCTGCTCCTTTTCATCCAGGCCGTACATGGTCGCCTGGTGTTTGACGGTGGCAAAGAAATGGTGTGGGTCTGAAGCGGGGAGGAACGGTGTGATTTTCGCACACGCGTCCCGTAATTGGGTCACTGTGAGGGGGGTGGAATATAAGACTTCCGCCTCGTCTGCTGTGGCAGTGCGGTGGGTTGTTACAGGGTTCATGGGAGCCTGTATTATCTGCTGTGTGAGGGGTGGGGGTGCTCTCCTCCTTTGGGGTTTTCCCTGCGCACATGCTCCCTGAACATATCTCTGCGCTGTCTCTTGCAGTTCTTCCCAATCAGGGCTGTCTTCCTGGTCTAAACCTTCCCCAAACGTGTCTTGGAATCCCTTTTACACAGAAAGCATTGCTTGCAGGTCTGCAATTGCTTTCTGCACTTTGCATGGTCCAAGGTACTCTGCCTTTGTTCCATGGTTGCAGCGTGGAGCGCTCTTAAGGCTGCCTTGAGATCACTGCATTGTTTCTGGAGCGTCTCTACCTGCTTTTCTGTTTCTTTCTTTACCAGGGCTGCATGCTGCGTGTGCTGACAAGCCTTTTCATACTGGGACTGGAAACTACTCAAGTGCGCCAGACAAGACTGGTGACCTCGTTTGGCATCAGCCACCTCTTCGTCCTTTGCTGCTAATTTCCTTTTTAATTCCAAGTTCTCTTTCTCAGCCTCGCATACATCGATTTTACTCATACGATGTATGCCTTCTATTTCTTTGCGGAGCGTCCTGACGACCTCCTCTGTGCCTCGCAATTATGCCAGACAGGACACAATTGCCATCGGCTTGCAAGCTTTCGCTAAGCACTTTTTATGGATCTCACTCAGGTTCTCCCACCAAGTATGCCCTATGCTTCCGGGACCTGAATCGTCATTATTGCAGAAATCATTCCACATGGGCCATCCTTTGCCCTGCAGAAATTTGCGAATTTTCACTTCCCAAATGGGACACTGTCCCACTCTAACGCTGCTGATTGATGCGGCCGCAAATTCTTCGGGGTTCATGAGGCGCTGCATTGCCTGCATTGCCTGCATGGCTATCTCTCTTAACTGCTCGTTACGTTCAAATTTGGAACAGGGGGCTAAGGTGGTGTCGTAGATGCGGGTACGGCAATTTCTGAAAATACCGACTTCCGACAGTTTTGACGCAACAAAATCTATCAGTTTTACCTTATAACCCTGTTAGTTACGCATGCATACACACGCTTCCGAATTGTGAATTATTAACCAGAACCGCTTGAACACTTGTGGGTTTTTTTTTGTTTTTGTTTCCGATTGGATTCTAATTCAAATTGTTGGGGTTCTCCCCGAGTGGTTTTCCACTTCTATGTCGGGTCCCACCAGAGTCGCCAATTATGTTGCTCTTTTTAGCCTTAGTTTATTAGCTCTGATTACGTCATCTATGCTCACGAGTCGCCAGGTATCTATCTGATACCGCCACGTGGTTCAAGTTCAAGTTATGATTAATAAGTCAGCACACCGCTTCGTAAGATTGAAATCAACCGTCATTTATTATATACAACAAGTAATGTTTACACAATAATCCTACTATCTATATAATAAACCTATCACTACTGGCCAATACTTAACTTTAGGAAGAGCCCACCAGGTCAGGGAAACGAATGGCTTATCCAATCGGATCTGGCCCGCGGGATTCAAAAGGCTGCTACAGGTCGATGGCTAGGAGTCTTTATCAGATAGCGATCGCTAGACTCAAACTTACGATTGCCGGTTGCTGTTCTTGCGGAGGTCTCGAGCAGGCGAAGAAGGGAGAGAGAGAGATCTGAACTTGGCCCCTCACTTTATAGGGCCCAGGGGCCTCCCGCCTCCCTGGGCGGCCCTTGACCCTGAGTCCCAAGTGATTGGGCCTGTTCCCAATCACTGGGGTCGATACGTCCAATTGCGAGGCGATTCCCTGATCGGGGGGTGTTCGTTTACCTGCCTTTGTTTCGGCCACTGCAGGCGCCGACAGGTCTGGCCCGGTATTCAATTGCTAATATGTTGCAATTGTTCCCGGGGATAGCTGATTAGACTGTAGACGTCTGGGTGGATGGGCTGTTGATAGCCCTGAGTATCGATCTGGGCCAACTTCCCCAGAGCCGAATATGCTATTCTGTCTGCAGCTGTCCGTTTCTGTCTTGTTACCTGCTTTTCCCAGCAGCCTTTCCGGTTAGCCATTTTAAGTCGGGTTTTGGCCAAATTAATCGGGACACAGCCATTTTACGTGGCTACACACCCCGCCGCTAGACACCGACCGCACCCCCCCCCCCCCCCCCAGCGCCCCCCCTCCACACTCCCCTCTGGTACCGCTACCCCCAGCTATTCCCCCTGCCCCCCGACCCCCTACCCCGACCCGGACGAAAGCTCTGACCATCGCGCTCCCGGATGTACCCTCACCAAAGACGTCCGTGTCCGCTGCACCACCGCCCTGGCTGAAAAGGTCGACGAGGACGATCAGGCCACCAAAAAGAATAGACATGTAATTCCACTTCACCCCCGACGGACTCTGCATTTTTTTAAACAGGGGGCGAATGTGATGAATGGTTACTGTACCCTTAACACCATGTAGGTGATGCCCCTTTAAGACCGGGTTTGGAACCCTGGGGGACTCCACCTCTGGCTCCGCCCACCAGGGAGCCGTATATAAGGTGACGCCCTGTAGGAGGCACTCAGTGAGCACTCATCTCTGTAGCTGGTTAGTTCTCTGCTTATTAAAGCCTCCATTTACCATTCCACACTCTCGTGTCGTTATTGAGGGTACTACATTCACCAAAGGGCAGCATGTAGGAGAGGATCATGGATTGATCTTTCATGGACAACACAGGTGTTGATGTGGGAGCGGGAAGAGACACAATTGCAATTCATACGTTGACATCGATTTGACAGATAAAAATAGAACACCAGTGGGCATGCAGCCCTACTCAGCTATGAGGATGGTGTGATCAATTGTGTCAAAGGCTACAACACATCAAGAAGTACGAGAGAGGATGGTTTATCTTTGTCACAGTCATGTAGCTAATACTTCAAAGAGGATCAGTAAAAATATTAGCCAACATCAAGGACCAGGAAGCAAAGTTTGGTGGATAGCAGTTGAGTGAGAACTGGGGTGACGGGAGAAAGAAGTGAGTCTCATGGACAAGATGTGCTTGGAGAGGACATGAGTGGAGAATGGGAGAAACGAGTGCACATTGTAAGTTCAGGCTGGGGGGGAGCCTTACAGCAACTTTGGCCCAGTGGGTTTGGGGAAGGGAGATAAGCGGCAGAGGCAGCTGATTGGATGGTCTGAACATTAGTGACAAAGAAATACGTAAACTCTATGCACTGATTGTTGAACGCTGATTTTAATTTTTACTATGCGAGTTGAGCATTTCCCAGGCAGAAAGCAGAAAAAAGTCCAGTGGGCAGTAATGCACATCTCTTGCAGAATCTGCTGCATTTTCTTTCCATTCAATTCTTATACTTGCCAGAAATTGTTTTCTTGTTCTACCAACCCTTGTCTGGACCTTGAATAGGCACAGCATGCCCAAACTGTACACTCTCTGTCCAAGCCAAGCTACACCAGAATCAAGTGGCTCCCAAGATTGGGGATGTGGGGATTGTAGAAAGCCAAGAAAATTCTGACCTTTGTACCAGGGCCTTGAATTTCCCTTCAAAGGGCAAGAAAACCTACCCTGTGAACTTTGAGATGTTTATATTACCAGCTATGCTGTCCTTCAGCAGATGCTCTTTCCGAGGGCAGGTGCAGACTCGATGGGGCAAAAAACCTCCTTCTGTACTGTAAATTTTATGAATCAGTACTCCTGCACGTTGAACATTCCATGGAGTAAGTTCCAGACGTGCCGAAGAATGAGGTGCAAACCCAGTGATGCTACAAAGGATCGCAAACTTGCTAAACAGTAAAAGCAGCATACTATAGCCAGAGGCAAACAATCCCTCAACCAATTGATCAGATCAAAGCTCTGCAACTCTGCCTCAACCAGTTTGGTGCATAATTAAACATTCAAGATGAGGAGACACGATGAGAATCTGCAGCATGAATGCAAAAGGCAAGGTTCAAGCATTTACATCCATCTTCAACTGGCACTGCTGATTGCATGATCCTTGATGTGCCATCAATTACCACGAGACGAGAATGGTGAAACAATCGAGGCTTTATTGCACAAGATGTTGTGCCTCCCGCAGCTGGAACCAGAATGGAATCAGTGCAGGAGAGCAGACACGTTTATACGACACCTGCTGGGTGAGGTAAACCAATATTAGGTGATGTATGGTAGGACCTGTACTACAGGTACGTTGGTAGTCCCTGCCTCCTGGCTCCGCCCAGTAGGTGGAGTATAAATATGTGTGTCCTCCATGCTGCAGCCATTTTGCCAGCTGCTGTGGGAGGCCACACATCTTAGAGCAATAAAGCCTCAGTTGTACCCAACTCAAGTCTTTGTGCAATTGATCGTGCATCAATTTATTGCTCCAAGATTTTCAAAAGATGGACCTCTGTATCAAACCGGATCGCCTGCATGTGGATCCGCATTCAAGGGACGCCAAAAAGGACTTTCAACACTGGTTAGCTTGTTTCGAGGAGTACATCAACTCGGCACCCAGCCCTGTCTCGGAGGATCAGAAGATACAGATCCTGTACTCAAGGTTGAACTCCAGCGTCTTTCCTCTAATCCAGGATGTGCCGAATTACGCCAAAGCCATGACGCTTCTCAAGGAGAA
The DNA here is from genome assembly GCF_047496885.1 of Scyliorhinus torazame. Taxonomy (NCBI): domain Eukaryota; kingdom Metazoa; phylum Chordata; class Chondrichthyes; order Carcharhiniformes; family Scyliorhinidae; genus Scyliorhinus; species Scyliorhinus torazame. Next base: position 100,727,614 of record NC_092717.1, read on the forward strand.
TTACGCTCAGAAGACAAACATGCTCTTCGCCAGGCACGTACTCGCCACTCTCTCTCAACTCCCTGGTGAGTCCATAGAAGACTTCTGGCGGGCCCTAATCCCACTCATCCGGGACTGTGACTGTCAGGCCGTCACGGCCACTGAACATTCAAACCTCCTTATGCGGGACGCGTTTGTTACAGGGATTGGGTCGGACCTCATTCGCCAGCGACTGTTAGAGGGGGCCACGCTCGACCTAGCTGAGACAAAGAAACTAGCGCTCTTCATGACGGTCGCCTCGCGCAACGTTCAGGCCTACACTCCCAGCCATGCGACCCATCCCTCCTACGCATCGTGGACCCCACAGACGGCCACCCCAGTGGGGGCCTTACCCAGCCAATACGCCTGCGCCATGCGCCAGACAGCAAACCCCGGGGGCCCCCGATGTTACTTTTGCGGCCAGCAGAAACGCCCCCGCCAACGCTGCCTGGCTCGCGCTGCCCTTTCTAAGGCTTGCGGCAAGAAGGGGCACTTCGCCGCAGTTTGCCAGGCCCGTGCAGTCACCGTTAACGCCCCCACCCCCTTCGTTTACGGACAATGGCCGCCACCATCTTCACCTACCTGGACCACGTGCGGCCAGTGGGCGCCACCATCGTCTCCCCCTCAGACCTCGCGCGGCCAGTGGGCGCCGCCATCTTCTACCCCTCAGACCAAGCGCGGCCAGTGGGCGCCGCCATCTTCCTCTCCGAGCAACACGTGCGGCCCATGGGTGCCGCCATCTTGTTCAACCCCTGCCAAGTGCAGCCCATGGGTGCCTCCATTTTGTCCTCCTCAAGATCTTCAGGCGCCGCCATCTTGTCTCCCCCACGGCACATGGGCACCGCCAGCGTTCCAGGACCTGTGCCCCCCGGGCTCCCCGTCATCCGACACCAGCGACGACCGGCCACGACTCGCCTCAGTGACCATCGACCAGTCTCGTCCGCACAACCTGGCCACCGCATCGACCAGCGTTAAAATCAACGGATACGTGACTTCTTGCTTGCTGGACTCCGGGAGCACCAAAAGCTTCATCCACCCAGATACGGTAAGGCGCTGCTCCCTCGCGGTACACCTCGCCAACCAAAGAATCTCCCTGGCCTCCGGATCCCATTCCGTGGCGATCTGGGAGTACTGTACGGTCACACTCACGGTCCAGGGTGTAGAATTCAGAAGCTCCCACCTCTACGTCCTCCCTAACCTCTGCGCTGCCCTACTACTCGGCCTGGAATTCCAGAGCAACCTCCAGAGCCTAACCCTGAAATTCGGCGGGCCCCTACCACCCCTCACTGTGTACGTCCTTGCGACCCTAAAGGTCGATCCGCCTTCCCTCTTCGCAAATCTAACCTCCGATTGCCAAACTGTCGCCACCAGGAGCAGACGGTACAGCACCCAGGACAGGACCTTCATCAGGTCCGAGGTCCAGCGGCTGCTTCAGGAAGGCATCATCGAGGCCAGCAACAGCCCCTGGAGAGCCCAAGTGGTTGTAGTTAAAACTGGGGAGAAACACAGAATGGCCGTGGACTACAGTCAGACAGACCATCAATCGGTACAGGCAGCTTGACGCGTAACCCCTCCCACACATATCTGATATGGTCAATAGGATTGCACAGTCCCGGATCTTCTCAACGGTAGACCTCAAATCCACCAACCACCAGCTCCCCATTCGTAAATCGGACCGTCCATACACTGCCTTCGAGGCAGACGGACGCCTCTATCACTTTCTCAGGTTTCCCTTCGGCGTCACCAACGGGGTCTCGGTCTTCTGAAGGGAGATGGACCAAATGGTCGACCGGTACGGTTTGCTGGCCACCTTTCCGTACCTAGACAACGTCACCATCTGTGGCCATGATCAACAGGACCACGACGCCAACCTTGCCAAATTTCTCCGCACCGCCACTCTCCTAAACCTCACCTACAACAAGGAGAAGTGCGTGTTCAGGATGACCCGCTTAGCCATCCTCGGCTATGTGGTCCAGAACGGAGTTCTGGGGCCCGATCCCGACCGCATGCGCCCCCTCATGGAGCTCCCCCTTCCCCACTGCCCCAAGGCCCTCAAACGCTGCCTGGGGTTCTTATCGTACTACGCTCAGTGGGTCCCAAACTATGCGGACAAGGCCCGCCCACTCATACAGTCAACCCACAGAGGAGTGCCGAATTTCAGAGGCATGGAAGGTGCGGAAAAAGAAGGCCACGGGTCTGCCCGCCTGGTTGAGGTTGGCGGCCAGAGCCACGTCCGATGCATCGTTCTCCACCTGAAAGGGGAGGGACTCGTCGACCGCGTGCATCGTGGCCTTGGCGATGTCCGCCTTGATGTGGTTGAAGGCCTGGCGGGCCTCAGCCGTCAGGGAAAAACTGTGGACTTGATGAGTGGGCGGGCCTTCCCCGCATAATTAGGGACCCACTGGGCGTAATACGAGAAAACCCCCAGGCATCGTTTCAGAGCCTTGGGGCAGTGGCGGAGAGGGAGTTCCAGGAGGAGGCGCATGGGGTCGGGCCCTAGGACTCCATTTTCCAGTACATAGCCAAGGACGGCTAAGCGGTTGGTGCGGAACACGCATTTCTCCTTATTGTATGTGAGGTTAAGGAGTTTGGCGGTATGGAGGAATTCTTGGAGGTTTACGTCGTGGTCCACTGCTGATCTTGGCCGCAGATGGTGATGTTATCTAGGTACAGGAAGGTGGCCCGCAGTCCGTACTGGTCAGCCATTCGGTCCATCTTGCGCTGGAAGACCGAGACCCCATTGGTGACGCTGAAGGGAACTCTGAGGAAGTGACAGAGGCGGCCATCTGCTTCAAATGCAGTATATTGGCGGTCCTCCGAGCGGATGGGGAGCTGGTGGTAGGCGGACTTCAAATCAACTGTGGAGAAGACTCGATACTGCGCAATCTGATTGACCATGTCAGATATGCGTGGGAGGGGTTACGCATCGAGCTGCATGTACCAGTCTGGTCTGACTGTAGTCAATGACCACCCTGTGCTTCTCCCCAGTCTTCACCACCACTACTTGAGCTCTCCAGGGGCTGTTGCTGGCATCAATGATCCCCTCCCGCAGAAGCCGTTGGACCTCCGACCTGATGAACGTCCTGTCCTGGGCATTTTACCGTCTGCTCCTAATGGCGATGGGTTTGCAGTCCGGGGTGAGGTTCGCAAACAGTGAAGGTGGATCGACCTTAAGGGTCGTGAGCCCGCAGACGGTGAAGGGGGGGGCAGCAGCCCGCTGAATTTCAAAGGAAGGCTTTAGAGATAGCACTGAAAATCCAGGCCTGAGCAACAGGGCAGCGCAGAGGTGGGGGAGGACGTAGAGCCTGAAGTTGCTGAATTCTACGCCCTGGACGGTGAGGGTCGCGATACAGTACCCCCGGATTTCAACGGAATGGGATCCGGAGGCCAGGGAGATTTTCTGGGTGACGGGGTGTACCGGGAGGGAGCAGCGCCTTACCGTAGTGGGGTGGATGAAGCTCACTGTGCTCCCGGAGTCAAAGAGGCAGATCGTCTCGTGCCCGTTGATCTTCACCGTCGTCGTAGCGGTCGCGAGGTTGCGGGGCCGAGACTGATCCAGGGTGATGGAGGCGAGCTGCGGAAGATGTTGGGAGGTCCCGGGCTGTACAGCGGTGACAGAGGTAGCAGTAGGTGGCGAACGGCCAGACGAGCCGGGGTCTTGAGGCGCGGTCCAAAATGGCGCCGAAGATGGCGGCGCCCACGAGGCGCACATGGCGGGCGGCATCAAAGATGGCGGAACCCACGGGCTGCACGTGGCTTGCGGTGGGGAAGATGGTGGTGCCCACGGGCTGCACGTGGCTTGCGGAGGAGAAGATGGCAGCGCCCTTGGGTCGCACGTGGGGGGTGTTGAAATGCCGGGCCTGGAGACAGCAGCGACCGACCATCCTTTCTTCCCACACCCGTTGCAGGTCGCGTTCCACGCCAGGCAGCGCTGCCTTGGGTGTTTGCTTTGCCCACAAAAATAACACTTGGGCCCCCCAGAGTTGGCTGGCTGCCTCGTGGCGCAGGCTTGCGGTGAGCTGGAGTCGGCAGCTGGTGGGGCCCACGATGCCCACAAGGGTGCCGCGCGGTCTGGGGTGTAGGACTCCAGGTTACGGGAGGCCATTTCTAGTGAATTAGCAAGCTGCCTAGTCTCCGCAAGGTCAAGCTTACCCCCTTCCAGTAGTCGCTGGCGAACGTATGTTGACTGCGTGCCCGTGACATAAGCGTCTCTGATTAAACGTTCGGTGTGTTGGACTGCCGAAACTGCCTGGCAGTCACAGTTCCTACCGAGGATCTGTAGGACCTGCAAGAGTCTCCCCGGGGAGTTGTCGTCTCGTGACCAGGAGGTGCTGGTGTACACTTGGTTCGCCGGTTTAACGTAATGTACCTTTTGGAGCGTCATCGCTTCTGAGTAGGTGGGCGCATCCCGGATGAGGGGGAAAATTTCAGGGCTCACCCGCGAGTAGAGGACTTGGAGCTTCTGTGAGTCCGAGGGTTCTTCAGTGGCTGCTCTGACGTAGCCTTCGAAGCAGGCTAGCCAGTGGTCGAAGGTAGACATGGCGTTGGCTGTGTGAGGGCTCAGCTGCAGGCGATCAGGTTTGATTAGGAGATCCATCTTTTAAAATCTTGTTTTGATGTACTGTCAATTACCACGAGATGAGAATGGTGAAACAATCGAGGCTTTATTGCACAAGATGTTGCGCCTCCTGCAGCTGGAACCAGAATGGCTGCAGTGCAGGAGAGCACACACTTTTATACGCCGCCTGCTGGGCGGAGCCAGCAGGCAGGGATTTACCGTTGTACCAGTAATATACGGGCAGTGCCGTAATACATACAATATACCACTAGTGGTGTTTACCACAATCCTTCTCAGCTTTATGTTGAAATGATTCTGGTTTCAACTAATTTGATTAATTCCATGTGATGACAAGAAATGGCTGAATGCAATGGAGATGGTGATGGTTATGGGCCCTGACAATATTCTAACTGCAGTGTCGAAGATCTGTGGTTCAGAACAAGCCTGTTACAATGCTAACATCAACATGACAATCTTGGCAAAAAATAATGCCTTGCTTCCATTGTCCACAACCTCAGAGGAAATATAGGAGAGGGAATGTGCGAGTCTAGATCATGTAAAATGTTCCCATAGGATAAAATATTTCCCCGAAAAGACGTTCAGCATTCAGAAACCTGATTTCCATGACTTCAGTTATGGCTGTCTTGAGAGATCCCATAACTGTGCTATTACCTTGGTCAACAAGGTGGCCCTGGAGGTGTCATGCACTTCAATGTGTATTACATTTCTGTCAGTCAGACAAAGGTGACTGCACTAAAATGAAAGCTCCCATACTAGCCTCATGGAATATACTCTTTAAAAAAGAACTGAATGGTGCTCTGCAAGCAGATCCTGGAACACAGATCATGCAGTGACCTAGAGCATGTACTGCAATCTTCTTAAGGCTGCTCCTCTGCTGCAAGCTACACGTGTGTTGTATACTTCACTTGATGCTCCTCACTCAAAACTCTACTTTATTGCCTGCTGTAGATATTCTTGAACTGATGGTACAGTAGGCGGAGGGATTAATCCACCGTGGCAGGAAGTGCCAAGTGGATGACGTTTCCTCTGACCTTCAAATCTTCAAAGACTTTACCAGGCCTCAGGGAATGTGCTGGGAAGCAAGCAGAGAAACTTGGGTCAAATGGCTAGGGATTGCCTTCGCACCCCTGCTGGCTTTTTACTAGCAGTGGAATAGGTGGCGGCTGGTCTGCCCACCATTAGGACAATTCTTAAGTGGCAATTAAGGACATTTTTCCATTGCGACTGCATTTTACCAGTGACAGATCGGCACAGGCAAATAGGGAGACTACCTAGAAAACCCTGGGAGCATCCTTTCAGGCTCCACTGGGAAGGGGAGCTGCCTCCTGATCGGCCACCGTGGCTCATGGAGGAACACCACACCCCCAGCGGCAAGTGCTATACCTGCTAAAAATAGACCCCACGAGGCAGAATGGATCCAAGCAATCGAGCAACTCCAGGGCCTCAGCCTGGATGAGGGCGGCCATTTGTGCACTTTTCACGGACTCCCGTGCTTGTGCGCACCGAACGAGAGAACGGCGACGTCGACAAGCGTACTGCGCAGGCGCGCACCACGTACGGCCGCTCCGCGCATGCGCGGTGGCGCAGCGAACGTACTGATGCTACAACATGCGCCAACTGTGGCTCCACCCACTTAAACCGGTAATGCCCTACCAAATCCCGACAATGCCTGAGATGTGGCAAACTTGGACACTATGCTGCTTTATGCGGATCAGCTCGGCCTGCCAATTCGTATCTGGCCAGACTCGCAGGAATGTCCGGGCCATTCAACCCACGGTCACCGAGTCCGATGCCGTCCTACTACCCGATATTGACACCGAGGACACCTTTTCGAATCGGTATCGTTACAAAAAACAGGCTGTCCCCGAAGCAAAGAATCCAGCCTCTATCGGTATACAGCATCGATCCAGACGATGAGTGGTGTGCCACCCTTACTGTCAACCGGTCCCAAATACGATTCCGCCTGGAGTGCCTCCACCAATCTCATTGCGCGGCTGACCTCCAAAGCCTGTGTGTCAAACCAGCCATCCTTCCATCAGCCTGCCAGCTACTAGATTATAATGGCAATGCCATTGCTGCCAGCGGCTCGTGTCAGCTCGAAGTGACGCACAAGTCACGCAAAGCCATCTTTCCCTTTGAAATCGTGGGCTCCTCGAAAGCCTCCCTGCTTGGCGCGCAGGCATGCAAGCTGTTGAACCTAGTTCAGAGAGTTCACTCTCTCTCTCCTGCTGACGCGTCTGCCTTTCAGGACATCGACTTCAGGACGCAGCTCGACATCATTATCAACCAGTACCACAACGTCTTCGAGGGCATGGGCATGCTCCCGTACACCTACAAGATCTTATTGAAACCGAATGCCACGCCTGTGGCGCCGCACCTCGCAGGGTCCCAGCACCCCTTAAGGACCGCCTCAAGCAGCAGCTGCAGGACTTCCAGAACCAAGGAGTGATTTCCAAAGTCACGGAACCAACCGACTGGGTCAGTTCCATGGTATGTGTAAAAAAGCCTTCCGGCGAATTGAGAATTTGCATTGATCCCAAGGATCTAAATCGCAATATCATGAGGGGGCACAATCCAATTCCCAAGCGCAAAGAGCTCACATGTGAGATGGCTCGCGCCAAGCTCTTCACCAAACTCGACGCCTCAAAAGGATTCTGGCAAATCCAGCTCGATAAATCCAGCAGGAAACTTTGCACATTGTCTATGTCGATGACATAATCATTTGGTCCACCACCCCGCAGGAGCATGTTAGTCGCCTCCAGCGCGTATTCAGACGTATACATGAGCATGGCCTCCGCCTCAACAGGGCCAAATGCTCTTTTGGTCAGACGGAACTCAAGTTCGTCGGGGACCACATCTCCCAATTGGGTGTGCAGCCAGACGCGGACAAGGTAGCTGCCATCACAGCTATGAAAACACCAGAGAACAAGAAGGCGGTCCTCCGATTTCTGGGCATGGTCAATTTTTTAGGGAAATTTATCCCTAACCTCGCCTCTCATACCACAGCTCTCAAGAACCTGGTCAGGAAGATGACAGACTTCCAATGGCTCCCTGCCCACGAGCGCAAATGGAGAGAACTCAAGGCAAAACTGACCATGGCCCCGGTCTTAGCTTTCTTTGATCCAGCAAAGGAGACCAAAATTTTGACCAATGCCAGTCAATCCGGCATTGGGGCAGTGCTCCTTCAACGTGATGAGGCCTCATCATGGGCCCCCGTTGCATATGCGTCACGTGCGATGACCCCCCATGGAGCAGCACTACACGCAGATAGAAAAGGAGTGCCTGGGCCTTTTGACAGGTGTGGTTAAGTTTCACGATTATGTCTACGGACTTCCTCTTTTTTTTTAAATATACTTTATTCAAGATTTTTGGCCACACATAACAGTACGTAGTGTTTCCTTTACACAACAATAAAGCAATATAAATAACAGTGGCCAGTTTTAAACAAATAAATAAATAATGTATGAACTGAAACAAAAATCGAACTAAATGGCAACTGCGTGGTCAAAAATAAATACTCTCCAAAGATACAATCCAACAGTCCAATATACATTACCTAAAACAAGTGCCTATACATATATAATAACATCCCTGAGAGTCCGTCCGATTCCTCCCCCCCAGCCCCCCCCCCCCTCCCTCCCCCCTGGGTTGCTGCTGTTGTCTTCTTCTTTTCCATTCCCTCTTTCTTTCTGTGAGGTAGTCGACGAACGGTTGCCACCGCCTGGTGAACCCTTGAGCCGAACCCCTTAGTACGAACTTAATCCGTTCTAACTTTATAAACCCTGCCATGTCGTTTATCCAGGTCTCCACACCCGGGGGCTTGGCTTCCTTCCACATTAACAATATCCTGCGCCGGGCTACTAGGGACGCAAAGGCCAAAATATCAGCCTCTCTCGCCTCCTGCACTCCCGGCTCTTCTGCAACCCCAAATATAGCCAACCCCCAGGTTGGTTCGACCCGGACCCCCACCACCTTCGAAAGCACCCTTGCCACCCCCACCCAAAACCCCTGTAGTGCCGGGCATGACCAGAACATGTGGGTATGATTCGCTGGGCTTCTCGAGCATCTCGCAAACCTATCCTCTACCCTAAAAAATTTACTGAGCCGTGCCCCAGTCATATGCGCCCTGTGTAACACCTTAAATTGTATCAGGCTTAGCCTGGCACACGAGGACGATGAGTTTACCCTACGTAGGGCATCAGCCCACAGCCCCTCCTCAATCTCCTCCCCCAGCTCTTCTTCCCATTTCCCTTTCAGTTCATCTACCATGATCTCCCCCTCGTCCCTCATTTCCCTATATATGTCCGACACCTTACCATCCCCCACCCATGTCTCTGAGATCACTCTATCCTGCACCTCCTGCGTCGGGAGCTGCGGGAATTCCCTCACCTGTTGCCTCGCAAAAGCCCTCAGTTGCATATACCGAAATGCATTCCCTTGGGGCAACCCATAGTTTTCCGTCAGCGCTCCCAGACTCGCAAACGTCCCATCTACGAACAGATCTCTTAATTGTACTACCCCTGCTCTTTGCCATGCTCCAAATCCCCCATCCATTCTCCCCGGAACAAACCTATGGTTATTTCTTATCGGGGACCGCACCGAGGTCTACGGACTTCCTCAATTCACCGTCGAGACCGACCATCGCCCGCTGGTCAATATAATACAGAAAGACTTGAACGACATGACGCCTCGCCTCCAGCGTATTCTTCTCAAGCTCCGGCGATATGACTTTCAGCTGGTATACACCCCAGGCAAAGACCTCATCATTGCTGACGCTCTCTCCAGGGCAGTCAACACTCCATGTGACCCAGCGGGATTTGTCTGTCAGGTTGACGCCCATGTGGCATTCATGGCCTCCAATCTACCTGCCACGGATGAACGCCTCGTCCAAATTCGCCGCGAGGCGGTGGCTGACCCTTTGCTACAGCGTGTCATGTGCCAACTAACAGACGGGTGGCTCCAGGGCCAATGCCCTCAGTTCTATAATGTCAGAGATGATCTGGCGGTAGTAGACGGGGTTCTTCTAAAACTGGACTGCATTGTCATCCCGCATAGCATGCGCCAGCTCGTCCTGGAACAACTACACGAGGGCCACCTTGGCTTGGAAAAGTGTCGCCGACAGGCCCGAGAGGCAGTGTACTGGCCCGGCATTAATGTGGACATCGCCAATACAGTGCTCAACTGCCCCACTTGTCAGCGCTTCCAGCCGGCCCAACCACGTGAGACCCTGCAGCCCCATGAGTTGATCACGTCACCATGGACCAAGGTGGGCATCGACCTGTTCCACGCGCTGGGTAGAGACTATGTCCTGATCGTGGACTACCTTTTGAATTACCTGGAGGTGATACGGTTGCACGACATCACCTCGTCTGCCGTCATTCGCACATGTAAAGAAACATTTGCTCGACACGGTTATGTCGGACAATGGCCCCTGCTTCGCCAGCCAGGAATGGTCCAACTTTGCCAGGTGGTACAATTTTGTCCATGTGACATCCAGTCCCCTGTACCCCTAATCCAACGGCAAAGCGGAGAAGGGAGTACATATAGTCAAACGGCTCCCTTGCAAGGCTGCCGATGCTGGGTCCGATTTCCACTTTGCGTTGCTGGCCTATCGCTCCGCCCCACTGTCCACTGGCCTGTCGCCAGCCCAGTTACTCAGGGGTCGTACCCTGAGGACGACGGTGCCGTCCATCCATGTCCCAGACCTCGACCACGTTCCGGTCCTTTGCCGGATGCAGCTGTCTCGTGCACAGCACAAGGCGGCTCATGACTCCCGTGCAGCTGATCTCCCTACTCTGGCTCCAGATGACAACGTCCGCGTCCATCTTCCGGATGGGGGCTGGTCTGCGACCGCTGTTGTCCTTCGGCAGGTGGCCCCCCGCTCGTTCCTGGTTCGTCTACCGGATGGCTCTATTCTGCGCCACAATCGACGCGCCCTTCGTCTCGTTCCACGCTTGCCGCGTGATCCTCCACTTTCGCCTCGCCCTCCTGCTGACCCTGCCACGGACTGTGCAGAGCTCCCTGTCACTCTGCCTCTCCCTGACTCTGACGCAGTCCAGCCCGCTCCTGAACGGGTGGCTCTCGACTCACCCTTGAAGCGGTCAACCAGAATTCGTCGCCCACCTCAGAGACTTAATTTATGAACATTGTGGAGTTATAGACTCTCTGACTTGTTTTGTTGCTTTGTTTGATCGTTTCCCTGGTTTGTATATAGTGTTGATCTCGTTATTCTTGTTGCATACTGCTTCTCTGCACCAGGCACCTTCCCATGTAAATAGCTTAGTTCTCATGTACGTAGTCCTGTAAATATGTCTTCGCACCCCACACATAGTTAGGAACATTCTCACCATACATTATTTATTGCCACACACATACATTCTTTTATCAAAGGGGGGATGTCATGATATACACCAGCATATCATGGTGCAGACACACACACTGATGGACACACAGCAAGATCAATCAACACACACAACACCGCAGCCAATCACCAGTTAGAGCACACTCGCTATAAATACAGGGGGCATCAGCGTTCCCGTTCATTCGGGATGCAGCCTCCTACAAGGACAGAGCTTGCAGCTTACAACACAAGTCCTCACCATGTGCCGAGTGCATAGACTGGTTCGGACAGGCATAGGTCTTTAGTTTAATCTAACATCGTGTAACCATTTCTGCACGGGGGTAGGGGTCCTATGTAATCTATCTGGAGATTTGTCCAGGATCCATTAACGGGGCGGGTATGGCTAAGTTGAGCCTTTTTAGCATATCTGTCTGGATTGTTCTGGGCACAGATTAAACAATTCTCTACGTAGTGTGTGACATCGATTTTTAAATCAGGCCACCAGCAAAGCGGTCTGAGGTGGGCTAGGGTGGGTTCAATTCCTTGGTGTCCATGATTGTCATGGAACTGACAAATGATCTGGTTCCTGTCCTGGCTGGGAACTATATAAAGGCCATCCTTTAAAATCACACCGCCGTGTGTGGTGATTGCGTTTTTAAACTTGTCGTACGGGGCTGGGAAGGTTCCCTTTAAAATTTCCCTGTGTTTCTCATCCTCTTTCTGGGCCTTCGCTAAATCCTGAATGTTGGTCTGTGAGACCTGAACTGCGTGTACTGGGGTGCTTTTGGGGGGGTTCCAAAAATAACCTGCCTGGAGCCTGCCTTCGCTCGGGCGTCTGCTTTAACGTTACCAGGGGGGGATGAACGGTGATGACTGTGAACCTTAATTATTCCGTATTTCCTATCCTTCGTGGTCTCTAAGATATGGCGGAATAATGGGGCTGAGGGTAGGGGTTTACCGTCCGCGGAAACAAATCCTCTTGTTTCCCAGAGTGAATTCTGTCAAAATATTGCAGACATACAAGCTGTCCGAATAGATGTCTGCTGGGGTCGGAAATGAGTCTGGGTGGTCTACAATATATGCAATTGCTGCCAGCTCTGCTGCCTGCGAGCCTAAGTGTCCTGGCAACTTAAAGGAAATTTCATCGAGGGCGCGTCCCTGCGCGTCCTCTACATATATACCGCAACCGGTGATTCTCTTTCCGTTTAACACTGTGGATGAGCCATCCACATATATCTTCAGGGGTGCGCACATGTTTGTGGGCTGGGGTCTGTGGGGTGTACGACCTGTTTTCCTGGGAGGTGTCTTGGGAATAAATGGCCCTGTGTTCTGTTTTGTGGTGGTGATTTCACATTCATGAGGGGTGCCTGCATATTGCAAATTATCGGCAAGGAAGGTGTGGGTTTTGGTTCTCTTTACCGTGATGTCCCGTCCCTGTAAAAGAAGGGTCTAACGGGCTGCGCGAATTTGGCTGACTGTGCCACCTTTAAGTCGGCCATCTAATAATAGCTGTGTCGGTGTGTGTTCTGTGAGGATGGTGATGGGGTTGAGTCCTGTAATGTAGGCGAAGTATTGTACCGCCCACAAAACTGCGAGCAGGTGCCTTTCACAGGCAGAAATTCCTTGCTCTACGGGGTCTAACACGCGCGAGGCGTAACTGGTCGTGGAGTTCCTGGAGGAGCACGGCCGAAAGGTTTCGGTCGGTGCTTGGTACCTCGATAGCGTACGGGAAATGTGGATCTGGGACCTGTAGTGCAGGGGCTGTGCTGAGTGCTCTTTTTAAAGCATCCATGGCATCTGTATGCTGTGGAAGCCATTCCCAAGGTGCCTGCTTCTTGAGAAGTTCGGAAAGGGGTGCTGCTTTAGTGGCGAAACCGTCAATATGGTTTCGGCAGTAGCCAACCAGTCCTAAAAATGACCGGAGGGCTGAGACATTGTGGGGAAGGGGCAATTTGACGATCGAGTCAATCCTCTTGTGCTCGATCTCGTGTTTCCCATGAGTGATCACTGTTCCCAAGTAAATCACTTCTTCTTTCAGAATCTGGGCGTTCTTGGGGTTGACTTTACAACCAATTTCGTTTAGGAGTGCTAGGAGTTCGGCGAGAAGCAAAATGTGCTCTACCTTTGTGTCTGTCTATAGTAGCAAGTCATCTACATACTGGACCAGACAATCGGGGTGGGAAAATCTTGCTGATCCATTTGCCAGCTGTCGATGGAAAATGAAGGGGGAGTTGTGGAAGCCTTGTGGAAGGCACGTCCACGTGTATTGTTGCCCTTGGAATGTAAAGGCGAATTTGTACTGGCACGCTTTAGCCAATGGAATGGACCAGAAGCTATTAATGTCCAAAACCGAAAAAAATTTGACTGGAGTCCCTGTTTGAGCATGGTCTCGGGACTCGTGGCTATGGTGGGGGCTGCTGCGGGGGTTACTTTGTTCAGTTCCCGGTAATCAATGGTCGGTCGGCTTGATCCATCCGGTTTCCTGACGGGCCAAATTGGTGCGTTGTTTGTGGAGGCTACTGATCTGAGTACGCCTTGATCCAACAAACTCTCTCTTACTTTGGAGATTTCTCCCTCTGCTGCCTGGGGAAATCCGTACTGCTTCTGGGGTTTAGGGTCGGGACCTGTAATGTTCACAAAGCCAGCCAAACTGCCACAGTCGTGCTTGTGCTGTGCAAATGCTGCTTTATGTTCCTGCAGGACTGCCCTAACCTGTTTGTCTGCACTAATGGCTCGAGGGTCGAACCAGAAATTTCCTACTGAGCTAATCCTATTTACGTATTCTCCTACTGTGAGCGTGGCGGGGGCTCGTGCTGCCTTTGCCATTTTCCAAACACAATTGTTCACTGGGTCGAAAGAAAGGTTATGAGAGCTTATGAAATCGATCCCAAGGATATGTTCTGCTGTCTGGGCAGATCAACTAAAACTACGGGGTGCTTAGTCGTGATATTCCCTATCTGTATTGCTATAGGAACCGTGATGTGTCCCTGTTGTAAATGGCCCGTAAAACCGTTGAGTGTAATGGTGTCTGTTGTGGGCCACGTGTCTCTCTGAAACATCGTGGAGGAATTGAGTGTGGTGCAAAAGTGTCCTCCTGTGTCCAAAAGAAATTCTACACGTTGTCCCCGGACTTTGCCTGCTACTACTGGTCTACCAGTCTTGTCCCAAAGGGTGTCGCAGACCCAAGTTGGGGAGCCCGAACACCGTCAGTTGGTGCCGTTCATGTCTGTACTCTCTGAATGGGCGCGAACTCTATAGATCGGCTTTGCCCTATTCCTGTTTAGGGTGCCTATCTGTTGGTTCCTCTGCTGCTTCTGGGGCGCAATGCACTCTCGTGCAAAGTGTCCTATCTGTTCACAATTATAACATTCTTGAGGTTTTGGTTGGGGTTGGCTGTTCCTGCCCTCATTTACCCGTGCGGGGTTCTGGTGTGCTTTAACTGGGTTCATTTCTGCCTGCTCTTCATCGGGTGTTATAAATGCGGTTTTGCCTGCAATTGATTGCTCCCGATTGCTCCGAAGCGCAGGACAATCTCTTCAAAACCCATTTGTCATTGTGGGCCTCATCTGAGGGGTCATAATTTGCTTTTTGTCCTGCTTCTGTGGCTTGGGAGACTGGAATTCGGGTCCATTTGGCCATATTATCTGGGGGCAAATGGGCACGGGCTAACTCTCCAAAAACTGCGGTGAAGTGAATCCACAAACGTCCAGCAAACGCTGTGGGGTGCTCTGTCTTCTTTTGCCTACACTTATTTAGGCCTTCTACGGGGTCTCCTCTGTTAAAGCCGATCGCATCAAGGATCGCTGTGTGCATCTCTTGGAGTGTGCCTCCGCCTACATTCTGTGTGTCTGGAAGGGCTGCTACGACTGAAGGGTTTAGGCTTAAAACTGTGAGCTTCACTTGCTCCTTTTCGTCCAGGCCGTACATGGTAGCCTGTTGTTTGACTTACGCAAAAAATTGGTGGGGGTCTGAAGTGGGAAGGAACGGTGTAAGTTTTCCACACGCGTCCCATAATTGGGTCACGGTTAACGAGGTTGTGTAAAGGAAATCTGCTTCTCCTTCTCCTGCGGCCCTGCAGTGTGTGGTCACAGGATTCATGGGGGTGTGTTCTGCCTGTTCGGTTGGGGGTTGGGGCGCTTTCTTTTTCTGGGGGTTTTCCTGCGTACATGTCCCATGTACGTATCTATGGGCAGTCTCATTCAATTTCTGCCAGTCGGGGCCATTTTCTTGATCTAATTGGAGTCCGAATGTACTTTGAAATCCATTTTGCATGGACCAGCAGAGATTGCAATTCTGCAATTTACTTCCAGAACTTTGCATGGTCTACTGAGCTCTGCCTTTGTTCCATTGTGGAAGTATGGAATGCTCATAGGGCTGCTTTTAAATCATTGCACTGTTTCTGCAATTTCTCAATTTGCTGTTCTGTTTCTTGGCTTACCAAGACCGCACGTTGCATGTCCTGGTAGGCCTTATCGTATTGTGTCTGAAGACAAGACTGATGTGCCCGCTTGGCATCATCCACCTCTCTGTCCCTTGCTGCTAACTGCTCTTTCAGATCTCAATTCTCTTTCTCTACCTCACTCATGTCTACCTCACTACTTCTGTCTCTCTCCTCTATCTCTCTACGGAGCATCCGAACGACCTCCTCTGTGCCTCGCAATTGTGCCAAACAGGACACGATTGCCATCGGCTTGCGAGCTTTTCCCAAGCTCTTCTTGTGAATCTCTGACAGGTTCTCCCACCAAGTATGTCCTATACTCCCGGGTCCTGTTTCCTCATTATCACAGAATTCACTCCAAAGGGGCCATCCTTTCCCTTTGAGATATTTTCTGATCTCATCTTCCTAAACGGGACACTGTCCTACTCTACTGGTCACTGCGACCTCGAATTCCTGGGGGTTCATAAGGCGTTCCCATTGCCTTCATTGCCATTTTCTCTACTAGGATCTCTACTGAATTTGGAATAGGGGGTGATAAAGTGGTGATGTAAACACGGGTACGGCTTACGCTAATTTCCGGCCTACAAAACTCCCGACAGCTTTACGCAACAAAATCTCTCAGGTTTACTTTATGCCCCTGTTAGTACACATGCATTAACACACTTCCGAATCTCAGAGGCTTGATCAGTACTGTTTTGACACTTGTGGTTTTTCTGTTTCCAATTGAATTCTCAATTCAAATTTTGGGTTCTCTCGGAGTGGTTAGGCCACTTCTAAGTTGAGTCCCGTCAGATGTCACCAGTAAATGTTGCTAACTTTTGGTTGGCTCTTAATTTGGTTCTGTTTAATCACGTTTGCTCAAGAGTCACCAGGTATCTTTCGACACCGCCACATGGTTCAGAACCGAATACTGATCAATGACTCGATACACCAGTTAGTAAGTTCAAAAGCAATGCTCATTTATTTACACACAGTCAAATCTACTCATGCATAAACTCTACAAACTAAACTACCACTATTACTAAAGCCTATACTTAGCTTCGGGCACCCACTCAGTCAGAGGAACAATGGCTGTTGTTCGGTACTGAGGCTGCTGGGTTGCGCTGTTTACAGGGTAGCAACTAGGAGCGTCTATCTCGTAGCGTACATTGACTTGGGACTTACTTGGTCTGATGCAGCTGTTAGGCAGGTCTCTCTCTTCAGTGAGAGCCAAAGCCAGAGGACGGCGTTTCTCCCTTGGGGGATATCTTTTATACGGAAAAGGGCTTTGCGCGCTTTTGGGCGGGCCTTGAACTTGGCCTCAACTAATTGGGTCTTTCCCAATCATCTGTATTAATTTTCCTCCAATAGAGGGGTGGGTCCCTGATCGCTGGGCCTGTCCTGGTGACTGTCAGTCTGCTTTGTCTTAGCTTCTTCTGGTGCCGGGGAGTCTGCATTAACATTGTGCATCTAAATGTTTCCCTTGTGTCCCCGGAGATGGCGCATTAGTATGTAGATTGTTTGGTAGTTTCTGTCCTGTCTGAGAGTTTAAGGTTCTAATCAACAGACAGAGCTTGCACCTGCTTGTTTCTTAGCATTGTCCAATATTCCCTGCATTCTTTGCGGGTGTCCATTTTGTAATCGGGACGTGGCCATCCCAGATGGCTACAAAATATATAGTGAGAGGGAAGCACTAAGGGAGATCAATATTAGTAGAGAAATGGTGCTGGAAAAATTGATGGACTGAAGGCGGATAACTCTTAGGACCTGAGAATCTGCATCCCAGAGTGCTTACGGCGGTGGCACTGGAAATAGTGGATGCATTGGTGGTCATCTTCCGGGATTCTATAGACTCTGGAACAGTCCCTGCAGATTGGAGGGTAGCTAATGTCACTCCAATATTCAAAAAAGGAGGTAGAGAGAAAACAGGGAATTATAGACCAGTAAGCCTAACATCTGTAGTGGGGAATATTCTTGAATCCATTATAAAGGACGTTAGAGCGGAACATTTAGAAAGCAGGAGCACAATAAGTCAGAGTCAGCATGGATTTATGAAGGGGAACTCATGCTTGACAAATCTGTTGGAATTCTTTGAAGATGTAACTGGTACAATTGACAAGGGGAAGCCAGTTGATATAGTATATTTGGACTTTCAGAAGGCATTTGACAAAGTCCCGCATAAGAGATTATTGTGCAAAATTAAAGCGCATGGAATTGGGGGAAGTGTATTGAGGTGGATAGAAAACTGGTTGGCAGAGAGGAAACAAAGAGTAGGAATTAATTAATGAGTCCTTTTTAAATTGGCATACAGTAACTAGTGGGGTGCCACAGGGATCGGTGCTGGGACCCCAGCTATTCACATTATATATTAACGATTTGAATGAGGGAACAAAATGTAACATCTCAAAGTTTGCAGATGATACCAAGTTGGGTGGGAGGGTGAACTGTGATGAGGATGCAGAGATCCTACAGCATGATCTGGACAGGTTGGGTGAGTGGGCAAATCAATGGCAGATGCAGTATAATTTGGATAAGTGTGAGGTTATTCACTTTGGAAGCCAAAACAAGAAGGCAGATTATTACCCGAATGGTTGTAACTTGGGAGAGGGGAGTGTGCAGCGGGACCTGGGTGTCCTTGTGCACCAGTCACTGAAGGTAAGCATGCAGGTGCAGCAGGTGGTAAAGAAGATTAAAGGTATGTTGGCCTTCATTACGAAAGGTTTTGAGTACAGGAGCAGGGATGTGTTGTTGCAATTATACAGGGCCTTGGTGAGGCCACACCTAGAATATTGTGTGCAGTTTTGGTCTCCTTTTCTGAGGAAGGATGTTCTTGCTCACGAGGGAGTGCAGCAAAGGTTTACCAGACTGATTCCAGGGATGGCGGGACTGTCATATGAGGAGAGATTGACTAGGTTAGGATTGTTCTCACTGGAGTTCAGCAGAATGAGGGGATCTCATAAAGACTTATAAAATTCTAACAGGACTAGACAGGGTAGATGCAGGGAAGATGTTCCCGATGGTGAGTGTGTCCAGAATCAGGGGTCACAGTCTGAGGATTCAGGGTAAACCATTTCGGACAGAGATGAGGAGGCATTTCTTCACCTGAAGAGTGTGTTGAGCCTGTGGAATTCATTACCACAGGAAGTAGTTGAGTCCAAAATATTGTATGCTTTCAAGAAGCAGTTAGATTGAGCACTTGGGGCAAATGGGATCAAAGGTTATGGGGAGAAACCAGAATTAGGCTATTGAGTTGGATGATCAGCCATGATTGTGATAAATGGCGGAGCAGGCTCGAAGGGCCAAAAGGCCTCCTCCTGCTCCTATCTTCTACATATCAATGTTTTTGAACAGTTGAGGTCCTACCACAGATCCTTGCAGTACCCCGCGAGTCACTGCCTGCCAATCAGAAAAAGACCCACTTATTCCAACTTTTTGCTCCCTGTTTTCTAACCAGCTTTCTATCCACCTCAAGACACTACCCGTAATCCCATGCGCTTTGATTTTACATAGTAATCTGCAATGTGAGATCTTGTCGGAAGACTTCTGAAAGTCTAAATAAACCATATCCACTAGTTCTCCCTGGTTAACTCTACTCGCTATATCTTCAAAGAATTCTAGTAGATTTGTCAAGCATGATTTTCCTTTTGTAAATCCATGCTGACTTTGTTTGATTATACCGATTCCGACCTCGGGTGACTGTGGAGTTTGCACATTCTTCCTGTGTCTGCGTGGGTATCCTCTGAGTGCTCCGGTTTCCTCCCACAGTTTACCTATGTGCAGATTAGGTGGATTGACTATGCTAAATTGCCCCTTGGTGGGATTGCGGGGGAGTGGGCCTGTGTAGGGTGGTCTTTCAGAGAGTCGGTGCAGACTCAATGGGCCGAATGACCTCCTTCTACACTGTAGGGATTCTATGATTCTGTGAAAGAGCCTTTTTATCTATACTTTTCTCTTCACATACCTATATAAACTTTGTAAGTCAGTTTTTATGTTCCCCACTAGCTTACTTTCAAATTGTATTTTCCCCCTCTTAATCAATCCCTTGGTCCACCTTTGCTGAACTTTAAACTGTTCCCAATCCTCAGGGCTATTGCTTTTTCTTGGTAACTTGTATGCCTCTTCTTTTAATCTAACACTATCTCTAATTTCCCTTGTAAGTCATGGTTTAGCCACTACTCTGGTTTCTACTCTTGCGCCAAATAGCAATAAACAACTTTTGGAGTTCATTTATTTGGTCCTTGAATGCCTGCCATTGGATATCCCCTGTCCTTCCTTTCAGTAATGTTTCCCAGCCCCAGTCCGTCATAGCCAGTTTGTGCCTCATACCATCATAGTTACCTTTATTGAGGTCAGGACCCTGGTCTCAGAATCAAATACCTCACTATTCACCTTGATGAAGAATTCTACAATATTATGGTCACTCATCCCCAAGGATTCTCTCTCAACTAGGTTCCCACTAATCCTTTCCCATTGCACAATACCCAGGCCAAGCTGGTCTGTTCCTTTGTTGATTCCTCAACATATTGGTCCAGAAAACCATTCCGTATACACTCCAGAAATTCCTCCTCTATTGTACTGTGACTAATTGACTCACCCAATCTATATGCAGATGAAAGTCACCCATAATCACAAATGTTCCTTTCTCACATGCATCTCCGATTTCCTGTTTAATGCTATTCCCAACATTACTACTGCAGTTTAATGGTCTGTACACCACCCCTACGAATGTTTTTGCCCCTTGATGCTTCTTATCTCGATCTACATGTTCCACATCATTTGTACTAATATCTTTCCTCAAAATTGTATCAATAGTTTCTTTAATCAACAATGTAACACCACCACCTTTTCCTTTCTGTCTGTCCTTCCTAAAAACTGAAAAACCCTCAATATTTAGCTCCATTGTTAGACACCTTGGAGCCATTTCTTCGTAATTCCAACTATATCATATCCCTTTACATCTATCTGCACAACTAATTCATCTATTTTATTTTGTATGCTCCGTGAGTTCAGGTACAAACCCTTAAGGCTAGTTATTTTAACGTTCTTTGTCCCGTCCCTACTATTTTTAGTGTAATTATCTGATAAGGGCAGCGTGGTAGGACAGTGGTTAGCACTGTTGCTTCACAACACCAGGTCCCAGTTTCGAGTCCCAGCTTGGGTCACTGTGTGTTGAATCTGCAAATCTGCACATTCTCCCTGTATGTGTGTGGATTTTCTTTGGGTGCTCCGGTTTCCTCCCACATGTCCCAAAAGACGTGCTGTCCCAAAAGACGTGCTGTTAGATGAATTGGACATTCTGAATTCTTCCTCTGTGTACCCAAACAGGTGCCGGAATGAGGCGACTAGGGGCTTTTCACAGTAACTTCATTTCAGTGTTAATGTAAGCCTAATTGTGACAATCATAGCATTTTTTTTCATAGAATTTACAGTGCAGAAGGACAATAAAAATTATTATTACAGGTCCTTGATTTCTCTGCCTATCACCTGATTCTCCTTGCTGTCTTTTTCACTTGTTCGTGAGCCCCCCTGCTCTGAATCTTTACATAGGTTCCCATCCCCCACCATATTAGTTTTAACCCTCCCCAACGCTCTAGCAAGTACCCTTCAAAGGACAGCAGTACCTGGAGTACTGTTCGGGTTGATCAGGCCTTCTTGGCCCCCTTGACATTCTCTCTTCCTCTTGGTGTTTATCAGCAGTAACGGTTTGCTGTTCAGCTCCTCAGTACAGCTGTCCCCATGCACCAATGTAGCTGCAAAAGCTAATGCTGGCAACTTGCAATTCAGGGTATTTATTGCCCTTCTAGAAGCCGACTGATTACATCTGGTTGCTGTGGTGTTAACATGAGGACGCTGTACTGTTAACATGAGGACGCTGTACTGTTAACATGGGGCCACTGTGGTGTTAACATGAGGATGCTTTGCTGTAAAACATAACCTTGGTTTGTCAGACTTTAATACATCTGGCTGCTGTAGTGTCTAATATGATAATGCTTTAATGTTAACATGACCTTAGCCTGTCAGACTTTAACTTAAAGAGAACACTGGCAGGGAAGCTTCCTGCTAATTATTTTGTTGTATTTACGCCTTTAAATCCCTGATCATTTTTAAGCATTGCATTTTCTCATATTCCTTTCAAATGTTTCAAATGACATTCTTCCCATTTTACAAAAGGTGTTGGCTGCTTTTTGGGAATGTCATGAGAATGTCGCTTTCAGAAATGTTTGGCTGCTCATATTACTGCAGTGATGTCAGAGTGTGGGTGGAGCTGAGCTCTGGTTCTGCTTTTTAGTTTCACTTTGAGAAAAGCTTGGGTGTGTCTCTGTATTTTTGGTTTCGTTTTTCGGTGGGTTGCAGCTGAAGTCAGCCAAAGCAACTGTATTGTTGATCTCTCTGCCACGAAGGACTATCTCTGGATCATTTGATGAATTCAGAAATTTAAATGTTTTCAGTATTAAATGTAAAGCCTGATGTGCTTCTGTTTAAAGTTTGTTAAGTCTTTTGGGTGTAAAAGGACAGCATGCAGGTTACTTAGTGTTGTATTCTTTGGGGGGTGTATTTGATTTACTGGTTGCTAAGATGTTCACTGGTTGTTTGAGAAAGGTTAACTTGAGTTCATAGAATAAACATTGTTTTGCTTTCAAAAATACTTTCCATTTCTGCTGTACCACACCTGTAGAGTGGGCCATGTGCTCCCCATACCACAATCTATTAAAAGCTGTGGGTCAGGTGAACTCCATGATACACTTTGGGATTCTCTAAACCCTGACCCATAACAATTGGGGGCTCGAGGGGGATAAAAGTCTACCTTGGATTGGCTTAGTGAACTTAAAGACAGTGAGGGGTGAGCATATTGTGGTCGCTTTTCAGGTGTGGTATTTTAGTTTAAGTGGGGAGTGTGTTGTGGACAATGGCTCTTTCAGAGACTCAGAAGTAGTTGGGGGTGGAGACGGTCACACGCAGTACCTTACAGAGACAAAAAGCAGACTGTTAGAGTTGGCAAAAACATTGCAGTTAACATTACCTGACAAAATGCGAAAAGGTGAGGTAATTATGGTGGTGGTTAAGCATTTAATGTTGCCTGAGATACAGTTTGACTCATTGGAAATGGCAAAAATTCAGTTGCAAATTAAACAAATGGAACATGAGAAAGAATTAAAGCAGCTTGAATACGAAAGAGAGGAAAAAGAAAAAGAAAGAGAGATAGAGAGGACAAAGAAAAGGAGAGAGAAGAAAGGAGAAAAGAAAGAATAGTCCTAGCAGAACAAAAAGAAAAAGAAAGGGAGATACAGATCAGGGAAAAAGATGAAGAGAGAGAGTTTGAAGTTCAGAAAATGGCTATGAAACATGACAGTCAGTTAAAAATGGCAGACGTAAAGGGAAACGTACAGTTGGATGATAGTGATGAGGATAGTGAGAAAGAGAGTCATAGTCAAAGGCGTGGTGGGGATCTATTTAAATATGTCCAAACATTGTCAAGGTTTGACGAGAAGGAGGTAGAAGCCTTTTTCATTTCATTTGAGAAGGTAGCTAAACAAATGAAATGACCACAGGACATGTGGGTATTACTGATTCAAACAAAACTGGTAGACAGGCTAGTGAAGTGTTTGCATCACTACTTGAGGAGGTATCTGGGACGTATGAGGAGGTGAAAAAATCCATCTTAGGTGCATATGAACGAGTGTCTGAAGCTTACAGACAAAGGTTTAGAAATTTAAGGAAAGAATTTGGGCAAACATACATGGAGTTTGAAAGGCTCAAACAGAGTAATTTTGATAGGTGGATAAGGGCTTTGAAAATAGACCAAACGTATGAAGCTCTCAGAGAAATTATACTTTTGTAGGAATTTAAAAATTCAATTCCTGATGTAGTGAGAACTCATGTGGAAGAGCAGAGGGTTAAAACTGCAAGATTAGCATAAATGGCAGATGATTATGAATTAGTTCATAAATCAAAGCTTGGTTTCCAACACCAGTTTCAGCCTGTGGGGGATAGAAACTGGGGACATGAGAAATACTCAAGTGGTCAAGGTAAAGGTGATCTGATGGGTGATAATAAGGAGAGTGTACCTCAGATTAAAAAAGAAATCCAGGAGGGTGGAAAAGAAATTAAAATTTCAAATGTTTTCACTGGAATAAACTAGGCCATGTAAAGTCAGTGTTGGTGGTTGAAGAAAAGCACTGGGAAGGCTGATGTGGTAAAACAGGATAAGACAGAGGGGTTTGTTAAAGTGGCAAAGGAAAGCCCAAGTGAAGCGATGGAGGTGCAAAAGATTGCACAGACTGTTCAAGAGGTGATTGATAAGAAAGTGCCAGATGTCTTTAAAGAATTTACTTGTGTGGGTAAAGTTTACTCATGTGTATTTAAGAGGAGCAGGTAAAGAAGTCACAATTTTAAGAGATACGGGAGCTAGTCAATCTTTAATGGTAAGAGATGAGGAGTTATGTAGTTTGGGAAGAATGTTGCCAGAAAAAGTGGTAATATGTGGAATCCAGGGTGAGATGAGTAGCGTTCCATTATATAAGGTAAGGTTGGAAAGTACAGTGAAGAGTGGTAAAGTGGTAGTAGGAGTAATAGAGAAACTATCTTGTCCAGGAATACAGTTTATCTTGGGTAATGATATAGCTGGATCGCAAGTGGGAGTGATGCCTACTGTGGTTGATAAGCCAGTGGAAAATCAGACAATTGAAGTGTTGAAGGACGAGTATCCTGGGATATTTCCGGATTGTGTAGTAACAAGGTCGCAAAGTCACAGGTTAAGACAAGAGAAATCAAAGAGTGAAGATGAAGTTGAAGTGCAATTATCAGAAACAATTTTTGATCAGATGGTTGAAAAAGAACAGGTGGAGGATGAGGCGGATATTTTTAGTTCAGGAAAATTGGCGGAGTTACAACAAAAAGATATAGAAATAAAATGGATGTATCAGAATGCATACACGGAAGAGGAATCTGAGTGTATACCAGAGTGTTATTACCGTAAAAGTGATGTCTTGATGAGAAAATGGAGACCTTTACATATGCAGGCGGATGAAAAGTGGGCAGAAGTTCATCAAGTAGTATTGCCGGGAGGGTATGGAAAGGAGGTGTTGCGAGTTGCACATGAGATACCAGTGGGAGGTCATTTGGGAATAAGGAAAACCCAAGCTAAAATCCAGAAACATTTTTATTGGCCTGGACTACATAAAGATGTAGTTAAATTTTGTCAATCATGTCACACATATCAAGTGATAGGGAAACCTCAAGCAGTGATAAAACCAGCACCCTTAATACCCATTCCTGCATTTGAGAAACCTTTTACAAGGGTCCTAATTGATTGCGTAGGACCGCTTCCTAAAACAAAAAGTGGGAATCAATGTCTTTTGACTATAATGGATGTGTCTACTCGGTTTCCAGAGGCCATTCCAGTACGTAATATTACAGCTAAAAAGATTGTGGAGGAGTTACTTAAATTCTTTACTAGATATGGACTACCCACAGAAATACAATCAGATCAAGGATCAAATTTTACCTCAAAGTTATTCAAAGACGTTATGGCTAGCTTAGGAATAAAACAATTTAAATCAACTGCGTACCATCCAGAATCGCAGGGAGCGTTAGAAAGGTGGCAGCAGACATTAAAGACAATGTTGAGGGCTTATTGTCAAGATTATCCAGAGGATTGGAATAAAGGAATTCCATTCATACTGTTTGCAATTAGGGATGCACCTAATGAGTAAACCAAATTTAGTCCTTTTGAACTAACTTTTGGTCATGAGGTAAGAGGACCACTTAAATTGATTAAGGAAAAATTGGTGAGTGAGAAATCGGAAATTACATTATTGAATTACGTGTCAAAGTTTAGGGAACGATTGGATAGAGTGGGTGGATTGGCTAAAGAACGTTTAAAAGCTGCACAAAATGTGATGAAATGGGTCACGGACAATAAATCCAAAGCTCATATTTTTGCCAGTGGAGATAAAGTTTTAGTATTGTTACCAGTGGTGAGCCTTTAAAAGCTAGGTTTTGTGGACCTTATCAGATTGAAAGGAAATTAAGTGAGGTGAATTATGTAGTAAAAACACCAGGTAGAAGGAAGACTCACCGAGAGTGTCATGTGAATATGCTTAAAAGGTACTTTGAAAGGGAAGGACAGAAAAAGGAGGTTTTAATGATTCTAATTCGAAGTGACGAACCAAATCCAGATGACTGAGAATTTGACATACCTCAAATTAAATTGGAAAATGAGGATGTTCTTAAAAATTGGGATAAATTGTTGCGTTACTTTCCAGGGGAAAAATGAACTGACCTGAAAGAGTTATTGATATCACATGGGCAAGTTTGTAGAGATAAATTGGGATGTACTAAAATGGCTATACATGATGTAGATGTGGGAAATGCTGTTCCAATCAAACAACATCCACATAGACTTAATCCTTTAAAATTGGCACAGGTTAACAGAGATTGAGAGTATGCTTAAAAATGGCATAATTGAAGTGCGTTGCAGCCAATGGAGCTCACCCATAGTGATGGTACCTAAACCAGACGGTACCCAACGGTTGTGTGTGGACTATAGAAAGGTTAATGCAGTTACAAGAACGGACACTTATCCTATCCCACGTTTGGAGGATTGCTTTGAGAAAGTGGGACAATCAGTTTTTATTTCCAAACTGGATTTACTTAAAGGTTACTGTCAGGTACCTTTATCCGAAAGGGTGAAGGAGTTTTCAGCTTTTGTGACTCCAGATGGTTTATACCAATTCAAAGTTATGCCAGTTGGCACGAAAAACGCCCCAGCCACATTTCAGCGGTTAACTAACAGTCGTTTCAGGATTACCCAATTGTGCGGTATACATCGACGATCTGGTAATTTTCAGCCAGACATGGAAAGAACATTTAAAACATCTGATGGAGTTATTCGATCGACTTCAGGAGGCGAGTTTGGTGATAAAGGCCCAAGTCACTTTCCTTGGCCATACAATCAGACAGGGTCGAATGGTCCCATGGGATGTGAAAACAAAAGTTATTGGGGAGTTTCCGCTACCCTCGACACGACGGGAAATGATGCGATTTCTTGGTACGAGTGGATTTTACTGGACATTTGTACCCAATTTTAGCAGTGTGGTCGCTCCACTGACGGACTTGCTCAAGAAGCGTAACAAATTCCAGTGGACAGCGGAGTGTCAACAGGCATTTGACGGCCTGAAGGCTGTGTTAACCACTGCTCCTGTGTTAGCCATCCCAAATTATACCAAACCATTCAAAGTGGCTGTCGATGCTAGTGATGTGGGCGTAGGTGCGGTATGTCTACAAGACGCCGACGAAGGGCTAGAGCGGCCTATTGGTTATTTTTCAAAGAAATTGAATTCTCACCAGAAGAAGTATTCAACGATTGAGAAGGAGACTTTGAGTTTGGTGCTGGCTTTGCAACATTTCCACATTTGTGTGACCAGCAATCCATCTGTCACGGTTATATATACTGATCATAACCTGTTGACGTTTTTTGAGCGATTCCGGAATAACAATGCGAGGCTGTTTTGCTGGAATTTACTGTTACAGCCATGTCATTTAAAAATAGTACATGTGGCAGGACAAGAAAATGTGATAGCTGATGCTTTGTCACGAATGTGATGAACGGAAGCAAATTTAGTTGGAGGAAGAACAGGAAAAAAATGGACTATATTGTTATACGTGTTTGAGTGTGCTGTTTTTTGAAACGAAAAAGTATATTTACTGTGTGCATTTCTTAAAGGATGGTGAAAAGGTGAAAAAATAAACCATCTTGAAGTTGATGGTTTATTTTCTTTCTTGTGGGGGGGGTGGGGGGGGGGAAAGATGTCATGAGAATGTCGCTTTAAGAAATGGTTAGCTGCTCGTGTTACTGCAGTGATGTCAGAGTGTGGGTGGAGCTGAGCTCTGGTTCTGCTTTTTCGTTTCACTTTGAGAAAAGCTTGGGTGTGTCTCTGTATTTTTGGTTTCGCTTTTCAGTGTGTTGCAGCTGAAGTCAGCCAAAGCAACTGTATTGTTGAGCTCTCTGCCATGAAGGACTATCTCTTGATCATTTGGTGAATTCAGAAATTTAAATGTTTTCAGTATTGAATGTAAACCCGGATATGCTTCTGTTTAAAGTTTGTTAAGTCTTTTGTGTGTAAAAGGGCGGCATGCAGGTTACTTAGTGTTGTATTCTTTGGGGGGTGTATTTGATTTACTGGTTGCTACGATGTTCACTGTTTGTTTTAGAAAGGTTAACTTGAGTTCATAGAATAAACATGGTTTTGTTCTAAAAAATACTCGTCCATTTCTGCTGTACCATACCTGTAGAGTGAGCCGTGTGCTCCCCATACCACAATCTATTAAAAGTTGTGGGTCAGGTGAATTCCATGATAGACTTTGGGATTCTCAAAGCCCTGACCCATAACAGGAAGAAGCAGTTCGCTGCGGTGAATTTTACCGCATCAAAGTCAACTGTCATCTCCAGATTTCCACTTTTAACTGGTGTCATTAAGTTTCTATCATTCACAAATAAACATTATTTCAAGTAATTCAAACTTAAGATTCTGGCAATTCCAATCAATTGCCTGCTAAAATAATTAAGGGTGGAGAACTTGTCCCCTTTATGTAATTTAAAACTTAACTTAGCTAGACTTTCTCGGACTTGAAAGAAAGGTTACGGGTTACAGCATGAGCTGTTTCGAGGGGTTATCTCAAAGCCTGTGTGATAACAACTGTCTGCAGTCTAAAACTTTTTGCTGCTGTTAACCGTTTGACGGACTTCTGCTTTAACTTCTCTTTATCATTTTTATGCATTGCATTTTCTCATATTCCTTCGGGTTGATCATCAGACCATCATATTTCAAATTACATTTTTCCCATTTTACTTTACTGTGTGGGGTCTGCACGTCTTCCCAGTGTTTCCTCTGAGTGCTCCGGTTTCCTCCCACAGTCCAAAGATGTGCAGGTTAGATGGGTTGGCCGTGATAAATTGCCCTTAAGTGTCCAAAAAAAGGTTAGGTGGTTTACTGGGTTACGGGAATAGGGTGGAGGCGTGGGTTTAAGTCAGGTGCTCTTTCCAAGGGCCAGTGCAGACTTAATGGGCTGAATGGCCTCCTTCTGCACTGTAAATTCTATGATGTGGAGATGCCGGCGTTGGACTGGGGTGAGCACAGTATGAAGTCTTACAACACCAGGTTAAAGTCCAACAGGTTTGTTTCGATGTCACTAGCTTTCGGAGCGCTGCTCCTTCCTCATTCACCTGAGGAAGGAGCAGCGCTCCGAAAGCTAGTGACATCGAAACAAACCTGTTGAACTTTAACCTGGTGTTGTAAGACTTTGTACTGTAAATTCTATGATTCACTCTCCCCCTCCAGAATATCCTGTAACCACTCAGACATCGTTGATCTTAGCACCAGGTAGGCAACATACCATCCTGAAGTCTCGTTTGTGGCCACAGAAATGGCTATTCCCGTGACATTCAAACCCATTATAACTATTGCGTACCCACACGTATTACTCCTCCCCTTTGCAGCAGAACCAGCTGTGGTGCAACAAGTTTGGCTGTGCTGCTTTCCCAAGAGGTCAATCCCCTCAACAGTATCCAAAACGATATATCGGTTTTACAGGGAAATGGCCACAGATTCCTGCACTGCCTGCCTCGCTCTCTTGGTCTGCCTGGTGGTCACCCATTTTCTTCCTGCCTGTGGAGTCTGAACCTGCGGTGTGACACTTCTCTGTACATGCGATCCATGACACACTCCACCTTGCGGATGCTCAAGTGCCCCATCGGCGGGCTCCAGATCTGAAACTCGGGCTTCTAGGCACTGTAGCTGGAGGCACTTCCTGAATACATGCTGGTCTCAGACACTAGAAATGTTGATGTCTTCCCCTATGAAGCATGAGGAGCAAACTAAGGCTTTCAGCTCTCCTGCTATGATTTTTAAATTAAAGCTTTGGAAGATTCTTGATATTAGATTATACCCAAACTCTATGGCCCTTGTTTCCTTGTTCTCGTTACTACCAATTGGAGCCCTTACAGATTATAAATCACAAAACGTATTTTCAAACTATAAATGCTGAAAGTTGTAAGGACTTACCGACCTTACCCACTACTTACAAATCAGCTCTCGTCCTTGTAGCCTCAGCTTCAGCAGGGCAAGACCACTCTCAATTCAATACCCCCTCTACTTCAAATTCCCAAGTTTAAAACTCAATCTGTGCCTCACTCTGGAAGTGGCCCTCTGCTCGTGCGCAAAGTTCACTGTCTAGAATCATAGAATCCCTACTGAGCAGGAGGCTTTTCAGCCATCTAGTCTGCACCGACCCTCTGAAAGAGCACTCCACCTGACCTGCACATTTTTGGACTGTGGGAGGAAACCAGAGCACCCAGAGGGAACCTAGACAGTTACCAAAGGCCGTAATTGAACCCAGACTCCTGGCACTGAGGCAGCAGTACCAACAACTGTACCACCATGCCCTTCCAACAGTGCACAAAATATTGTGGAAATGTTGCTGTGTTTCTGACAGCATGCAAAAAGACAATGAAGTGGCCTTTATAATCAGCCTACCCACTTCATGCAAGGGGTGTCTCAGGTGGATAATGTTTTATACTCTGAGCACCACAGCTTCTAAAGGATCTACTTGTCTTGAAAGAAGTACAGCAAAGATTTACAAGAACTCCAACAGTTAGATACGAGGAGAAATGATATGACTCTAGGTCAACGGCAATTTGATTAATGTTTCTAAGATTCTGAAAGGAATTGATAGGGTAGATGTGGAGAAATGTTTTCTGCTTATGATGGGAGGTGTAGGACATGGGGACATTCAGGAATTAGAAAATACTTCTTCACAAATGGTGGTCACTTGCTGTAAATCAGAGATCAATGAGATTTTGATAGTCAAGAATATAAAAGGATGACAAGGCAGATGAATGGAGTTAAGATGATCAACCATGATCTCATTGAAAAGCAGAACAAAACTGATGGCCTCAATAGCTTACTCCTTTTCCTCATTGGAGCTGATTAAAATTAACACAGATACAGAAGACTCCATTAATAGGGAAAACTTTCTCAGAATGCTGAATTTCTTTCCCACCTGAACTGTTTTGAATCTACATCAAAAACAACATTGACCTGCTCCATCTCCTTTTTCCACGTAACCCTCATATATTGTTCAGGAGGATGTCTCTCCTCTTACCCAATGAACATAATTTGCAGGGTTTTGTTGCTAAAGGCAACAAAGTGCTACCAGACATCTCCAATGTGAAATTGTCTTTGTAATCATTTTCCAACTCTTTCTTCCAATGTCAACTCCAACATATGGAGATGCCGGCGTTGGACTGGGGTGAGCACAGTACGAAGTCTTACAACACCAGGTTAAAGTCCAACAGGTTTGTTTCGATGTCACTAGCTTTCGGAGCGCTGCTCCTTCCTCAAGTGAATGAAGAGGTCTGTTCCAGAAACACATATATAGACAGATTCAAAGATGCCAAACAATGCTAGGAATGCGAGCATTAGCAGGTGATTAAATCTTTACAGATCCAGAGATGGGGTAACCCCAGGTTAAAGAGGTGTGAATTGTATCAAGCCAGGACAGTTGGTAGGATTTCGCAGGCCAGATGGTGGGGGATGAATGTAATGTGACATGAATCCCAGGTCCCGGTTGAGGCCGCACTCATGTGTGCGGAACTTGGCTATAAGTTTCTGCTCGGCGATTCTGCGTTGTCGCGGGTCCTGAAGGCCGCCTTGGAGAACGCTTACCCGGAGATCAGAGGCTGAATGCCCTTGGCTGCTGAAGTGTTCTCCGACTGGAAGGGAACATTCCTGCCTGGTGATTGTCGCGCGATGTCCGTTCATTCGTTGTCACAGCGTCTGCATGGTCTCACCAATGTACCACGCTTCGGGACATCCTTTCCTGCAGCGTATGAGGTAGACCGCGTTGGCCGAGTCGCACGAGTATGTACCGCGTACCTGGTGGGTGGTGTTCTCACGTGTAATAGTGGTATCCAGGTCGATGATCTGGCACGTCTTGCAGAGATTGCCATGACAGGGTTGTGTGGTGTCGTGGTCACTGTTTTGAAGACGGGGTAGTTTGCTGCAAACAATGGTTCGTTTGAGGTTGCGCGGTTGTTTGAAGGCAAGTAGTGGGGGTGTGGGGATGACCTTGGCAAGATATTCATCGTCATCAATGACGTGTTGAAGGCTGTGAAGAAGATGACGTAGTTTCTCCGCTCCTGGGAAGTACTGGACGACGAAGGGTATTCTGTCGGTTGTGTCCCATGTTTGTCTTCGGAGGAGGTCGGTCCGGTTTTTCGCTGTGGCGCGTTGAAACTGTCGATCGATGAGTCGAGTGCCATATCCCGTTCGTACAAGGGCATCTTTCAACGTCTGTAGATGTCTGTTACGCTCCTCCTCGTCTGAGCAGATCCTGTGTATACGGAGCGCTTGTCCATAGGGGATGGCTTCTTTAATGTGTTTAGGGTGGAAGCTGGAGAAGTGGAGCATCATGAGGTTATCCGTGGCTTAACTTCCCCGGAGCGGAGAAACTACGTCATCTTCTTCACAGCCTTCAACACGTCATTGATGACGATGAACATCTTGCCAAGGTCATCCCCACACCCCCACTACTTGCCTTCAAGCAACTGCGCAACCTCAAATGAACCATTGTTTGCAGCAAACTACCCAGTCTTCAGAACAGTGACCACGACACCACACAACCCCGTCATGGCAATCTCTGCAAGACGTGCCAGATCATCGACATGGATACCACTATTACACGTGAGAACACCACCCACCAGGTACGCGGTACATACTCGTGCGACTCGGCCCACGTTGTCTACCTCATACGCTGCAGGAAAGGATGTCCCGAAGCGTGGTACATTGGTGAGACCATGCAGACGCTGCGACAACGAATGAACGGACATCGCGCGACAATCACCAGGCAGGAATGTTCCCTTCCAGTCGGGGAACACTTCAGCAGTCAAGGGCATTCAGCCTCTGATCTCCGGGTAAGCGTTCTCCAAGGCGGCCTTCAGGACCCGCGACAACGCAGAATCGCCGAGCAGAAACTTATAGCCAAGTTCCGCACACATGAGTGCGGCCTCAACCGGGACCTGGGATTCATGTCACATTACATTCATCCCCCACCATCTGGCCTGCGAAATCCTACCAACTGTCCTGGCTTGATACAATTCACACCTCTTTAACCTGGGGTTACCCCATCTCTGGATCTGTAAAGATTTAATCACCTGCTAATGCTCGCATTCCTAGCATTGTTTGGCATCTTTGAATCTGTCTATATATGTGTTTCTGGAACAGACCTCTTCATTCACCTGAGGAAGGAGCAGCGCTCCGAAAGCTAGTGACATCGAAACAAACCTGTTGGACTTTAACCTGGTGTTGTAAGACTTCGTACTGAACTCCAACATAGATTTACACTGCAGAAGGAGGACATTCGTCCCATCGAGTCTGCACCAGCCCCTGGAAAGAGCGCCCTACTTAAGCCCACACCTCCGCCCTATCACTGTAACCCCACCTAACCTTTTTTCTTGGCACGAAGACAATTTATCATGGCCAATCCACCTAACCTGCACATCTTTGGACTGTGGTAGGAAACCCACGCAGACACGGGGAGAACGTGCAGATTCCGCACAGACAGTAACCCAAGCCGAGAATCGAACCTGGGACCCTGGAGCTGTGAAGCAACTGTGCGAACCACTGTGCTACCATGCTGCCCACTGCTACCGTGCTGCCCACATGAAGGGCAAATAATGGTTTAGCACAGTGGGTTAAACAGCTGGTTTGTAATGTATATCAAGGCCTGCAGAGTGGGTTCAATTCCCTTTCCGGCCTCCCCAAACAGGCGCCGGAATGTGGCAACTTGGGGCTTTTCAGTAACTTCATTGAAACCTACTTGTGACAATAAGCGATTATTATTACCTTGTCTTCCAAGTCTCGAAAAGAGAAATCCTTCCCCTAACATCACTTGTCACGATTGATGAAAGGACTTCAATGTTTTGTTCTTCTGAATGCTGCTGTGCAAGTTGTCAATGCCAGTTGAGGAGAATGTGCATCATAATCAAGAGTACTACATTTCAAAAGGCACTGGGCATGTTTATCAGTTTGCTGTGAGATAGTAAACATCAACTAGGGGCTTTTCACAGTAACTTCATTGAAGCCTACTGAAGACAAGTGATTATTATTATAAACTATAAACTCTTCTTGGATGGGGCACATCTTAGTGTTTAGCATAGATCAAGACATTCCCAATTCGTGGAAAGTTGCATTTGTGTACAAGCGTGGTTTCGAACCCCGTTACCCTCCAGTCATTTAAATGGAATTAGGAAATACCCATTTTTATTTTTGTTTTGGAATACTTCCACAGAAATTCAGAGCTGTATCTTGGCTGTGTTATCAGACAACTGCCTGTGAGAGGCTGGAAGCACCACAAAGCTAATCAGAGAACTCCATAATACCAAGTCGCCATACAAATAGCAACTGTGCTTCAAGAGTCATTACTACTTTGAGAGCTACGGTAGAAAAAGTATCTTTCCTATTTTGACATCAAGGACATTAAAGTTTGTGTACAAATTGTTTCTTCCTATTTAAATGTTCAATAAATTTGTCAAGGGAATCATGCTGCAGCAATAGAAATATACTTGTAAACATATGGTAATTAATCCTTTATCCATGGTTGATTTGCCGAGATGTCAACCAGATAAAGATGTTCTGGATACTTTGAGGGGAGTCAGACACAGTGAACCAGAGCTCAAAATACAAAAACGTAACAGACACAAAATATCCTTAATACAGGAGCTGGAATGCATCCATCCAATATTCCAATGTCACTCGAATACATAAGTGGTGAGGGAGCTTAATACACATTGATTCAGATAATGATGTTCCATTTCTCTCCATCTAGATGCATCTAGCTTCTGTTCAATCTTTTTCTGACATGACTGGCCTATCATCTAGCTCACCTTCTGGCAAATCATTTAAAAGTTAATCAAGGATATTTAAATCTCACTGTTAGAAGAGACAAGTTAATGGAAAAGCAGACTGTAGTAATGATCCATTTGAATGAGAACAGGTTAATGAGCATGATTGCATCTAATTCCAGCATAAATTGGCACAAAATTAGAAATTTCATTCTGAGGCAACAAGTGTGACTGAAATTTTAGCAGTGGATAAATTCAAACTGGAACAGTTGTCACTCTTCTCAAGTTTAGGGAGGAGAATGCAGTGAGCATCTGGCTGCACAGCTGACCAGGATCTGCAGGATATTAATACTGGATCTCAAAATGGAAAAGTATGCCATTTCCCAGCAGTGTCTCTTATTGAATGAAAAAATAAAGTAGCTTTTTAAAAATAAATTTGCTTTCCTTCCGACGGGTAAGCATCAGTTAGCAGAGCAGCCCATAACGTCTAGGAACAGAACAATCGCTACGGAAACACTTTCTGTATGACATTGCTTCTTGATGAATGGGAGTTATCCTTAAGATAGACGGATGATGAACAAATAAAGACAGCTTCCCAACAGTTTTTTTGCTCTTATTTATATAAATTATTTATAGAAAGAGCTTGCCTTGGCGTGGCACAGTGGTTAGCACTGCTGCCTCCCTGCACCGAGAGCCCGGCTTTGATCGCAGCCCCAGGACACTGTCTGTGTGGAGTTTGCACAGTCTCCCCATGTCTGCGTGGGACTCACCCCCACAACTCAAAAGATGTGCAGGGTAGGTGGATTGGCCACACTAAATTTCCCCTTAATTGGAAAAGAAATGAATTGGGTACTTCAAATTTTAAAAAAAGTTTGCCTGAATTTTCCTTTGATATCTTCTTCCACCAGGATATTTCCATACATCCAAGAAATAAATATTGAAATCTGTTATCCGTTGAAGGCAAATGATAAACATTTGCCATTCAAAGCTTTTAAAACCATATCTTTTTGAAAAAGTACATTATACATTTTATTTTCTGAATGTTTTTATTTAACTACATTAGCATTTGATATAGAAATGGTATTTCTAAGTTAACACAGGCTGTAAAGATCAGTGTACATCACCTCTAGCTGGATTGTGTAATGTAGACATCAAACTTGCATATTCAGAGATATAACAAGAGGCTCAGCAGAAAAGAATGAAATTAATTGAAGTTGGGTACTTACAGTTAAAGCAAAATACTGCAGATGTTGGAATTTTGAAATGAAAAGAGAAAATGCTGGATAAACTCAGAGGGTCTGGAAGCATACATGCAGAAAAACAAAGTTGCTTTCCTTTTTTTTAATATTTAGAGTACTCAATTCATTTTTTCCAATTAAGGGGCAATTTACCGTGGCCAATCCACCTAGCCTTCACATCTTTGGGTTGTGGGGGCGAAACCCACGCAAACACGGGGAGAATGTGCAAACTCCACACAGACAGTGACCCAGAGCCGGGATCGAACCTGGGACCTCGGCGCCATGAAGCAACAGGGTTAACCCACTGTGCCACCGTGCTGCCCCAGAAAAACAAAGTTAATGTTTCAGATGTAAATGACTCTTCTACAGAACTGTAGTTCTGTACTTCTATAGTTTTGTAGAAAGTCATTTGGACCCAAATCGTTAACTCCGTTTCTCTCCACAGATGTTGCCAGACCTGCAGAGTTTATCCAGCATTTTCTGTTTTAGTTTAAGTATGTACAGGTCTTTGAACCAAAGTGATTCATATCTAGACTTATTCAAATGCATGAAAGCATTGTTAATGTGCTGTAACCCAAAAACATTAGGATGAGACAGCAGTCTACTACCTAACATTGGCTTCAAATACAAAAGTGAACAGATAAGTTTTTGTAGTTCTATAATAAATGGGTTGCATGGTGCACAAATTTCTTTAAACTTCCCATTTTTTAAACCTTGTTCTCTGAAAATAAAAAAGTGACAGTAATTATCTTTACTACAGGATGCAAGTTACCACAATGTCTTTATTGATCAATGTTTTACCATGATAATAGCAATGAAATTGTAGCTACCACAGCTCTTCCTCAAAGTTATTTTTACCAAGAATTTGATTAAGTTCATGCCAACGGGTTCTATGATAGTCTCTTTTTAAGGAACAGGAAGGCTAAATACCCTATTCCTCCCAGCAAGCTTACAATAAAACTTGCGCCCAAAAATGATGGAGCACGCTTTTTAGCAACTCGAAAAGCAGTAGGCAGTACTGCTGACAGTAAAATGTTGTTCACATTTCCCAAGACCTTTCGGAAAGTCCTTTGCTGTAACACACGATCATAATAAGACTCTAAATTTGGCCGTTTTCCATTCCCCCAATATTTTCTGGCAAGTCCAAGAAACTTCAGCCGGTGCAGTGTTACACTGAGAGCTACATCTGCAAGGCTAAAGAACTCACCACAGAGCCACGGCTGAAATCCTTCTTCTGTTTAAAAAAAAGATAAACTTGATTAATATTTCCATTAATAACTGTATATTGTAAGTTGTATTACTTGAAAGGTTTTACAAATTAACACAAGACAAAAAGCATTGTTTTATCATTCAAACATAGCCTTTTGATAAAGGTACAAATAGATAAAGCAAATATTGCAGTTAATTTTCAGACTTAAATTTTCAAAATGTGATTTGCAGCACATGGAAATAATAATCCACTTTAGATTCTATTTCATTGTCCACTTTTTCCTCATTTCTGGCCAAATATGCTACCTTCCTATATATATATATATATATAAAAACTGGGAGGGATAGTGTGGATCACTTCCTGAATGGTAATGTTGACTGTTAACTCAACAGGTGTTTGGGCAGATGTACTAATGTAAATTCTTCTTCTCTGCCTTCAAAATGGAACATTCTAATGTGACAGAGCATACACATAGTCCAAATTCACTTGTAAGATTGGTATATTCCAAAGTAGTTTAATGAGCCTGCAAGCCTGTCCTAAATATTGGCAAATGCCTAACAAAAACATCAAATTAAACAAATATTCAACTTCTCAGTGCTGGCAGTGGAACCAATTTGCACAATGTTTGTTATGAATTCTGAAGTTTAATTAACCAAGTGACAAAACTGATTCCCTTCCCATGAGGTCCCAATAACCCCAGCATTAATCCAGGCAATTTCAAACACAAGCT
The DNA here is from genome assembly GCF_047496885.1 of Scyliorhinus torazame. Taxonomy (NCBI): domain Eukaryota; kingdom Metazoa; phylum Chordata; class Chondrichthyes; order Carcharhiniformes; family Scyliorhinidae; genus Scyliorhinus; species Scyliorhinus torazame. The sequence continues at coordinate 100,765,047 of NC_092717.1, forward strand.
GAGGCTGAAATCAGAACTGAGAGTCCATTGTTAAGAATCCAATGCTCAACTACTACAACCACTTGTTTAAGATTTAATCAGACAAAATAGAAAATGATAATTGCACTTTAACAAAAACGTTAAATCTTCAGGGCTCTGAGATCTTCACCTTACTGATTTGAAGCAGAAGCTTCCACCGGGGTATTAACTCTAGCATCTGACTCCTATTTGTGGACAATGGCGTTCTGCAATGGCTTAGTATATTTATCTTATGTATTGTTGTGATTTAGATCTCCCAATTTAACAATGTGTGTTAAATTAGCTAAATTGGGATGCATTAAATGAACTGTAATTGGCCTCAGGCACTCGTGTTAGTAAAGGAAAGATTCAGCTACTCCTGATTACTACCCAGCAACCTCTATGTACGCAAGTTTGGATATTAGGCAAGGATGATATTTCACAGTAATTTCTCTCATGGTTGAATAACCTGCAAATGTTCACTCGCATGCGAGAAGGATAATGTACCTAACCTCCATGTAACTGAGCCCCACAGCAAACAAAATTCGCAAAGATTTTTTGATATATATATACTAAAATAGCGCTTGCATTTTCCAATTAAGTTATTTTGAAACTGCAAGTTTTTCCTGGAACCACACAATAAAACAATGCACAATGAAATACGGGGAGGAAAACAGATGTAGTTTTTACACGGTATAACTTTACCAAGTATTTTTTTTAAAAGATCAATTTCAAATTAGGACCAATGCCTAATTTTCATGAGCACCGTGAACTTAAAGTGCCTTGCAAATAAGGAAACACCCCAAATCACTTCATAAGAGACCAGAGGGCACCAAGCAGGAACTGCGAGTAAAGTTATATAGTGTCTGAAGGTGAGGAGAGATGTTAAACAGAAATATTTAGAAAAAATAAAATTCCACAGTACAGGGTCAAGGAGGCCGAAATCTCTGCTGCCAAAATATTACAGTTTCGCAAGAGTGTATACTGCTGAACAGATTAACTGAGTAAGGCACTAAGTCTCCAATTAAGAAATTGGCACCTGCCAAATATGGCATATTTCTGATCTCAACCAAGCCATTGTGGAGTGATGTTTCCCAATAGGAGGTGGAGAAAATCTGAAGACAAGATACCTCAGGCTGAATCACACTTGCAAAATTTTCCAAAGTAACACAATGAAAGTTCCAAGATAGGAGATTACCTGCCCCATAAACAAGCTAAAGAATGGAATGAGGGGAAAACAAAAAGCCAATGAAAAGCAGGTGTCCAAATATAACGTAATCTATTTGTTACAAACCTGGAGTTTCCTCAATCCTTCGCTGTAACTCAGTCTCCACCTGATCCAGAACATTTTCCAGCTCACGGAATATTTTTTTCAGGTAGTTTACATTATCATGGTCCCGTATCTTGGACTAAAGATTTAAAAAAATATGAAAAGGGGAACTGGGTTTATACAGGAGAAGATTAGGGTGAATAATACTCTGCTTCTGAAGATTTTATAAATTAAGAGAGCAGTGAAACTCCATTGGTAGTGCTCAGTGTGCTAGGGGATAATGTGGTGTTTTCAGCAATTGAATATTTGTGCCATATCAGCAAGTTTCCTGTACTCTGGACATTTTCCATTGCCTGCAGACAAATATTAGCCCATTGATGTACAATAGTAGTGCAAAAGTTATAATATATAGATATATATTAAATTCAAAAGATTTGCAGACCCAATAGGGATGGGGTTCCATATTCTGGATATCGTCTGGGAGTAAAATTGCAACACAATTCACACAAATAGATGATCACTGGAAATGTTACAAGCTAGATTTTGACAAGACTAAACTGTAGGGACAGGCCAAACAAAGGGATTACTTGTGGTCTCATTACTTGGATATTTAACCTATGGTTTTACTCATGACAGAGTATTGCGCCCTTTGGTAACAATTTTCCACAGTACATTTGCTGGTCTGTATTTTCAGTCAAAATTAGTTTGGCTTTTTGCCAATGTCTTTGTTAGCAAGCTAATAATTTAAAAGTACATTTTAAAGAGAAAGCGCATAATGCCAACATCAAATAAAACATTTTTTGTTAATTATATAAGCTCTTACCTTAATTTGTTTCTGTTTTGTTAAATATGCTTCACGCAATTCTGGGTGTTCTTCAGCAAGTTTTTTCAATTCAGATTCAGTGTTTCCAATTTGGCCTGAGAAAAAAAATGAAATGAACATTATTTTGAAAAGGCAAATGGGGTTGGAGTGCAGGGAAAGGAAAAGGGATTCAAATTCAACAGTTGAGGATCTGGATTTGCAAAATCATACTCATATTTTTCCAGATTTTTTCATCATAGTACACTATCAAGAAAACCTGACACTGCACTTTTTTTCCCTTGGGATGTGAGAAAAGTTGGCTAGACCTGTAATTGTTGCTAATCTATTGATTAATTGCCCATCGTATTTTAACTACACCAAAAACTGTAACCATCATGAAGTAATTTGCTTCTGTGCCTACCTTAAATCGCTATCACATAATTAGATGTAATGATTCTGCTATGATTTACCAGCCTTTTTGTTCTAATAGCTTGCATTTATATAGCACCTTTAGCATGGAAAATGTCCCAAGGCAATTCACTGAAACAGAGGGTGTTCAGGAACAGAGTTCCAAAATACAGGTAAAACAGCTGACAACTCTGTTACCAAAAGAAGTCCAGAGGGAAGAATTCTCAAGATGTCAGAATTGAAGGATCAAGGGTTTGTGTGGAATACATGGCTGGAACTGGTTGTAATGGTAGAATGATGCAGATCGTGGAGATCCGTAAATTATTTTTAATTTTTGGTAGAAGTAATAAATATAGTGATGTTTCTTTGGAAAAGCGCAGTTAAGGTTCTTTAACTTGTTAAATCTATCAAAAGAATTCTCTGCATAGCAATATAACTTCAAGAACATTGCTACCCACTGAATAGATCACACAATAGCATTTTGTGTTTCCCTTTGGTAAAAAATAGATTTATTCTGCAGCATTAATCACAATGGTTGGAATGCAATAATTTAATAAAAGGGAATAAAAAACTATTTCTACCCAACAATGAAAATTGAGCACATTTTTAATGAAAATATTAACATAAAAAGTGCAAGGCTTTTGTAGCACTCACAACCAAAATCTGAACAGTTGACAGCAACTTCTGGATTGGCGTTTAACTATATGGAAGTACTCCAAGGATTGCTGCCCAATTTACAGCACAATAACATTGAGGCTATCAGCGCTCAATGTTATTTCCAACACAAAATCCAAGCCATAGCGCAAAATTAGATGTTCTGAATAAACTGGAAAGCTGGAAAATTACTTGTCATTTCACAATATAACATAAATTTCAGATAGTAAGTCACAACATTTCAGATAGTAATTCACAACAACGTATTAATCCTAAATTGCAGTACGAAGCCAAAGTTTTTTAAATCTAGACATGTTGAACCATTTTTAAAAAGTGAATCAGTTTTAATACCGCTGCATTAAATAATTCTACACATAATTGCTACAATTATATTTACCATTAAAATCCAAGAAAATAATAACTGAGCTCAAGGCAGGGGACAGAATTCATGATGTACACAGCATTATTAAATAAGCTGTTTCTTCCCAGACCTTATTATGGCACTAAAACATGCGCTAAACTACTACAATCTGTTGAAACCAAAACCTTTCTAAACATTTATTGAATAATATCCCCACCTCCATTAGATCATAATGCAACACTACTTCATAGGTCACCATATCACCCACATAACTTTTCTTCACCTGAGCAGATATAAAGTGCTCACAAACTATTTGAATGAGATGATTTGCAGCCAGACTTCAGCCTGTTCTACCCTGAATACTCATAACTTGTACATAGGGACCTGGGTTCACCTGCAAAGATTGTTGAAGGTTGACAGAGTAATTAGCAAAGCGTATGGGATGCTGGGCTTCTTAGTGGCAGGAGATTTATGCTGAACCCTTATTGAGTTCTGGTTTGGGTCACAACTATAGTATTGCATCTAGTTATGGTCACCAGACTTTAGGAAGGATACAAAGGTCTTTGAGGGTGCAGAGGAGATTTACCAGAATAGTTTCAGGGATGAGGGATTTTCGATACAAAGTTAGGTTGGAGAACTGGGATTGTAGTCCTGTGAGATAGGGAGAATATGGGAGATTTGATAGAGATGCAGAAGATTATGACTGATTTAGATAAGGCAGATGAAGAAGGTTTTGAGCAAGAGACTCAGGAGGGGTGTGAGAAATTATTTTATGAGTCAAGCGGTAATGATCTGGAACTTACTTCCCACAAGGATGGCAAAAATAGGTTCAATTAACAATTTCAAAAGGAAATTGGATGGGAATTTGAGGGGCAAATAGATTTGCAGGACTATGGAAATAAAGTGAGCTGGAACACTCAAAAGCCATCATTTATTTCCTTCTCAAAATATATTCAGGTACATACCTATAACCAAAAGGCACGATAAGCACCACAGGGGCGATGTGATGTTAAATTATAATTATCACAGTTGTGCCTCTAGTGTTATCATTAGCATTACCCTCCTCAACTAAGCAATGCAAACATCAGTTCTCTCCAATATAGGAGGCTAAGATACCATCACTAACACGCCCTCACAATTTTGTATGGGATGCAAAACATGTGGCCCTATGTTAAAACGTAAATTAATCTACATGTTTTAAAACACACAAATTTTCTAAGTCACACTTCATCTGTAATGTTAAGATAATGTATCAAATTTAGTTTGGTGAAAATGTGCAAGACGGTCTCTTTGCTGACAGAAGATTAGCTTAGGTGTATGCAAGCATAATAATTTTAGAGAGCTCCATTTGGGTTTAAAACCCAACAAAATAAATCATTGCAAGGAAGGTGGTGGTTTCCATCAAGATTCAAACTATAGATAGAAATGCTCAATAAACTGTAAAGTTTACTGAATTTTCAGCCAATTAGTATCACAACGAACAGAGAGAAATACATTTTCACCCTTCAATTGTGTTGCTTGGTTCTACTTACTGCGAATTCTAGTGGTTGCATATGCAGGAATCATGGAGTCCAAAGTTAACTCTGGGTGAAGAATGCAACCATGAGTATAGGCGTCCATGGGGAGAGAGTCCAGTAGTTCTCGATAATGTTGTACTCGTGGATAATACAGGCTTCCTTCTTTTGGCATCAATTTGGGGATATTTGCTGAAAGTACAATACACAAAGGACACTCTCAGTAAAGCAGTCAAGTTGCGAAGCAAAGCAAAAATGGGGCATAAAACACACAGTACATTCAATAAAAGCAATAAATAAACAAACAAAAAAAATTATTTTGTCTACTACTTAAAAGAGGCATTAACCGATTTATTTTAAATATCTAATATCCCAATCTGATTTCAATCCTAAATTTCTTTGAACTAAGTCTAGGAAATTCCGTATTATACCAAATATATTCTAATTTCCATCAAGTAATTGTTTAAACATTGAAACAGCACATTACAAGCATATTGCAGAACATGTTACCTCAAAACTGACACATTCCAGCTGTTGAGCCTGCTAGGTCTACATACTGTACATTAGTTCAAAATCATTATGATTTGATGTAACAAAGGAATAACTGTAAAGAAAAAGACAAAAAATATGTAAACGTATTCAGGAAATCAAGCTGATTTATAAATCCTCAACTTAATATGAAAATAATGTGAAAATAAATATTAAAATGTCAAATGTGAAATCAAGTATGGAAAACTCTCATGTAATATGCATATACTGAAGCACGTTTAATTAGAAACAAAATCACATACACATGCAAGGCTTTCTTTCAAAGCAACAAGGGCGAGTTAGCAATGCTGCTAAAGACTAGGCTAAAGCTGTTCAATTGAGGCATCAGATTTACAAGAAAAATATGGTCCAATTTAAACGTGTTACATGGATATAATTTTTTGTTCAAGAGATTATTAGATACATTTTCTTGACAATTCAATGGTTAAATACACTGTGTAAGATGGTAAAGAGCCCAGAGTTGCACTGATACCACAGTAAGCTCAAGAGTTCAAGTGCACTGTCACTCAAAAGTCCCACAACCAATGTAAAGTCCATCTTAAATTAGTTGATGGCAGCCACTGGTGCATTACAATTGGCCTTAGCATCCACAGGCTCCAGAGAAAAAGGGGGGACAAAAGTAAGAATTCCCACTCTAAGCCACTCAATTCCATGTCAAAATATTATTTTTGCAAATACTAAGAACACAAGAATTAAAATGTTTTTTGGGGAGTATTTCTTCCAGTTCTGTATTACGTTACTTCTTTTGGAAAATGTACAACTTTTCTTGAAAACAAATTGTACACAAATACTATTTCAAAAGTCTCAAAATAAAACCCACACCTTCTATATCATATCATAAAAAGCACTGCAATTGGTCACGGATTCCTGTACGCAACAAATACAGACCTGTAACTTCCTCAGAGTGGAAACCTCCGTCAGATGGCCACTCTCGGCAGAATTACCTTCGCTGGGATTCCGAGGCCCCTGTCTCGCCCAATCTTCCTCACTCAGGCTGGGCGAGACAGGAACAGTGAAGTGCACCCCCGGCAGCAGCGTCATGGAGTAACTGGGGTGCAGAGAGGGAAGTCGCCCCCCCTTTTTGCAGCAAGGTCAGGGGGATGTGGGGTGTTGTCCCAGTTACTCTGGAGTTAGAAGTGATTTGTTTCCTCTAACTCTTTCAGAGCAACTATTAGGGTAAAAAGGGGCGGCACGGTGGCACAGTGGTTAGCACTGCTGCCTCATGGCACTGAGGACCCGGGTTCGATCCCAGACCCAAGTCACCGTCCATGTGGATTCCGTCCATGCACATTCTCCCCGTGTCTGCGTGGGACTCACCCCTACAACCCAAAAAAATGTGCTGGATAGGTGATTGGCCACGCTAAATTGGCCCTGAATTGGAAAAAAAAATTGGGCACTTTAAATTTATTTTTAAAACTATTAGGGTAAAACTGGCAGAACCATCTGAAGTTAGAGATTTAAATCGCCTCTGTCGGATGGTTCCCAGCCCAACGCGATTGTTCAGAGGAAGTCAGCAATTGCCAGGTAAACCCTTATGTGGGAACTTCCTAGAGGGATTCCCCAGCACATCATTTGGGTACCCCCCCAAATGCAAAGCTGGAGATCTAGGAAGTTATGGGCCATAGATTTAGTTTTGTAATAGGAAATGATACCTAATAAAGATGCAGTTCTAAATTCTCTGATTATTTACGGATGGGTCAACAAGCAGGCATGCATTCCATAAAACTACCTTCAACTCAGCAATATACCAATCTCACTGAGAAAAACCATATGGAAAAAAAATAGCCAT